>NW_006408572.1:8512485-8604254 GCF_000296735.1 Chrysochloris asiatica
AATGTCCACACCTTTATCTCTGTGGTTCTGTCAGGCGTCTATGATTGCTCTGTTCCTTCCCCTGCTTGGTCTTTCCCAAGATGAAAGCTCCTTGAATTAGAATTAGAAATTCTTGAATTAGAAAGCACTGGATTTCTTGCTTCTGCTACAAATTCCCCTAGCTGTAAGCCTTCCAACCTTCTAAATATTGCTTTATATGTGGTTCAGAGTTCTGGCACCATTCCCTGAGCCTGCTTAGTCTGGTATTCTGTGTTGTTGCTGACGGAGCTCCTCACTGCAAAGTGCCAATTCACCATCTTGTTTGTTCTCCCTCCATGGTATTTTTAATATTCTTCTCCAACACCATAATTCAAATGCATCAATTCTTTACTCACTGTCCAACTTTCACATGTCTATGAGGTTATTGAAAATACTATGGCTTGGATTAGGTGCACTTTAGTCCTCAAACTGACATCTTGAACACTTAAAATAAGTTTTGTGCAGCAGATTTGCTTAATGCAATATGTCATTTGATTTCTTGACCACTACTTCCATGAGTGTTGATTGATGGTGGGTTCAAGCAATATATATTATTATTATTATTGTTGTTGTTGTTGTTAAGTGCCGTCGAGTCGGTTCCGACCCATAGCGACCCTGTACAGGGTTTCCGAGGCTGTAAATCTTATAGCAGTGTATATATACAACAAAACATTTGCCAGTTCAACCATTTTTACATGTACAGTCCAGCCATACCAACCACACTTCCCATGTTGTACAACCATCACCACTATCCATTTCCAAATCTCTCTCTTTCTCTCTCTCTCCTTTCTTTCCTATCCCCTTCTTTCTTTTTCCTTTTTTTATTTGTGGGAAAGTTACCAATGACTTGTCGTAATGAGAAAATAAATACACCTTCTATCCCTTCTAGTACATGCAAAAAAAACCTAAAAAAAAAAAACAGAGACAAAAAAACAGAAAGCAATTTCATTTTAACCTTTCCTATTCTTTTAAACTGCTTTCTCCATCACCCATGTTGTTGTTGTTGTTGTTAAGTGCCATCAAATCAATTCCAACCCATAGTGGCCCTGTATAGGGTTTCCAAGGAGCAGCTGGTAAGCTTGAACCTTGGAGTCCAAATGATTTTGCAGTCTGACACCTTAGTCCACAGCGCCACACCAGGAGTGGGAGGGAAGGGTGAATGATTCATGGGGTAGAGTTTAGACACATGCTAATATCACCCATGTCAGCATGTGTCTAAACTCTACCCCATGAATAATTCACCCTAGCCTCCCACTCCTGGTAACCATAGAATGTTTATAATAGAATGAAAACCTGTTCTTGACTTTTTACAGCAGTGGTCTCAGTAAATATCTATTCCATTGCAACTGATTAATTTCACTCACCATCATATCCTTCAGGTTCTGCCATGTTATACAGTGTTTTGCAAATTCATCATTATTTTTCAATGTTGTGTAGTATTTCATTGTGTGTATGTACCAAAGTTTGTTCAACCATGCCTCTGCTGATGGGGACCTAGGCTGTCTCCATCTTTTTGTTATTGTGACTAATGCTGTAATGAACATGGATGTGCATGTATCTATTCATGTCATGACTCAAGTCTTTCAACTTTTTGAGGAAGCACCATAGAGTTTTTCATCATTTTACAGTTCCAACAGCAGTGTAGGAGGGCCCCAATCTCTCCACCCACTCATTAGCATTTATTATATTTTTCTTTTCTTTTTTACTTTGTTATTAAAGCTAGAATGAGATGACATCTCATTATTGTTTTGATTTGCATAGTAAATCCTTAGCATTGGAAGTTCTATAGCTACACTCTTTCCTCTTTTTGCTTTATAGTTGCTTTATTATAAATCAAAGCTCCCTATTTTCAGTCCTGTTGGTTTGTTTTACTTTAGATACTTTTGGACTGTACCTCAATATAAAGAAAATAAAAATCTTCACAACTGCACCAATAAATAACATTTGATAAATTGAGAAAATTTGATGTTGTCAAAGACTTCATTTTGCTTGGATCCACAATCAATACTTATGGAAGCAGCAGTCAAGAAATTAAAATGAAATATTGCATTAGTCAAATCTTCTGCACAAGATCTCTTTAAAGTATTAAAGAGCAAAACTGTCCATTCAAAGACTAAGGGGCACCTGACTCAAGCCATGGTATTTTCAACTGTCTTGTATGCATATGAAAGTTGGGCAATGTATAACGAAGACCATAGAACAATTGATGCGTTTGAGTTACAGTGTTGGAGAAGAATATTAAAATTAGCATGGATTGCCAGAAAAACAAACAATGCTGTCTAGTAAGAAGTACAGTCAGAATGCTTCTTAGAAGCCAGGATGGTATGACTTCATCGCTCATACTTCAGACATGTTCTAAGGATGGACCAGTCCCTAGAGGAGGACCTCATGCTTGGTAAAGTGGAAGGTCAGTGAAAAAGAGGAAGGACTCCAATCAGATGGATTGGCAGTGGCAGTAGCAATAGGCTCAAATGTAACTACTGTGAGGATAGTGCAGGACCAGGCAGTGTTTTGTTGTGTTGTGCATAGGGCCACCAGAAGTCAGAACCTACTCAAAGACACCTAGTTAACTACCTATACCTGGACTGAGTTCTGGGTTGTGGTGTCGTATATGTTAATTTCAGGTTGTTGTTTACTGTTGTTGGTTCTCAGTACAAAGAACTTCCTTTAGAATTTTTCATAAAGTTAGTCTGGTTGTTACAAAGTCTTCATTTCTATGTATCTAGAAATGTCCTAATTTCACTTAATTGACTCTAGTTTCTTGGCTATAGTGAGGTCTCTCTTCTCTCTCCTTTTATCTCTTATGAGATAAAAAGTATGACGCAAGCAAGAGTGTGACTTTGGTAAAGGTTTGACTTGAGTAAAAGTATGACGTAAGTCATGGCCTTTTGTAAGGCTGTGACTCAAGACACAACTCACACTGATCCTGCCTTGTTAACATATAAAGGTTAGGACATACAACATATCAAAAAATGGAGACAGACCACAGTATGTAGGACAATGGCACAATACTGTGAATCATGGCCTAGTCAAGTTGACACACATTTTGAGAGGATACATTCATTCCATGACATTCCACCTTTTGCCACACCCCCACCCAAAAAAAATATATTGTCCTTCTCACATGTAGAACACATTCACCACATCAGACCATCCCAAAAGTCTTAAAGTAACTACAAGTTCAAAATCTCATTTTCTGAATTATTTAAATCAAATATGGTTGAGACTGTAGGAGTATTCCCATCCTAGGGCACAATCCCTCTTCATTTGTGAACTTGTGAAATCTAGACTACAAGTTATCTGTTTCCAAAGTACAATGGTAGAACAGGTACAAGGTCAACACTTCCATTAGAAACAGGAACAGACACCAAGCAAGTCTCAAACCCAGCAGAACAATTTATATAACCTCTCACGGCTTGAAAAGAATCCTCTCTATGACCACGTAGCCAATGGCCCTGACCTCCAGACTCCCTGAATACTGGGCAGAGGCCCCTTAGATCTGGACTTGCGTTCCACCTTCCAGGCCCACTCTTCTCCCTTGACTTTGGGTGGCCCCACTCTCCCAGTCCATTTGAGTAATGGCCCCACTCCCTTAGCCCCAGCAGTTCCCATTCTTCTGGCCCTTGGGCATGGGACCCCCACGCCTCAGCCTTGAATAGCCAACTCATACACCTAGCACACCTTAACAGTAGCCCCACACTCCAGAACCCACTTAGCAATGATCTGACTTTCGAAACCCTGGATGCTGTGGTTTCTCCTTTTGAAACCACAGAGGTCATGGTACCACCCATTGAGACTGAGGCAGCTTCCTGTGCTCCTTCAAACAGTTTTGCTGATTGTCAAACTGCTCCAAGAGTGATTCTTTTCATTTCTTAGAGGACAACAGATATAGCTCCTTTGGCCTGTTTCCTGCCTGTAGAATTCCAAAAGGCAGGCTGTATTCTCTCCCTTTGTTCTTTCTTTGTTCTTTTCCATCTATGCTAATGGGTGTTCTACTGTGAGAGTAGCTTAGCTCCATCAGTCACACACTTAATCTCTGTAACAAAAAATTATGTAGCCACATGTTTTTGTTTTTGTTTTTATTAAATGTTAGGACACATGTCAATTTATGTAACAGAATTTCCAACTTTTTTAGTGGTTATTTTGTAGAGCTCATTTTTAAGTCCATCTCTTTCCTCTTGGATTTTACTAAAAGTAGCCAGGAGAAACCACGTGGACCCTTTAATACCTTGCTTAGAAATTTCCTCATCCAGATATTCAAGTTCATCCTTCCACCAAAGATTTGAACATAATTCAGACAAGTTTTTTTGCCACTGCATAAAAAGCATTGCCCTTCCTCCATTTTCCAATCACATGTTCATCATTTTCTTTAAGATCATCATCAGATATACATTTAACATTCACATGTCTAGCTGGGGCCATGGCACTGTAGGATCAGTATTGGACTGCGAACCACAAGGTCAGCAGCTGAAACCCACCAGCTGCTTTTTGGAAACCCTATACAGGGTCACAATGAGTCAGAACCAACTCAATGGCACTTAACAACAACAACAAAAATGTGTATTCTCTAAGATGGTAGAGGCTTTCTTTATAGCTCTTCTCACTTCCTTCTGAGCTCTCACTAGAATAGCCTTTGATGCCCATAATTCTACCAACAGTTTCTTCAAGGTAATCTAGGCTATTACTCTTAGGTATCTTAAAACTCTTCCTGTCTCCATCCATTGTTTAATTCCAAAGCCACTTCCACATTTTATGTATCTCTCAGAGTAGCACCTCACTTTCCTGGTGCCATATTCTATCTTTGTTATATAATGCTGCTGCTGCTGCTGCTATAAGCTATTGAGTTGGTTCCAACTCATAGTGACCCTGTATAGGGTTTTCAAGGCTGTAAATCTTTTCAGGAGCAGAAATCCTCATCTTTCTCCTGTGGAGCTGCTGGTGGGTTCGAACTACTGACCTTAGGGTTAGCAGCCCCATGCATAACCCACTATGCTACCAGAACCCTTTATATAGTGTTGGTGTAACACAAATACCACAAGTGAATGACTTTAACAAATAGTTAAACTCATAGTTAAAGATGTTGCTAATCTGAATCCAATGTGCTCATTCTAGGAGGTCCTTGTCTCCTTTCAACATCCCTGGGTCCAGTGTTCCCATGTGTCTTGGTATCAGTCATTTCAAGTGTAGGAGCTCCTCAGTACAGGAATGTCAGGTCCAAAGGACATGCTCTGCTCTTGACTTCATTTTCTTGGTAACGAGGTCATTTTCCCTCTGCATGCTTCTCTCTCCTTTTATCTCTTTTAAGATAAAAGGTGTGACTCAAGCAAGGGTGTAACTTAAGTAAGGGTGTCACTTCAATAAGGGCTTGACTTGAGTCACACTGTCTTGTAAAGCTTTGGCTCAAACCACACCCCACACTGATCCTGCCCTATTAACATATGGAAGTTAGGACACATCACAAAATGGAGACACATCACAAGATGGAAGAAAACCACACAATCCTGTGAATCATGGCCTACCCAATTTGATATATATTTTGATTGGAAACAATTCAATCATGACAGGAAACTTGGCGATTTAACTGCTAAATGGACGTTTGAGATTATTCCCTCTACTGGATTCTAGATTGAAAACTGGCAGCCTGACACTCAGTTACAAACAGTGACTCAAACTCAGCCCCATTTCTGGGCCCAACCTCAGCCACACCCCCATTAGCCACAGTCACTAACCCCAGCAATAGCTATTCTAATTGTAATATTAGCTTCAACCCCATATACAACCTGGATCTTAACACAAATCCCAGCCAAAAGTTGATCTTCAACCCTATACTATTTCCAAATTCAATGCCAAACTTAGGCCAAATTCCACCTATAGCTCCACATAAATACTGACCCCAGTCCTAGTATGAGACTCACCCTCAACTCCAGACCCCAAAATCAGATCCAGTCATAGCAACAAATTTAGTTCCAACATTATCTTCACCTTCGATTCCAAAGTCAACTCAACTCTAGTTCAGATCCCAGTCCCGACCCCACTCTCCATCTCAGTTGCAAATGCAAGTCCATCCCCATTCCTAGCTCTAGCTCCAGGCTCAGTCTCAACCTGAACTTCATCTTTTACCACATCTCCATCTCTTATACCAATTCTAACTCCAATTAAAGCCTTCCCATTGGACTAACTCCTGCCCTTGTGTGGTCATTGTGCCTGCCTTCACTAGAGCTCTGCAAGCCTAAGAGACCATGTGGGTCCAAGCATGCCAATGAAGTATGGACACCACCAACCCCTGGAGAGTGAGGAGAAAAGCCAGAGGCTTAGGAATGGTAAGAGGACAGGAGCTCCCAGAGAAGCCGTGTTTCCTAAAGCAGACATGCAATATGTCTAAGACTTAAAATACTTACTGATGAAGATCAAAGACCACAGCCTTCAGTATGGATTGCATCTCAATGTAAAGAAAACAAAAATCCTCACCACTGGACCAATAAACAACATTCTTATCAACGGAGAAAAGATTAAAGTTGTCAAGGACTTCATTTTTCTTGGATCAACCACCAACACTCATGGAAGCAGCAGTCAAGAAATCAAACAACTAATCAAAAATTAGGCAAATCTGCTGCATAAGACTTTTTTAAAGTGTTGAAGACCAAAGATGTCAGCTTGAGGACTAAGGTGTGCCTGACGCAAGCCATGATATCTTCAATAACCTCATATGCATGTGAAAACTGGACAGTGAATAAAGAAGACTGTAGAAGAATTGATGCTTTTGAGGTATGGTGTTGGAGGAAAATATTGAAAGTGCCATGGGCTGCCAAAAGAACAAACAGATCTGTGTTGGAAGAAGTGCAGACAGAGTGCTTCTTGGAGGCCAGGATGGCCAACTTCATCTCTCATACTTCAGACATACTGTCAAGAGAGACCAATCGCTGGAGAAGGAGATCATGTTTGGTAAGGTGGAGGGTCAGAGAAAAAGAGGAAGACCCCAGCGAGATGGATTGGCAAAATGGCAGCATCAATGGGTTCAAGTGTGGCAACAATTGTGAGGTTGGCCCAGGACTGGGCAGTGTTTTGTTCTGTTGTGCAGAGGGTCGCTATGAGTCGGTATCGACTCAATGGTACCTAACAACAACAACAGAAGGGTTTCTACTGTCAGATCACGTCTGTATCATCAGCATGATGGTCCCCATTTCAAGAAGATCTGAGGTCCTCACAATGACAGGGACAAGGAAAATTACAGCTGGCCGGGCTTCCTGGGCTCTGTGGGGAAGGGACAAGACGTTAGGGTGGGGTAGGGAAGGGTGATGAGTAGTTCAGTTTGGAAGAGGAAATCATTTGCTAACCTAATATTGCAGCTGAGTGTAAACCATAAGAATCCGGGTCAGGGATGCCCCCAACTCTCTGTCATCTTCCTGAACTCTGATAATAGGACTTTACACATTATCACTGCCCTCTTCCAATTATGGCCTCTGAGGTGGGAGGGGGACTTGAACCTGGGTGGCACAAATAGGAGCTGTGGTGGACTGCTAACCAAACCTGCCAACTGCTCTGAGGGAGAAAACTGAGGTGCTCTGTTCCAGTAAAGACTTACAGTCTATGCAGGGTCACTTTGAGCTGGACCAGCAGTGTTTCCTTCTGTTGTGTAGACGGTTGCTTTGAGTCGGAACCGACTCAACGGCAACGAACAACAACATGAGTTGAATTGACATGATGGCAGGGATTTATTTGAGTGGTGCAAATGGTTTGCACTCAACTACCAACCTAAGTTGGTGGTTTGAATCCACACAAAGGCTTCAAGAATGGTCTAACGATCTGTTTCTGTAAAGAAAACCTACGAGTTCTGCTCTACCTGTGTAGGGTTGCCGTGAATCAGAATCCACATGATGGGGACGCGTGGGCAAGTTACTTAACCTGTCTAAGCTTCAGTTTCCTCCATTTCCGCAATATGGGATAACAATAGTGCTTGCCCCATTGGGGCATCATGAGGATTGAATGTGATAATGCAGGTACTGTTCCCTGCTCAGTATCTGGCACAGGTTGAGGACGCTACTAATCAGTTTCCAAGCTTCAGTGGGATGTAACAACCCTGAGACAAAAACTCTCAACATCACATCAAACACCATGGCACTGAATTCCCACAGTGAGCTTGGGGGTGAGGGTAGGCCTGGCTGGAGGAGATGGTTAGAGGTGACTCCCAAGCACTGACCAGCCTGAGCTCCAGATGGCAGCTTTGTAAGAATTGATAACATTTCTGAGAGCTGAGGTGGAGGTACATAATCAGAAGCTGCCATCAGGTAAGAGACCCTCCAAGAGTGTGTGGAAGGGTGGGAGCCAGTTAGCTCAGGACAAACGGGGGTTGCAGCCTAGTTGGTTCTGGTCTGCACTCTCTTCCGATCTGAAACTTGAAGGACAAGGTGTTTATTCTAAAGAGCAAGATGGATGCATAGGTGCCGGAACTCAAAGCAGGTCAGAAACTGCTGCTCCCCTCCACCTTGGGAAGATGTTTGGGAGGCATGATAGTGCCTAGATTGGAGTCTGTGTATGGACACCTGACCTCCAGGGATTCAATGAACAGAAGCTACTCCCAGGGTACGGTCCCCACTGCCCATTTGTCTGTGTTCCAGGTCATTCCAACATGCTTCTGTGAATCCAGCAGCTGGTAAAAGACCTGAAATCATTGACTTGCCAGATAGCAACAGTGAGAAGTATGTTTAAGAGTACCTGGCCCCCACAATTTCCTGGGTAGCATCCCAGACTCACACACCATCTCAGCCTCCTCAGACTCTCAGAATACCTGTGTCTTTCTGAGTGGAGCACGAAGACAGTAGCTACTGGTTCACTAGTTAAGAAACCCTGATCTGAGGTTGGATATTGCTAGCTGAACGGCACAAACATGGTTGTCATAAATTCTGTGGAAGAGCAAGTGAGGGCTTCTGGTACCCATTCTGCAGAAAGCTTATATTTATATTTAAGGGAAGAGTTCTTCATTTTGGTGGTACACTGGTGCCACCGAGGGAGCCATCAACATTTCTGATGCCTGCGTCTCACTCTTAGAGACTTCATTTGCCTGGGTATTAGGTGTTCAAATGCTCCTGAACCGATTGATTAAATAGCTAAAGTTTAGAACCACTAATTCAAGGTATTGATGAGTTTGGAGTAGTCATCGTTGCTCTCTGTCGCCCCAGAATTTTATCCAGGATAACACAGGCTCCCTGTATCCCTGGATTGTCCTCAGTTAACCTGAAGGTATTTGAAAATGAGTGAATTGGATGGACTATGACACTAAGTTCATGTGAGCATGTACTCCATCAGCTGTGCCCGCCCAGCTCACAAAACAGACCCAGCCATCTTCCCCACACCTGAATTCATCTCCATCTGACCTTCCTAACTTGATGTTGTACTCTCTCCTCATGAACTGGGACCTGAACCAGCTGGATGACTGGCAGAGGGACAGGCTGGATGTAGGGAAGACTAGTCCCACTTCCACCCCACTGGCAGATAGACCAACCTCTGCCAAAGGCTGTTCCAGCAGGTCTACAAGACGAGTTTGTGCAAGGCCACCTGGGAGAATCACTGAGGCAGACACAGATTATCCAGTAAACTAGGTATCCACTGACTTATTTATATGTACTTACTAGTCTGGAAAGGAGTCCTACTAGTGAGCTGGCCTGCTAGCCACAAGATCAGCAGTTTGAATCCACCAGCCACTCCGTGGGAGAAAGATGAGGCCTTCTACCCCCATAAAGATGTATTAGCCTCGGAAACCCTATACAGGGCCTCTACGAGTGGGAACCGACTCCACGACACACCGCCACCACCACCCACTAATCTGTAGGTGGGACCCAGGTGAAATTGTTCAGTACATTTAGTAAACAAGCACAATTAAGCCCTTGCAGACCTTACTTACTGTAATCAGGTGCATACTGTGGTTATTGGGTAACGCATGTCTGGCTGAGTTCCTTCTCATTGTTGACCATTCGGCCATGGAAATGGCGAGAGGAAATTCTTCCCTAGAAATCATTCCTGAGAAAGACAGGAATAAGCCCCGAAAGAATATGTGCTGGACTGCAAAGTGGGCTTGAAAGGCAAGGTTGGCAGTTCTGAGGGAGGAGGCCCATGCCCCCAATAAGACCTTGAGACCTAGCACTCTGGAAAGTTCGTTTCTCGAAATTTACAGATCAGGTTACACAAAGGAAACTAACGGCTTCTTCTGCCTGTGGAAAAAAAAAAAAAACGCTTATCTAGGAACGGCCAATGAGAAAGTGACACGGCGGTCTCCCCTCTATAAATCCTACGCAATTTTATATAAAGCTAATTTGAAAGCTGTTTCTGGGAGTTCCGATTTTTTCGGATGTTAGTCCACCGCTGCTCGGCTGGCAATAAAACCCTCTCCCTCTAATATCACTGGTGTTAGGGTTCAGGCCTCGCCTCCTGCAACTATTCAAGCCCACACGCCGCTCCTCGGAAACCCTATACAGGGTCGCTAAGGGCACTTAACAACAACAACATTTAAAGAAGAGATGTTGTTATTGTTAAGTGCCGTCGAATCAGTGCTGACCCACAGCGACCCTATATAGGAGCAGCTGGTGAACTCGAACCACCAACCTTGCAGTTCAAACTGCTTTACAGTCTGGCGCATTAACTCACGGCGCCACACGAGGACTCCATCAAGTAGAAATAAGGTGGCTTTTTTTTCTTTTTCCTTTTATGGTGGTAAAAATATACCTAACAAAGCATATGACAATTCAACCATTTCTATATGTACAATTCGGTGATATTGATTACATTCTTCAAGTTGTACAACCATTCTCTATATCTTTTTCCAAATCATCCTGCCACCATTAATATACATTCAATGCACCCTGAGCAAAAATTCCCTCTTTTCTCCTCCCTCCTCCCTCTGGTAACATCCACCTTTAGTTTCTATATGATTGCTTCTTTTCAGTAAGATCAGATGGTATTTGTCCTTTTGAGACTGACATATTTCACTTTACAGATTAGTTTTGACAAATGTCAATATCAATTAACTACCATTCCAATCAAGATATTTTGATAATCTTGAAAAACTCCCTCATACCCCTTTTACAATCTGACCGACCTCCCTGTCTCCAGACTAGTAATCTGCATTCTTCAGTAATCAATAATGAAAATTGAATATAAATGAAATCAAACAATGTATATGCTCATAAGAGGTCTTACATGTTTCGTGTTGCCTAATTTTTGGCAATTGTAAAATGGCAGAGTGGAGAACCTAGGTGAAGCCTTGGAAGGTCTTATATGAGGAGACTTCAAAAAGTTCATGGACACCAACACCATAACTTAAATGCATCAATTCTAAGGTCTTCCTTATTCACTGTCCAGCTTTCACATGCATATGAGGTTATAGAAAATACCATGGCTTGAGTCAGGTGCACCTTAGTCCTCAAGCTGACATCTTTGCTCTTCAACAGTTTTAAAAGATCTTGTGCAGCAGATTTGCCTAATGCAATACATCGTTTGATTTCTTGACTGCTGCTTCCATGAATGTTGATGGTTGATCAGAGAATAAAGTCCTTAATGACTTCACTTTTTTCTCTGCTGGTAAGAGTGTCATTCATTTGTCCAGTGGTGAGGATTTTTGTTTTCTTTACATTGAGATGCAATCTGTACCGAAGGCTGTGCTCTTCGGGGTCTACTTCATAGGAACCAGCTTTTTGCTGATTCTTCTAAAAGAAAAAACAGGAATTTACAATTACCAGATATATATATGTTTTTACTTTAATAGTAAAATTTTAAGTTGATATCGATGTTTAAAGTTGCATTTTCTTAACTTTTAATCAACTTTGGTATTTTTCAATTGTTTTTGTAATTCTAATCTATTTTTTTAATTGTCTAGTATTCGTTGCTTGTATTTTTATTCTATTGTTAGTATTTTTCATATTGATTCCTAGGTGTATTTCTTACATGTTATATATTAAATCTTTGTATTTTAAATTAAAAAAAAAAGTTCATAGACAAATTCCATTATGTTTCTATTCCATTTTTCGACAAACTTTTTGAAACCCACTCATCTAACTATGCAAGAATACTGAATTATTTTCATATGGATCGGAGTTCAAATCTTTTCTCTCATTCAAAATCTGTGTAAATTTAGGGTGATCAATGAAGGCAATTCTTTAATTTTCCTAAAGGTCCCAGAATTGTTGAAAGCAAGATCCCCAAGTATATTGGCTAGCTATTGCTGTGTAACAAACCACCCCCAAACTCAGTGGTTTAAAATGACAGCTTATGACTTTGCAGGTCAGACTTGGTTGATTTTAGCTGGATTTATTCATGCATTTGTGGTCAGCTGGTAAGTTGATTGTAGGATGGATGATAGGCTAACCTTACTCCCATGCCTGACATTTGGGTAGCTAAGGACTGGGATAATGGAGATACCTGGGTCACATTAGGCTAGCCTGGGTTTGTTTACATAGTGCCTGGACAGGGTTCCAAGAAAACATTTGAAAGAGTGCAAGGGCAGTGGAGTCTTAAGCTTGGAACTGAAATAGTGGTTTTGCTGCATCCTACTGGCCAAAGCAGGGCTGTATTCTTTCACCATACTTATTCAATCTGTATGCTGAGCAAATAATCCTAGAAACTAGATTCTAGGAAGAAGGACATAGCCTTGGGATTATAGGGCGACTCATTAACAACCTGCAATATGCAGATGATACCACCTGACTTGCTGGAAGTGAAGAGAACTTGACATACTTACTGATGAAGATCAAAGTCCACAGATTTGGGTATGGGTTGCACTTCATTGTAAAGAAAACAAAAACTCCTCACCACTGGTTGCTCTAATGCTGAACTGGTCTCAGTGGAACTTTCAGATTAAGACAGATCTAGAAGAAAGGCCTAAAAATCTCCTTCTGAAAATCAGCTAATGTATTCACCAACGCAGGGAGAGTGCTGGGTTGAGGGATCAACAAAACAATTTGTGCTTTGCTTCTCGGTTGTTGCTGTAACTGCTATGGAGCTGCACCCCAAGCCCCTGACTCTCGGTGACCCCATGCAAAACAGAAGCAAACACTGCCTGGTCTTGTACCAGGGACCATGATCAATTGGGACTGGATCATTATGATACATAACATTTTCTTTGTAAAAAATACATATATTGATTTTTTATTGGCAATTCTAAGTAAGTGTTTATAACAAAGTGTGACACATGATTTCACACATTATAAGTTTTATAGCATCTGTTCAGAAAAGATTATATACTATACAAACTATTCAAGTCATACAAAACCATTTTTCAGTGTCTTTTCCAATGGAGAGACATCCTATTCAGCATGCTTCTCCTCCTGAGGTGGTTCATACTGAGCAAGTTTTGCTTTCGATTTTCTTCTACAATAGCTTCATAGATTTTTTTTCCTTTCTGCCAATCCTAGGCAAAATAGCTCTATTTCTGGGTTTTCTGGAGTTGTTGTTCCTAAGTGCTTTAAAATATCCAAACCAGGTTTCTCTGGTTCATGTAAGTCTACCAGCACCTGGTTAGTGTGTACAGCACCCTCCCCCAACCCAGTGTGCATTCCATCATCCTTGTCCTCAGGATTCTGGCCCAGCAATGACCAGGACTCTGAACCCTTTTACAGTGACTATACCCTATGGCTCACACTCTAACTCTCCTGTCTCTTTCTAAATCTTCCCCTCCACTCTCAGTGGAACCTTATCGCAGTCTACAAGGACAGAAACGCAGGCTCATCTCTGGACTCTGGTTTAGGATCTGCGTCATCCAGGATTCGGCTGTTGATTGTTTTTGTTATCAAATGACAGTGAGTCTATTGATACTCAACCCCAAGAGTATCAGGGGAGCCCTATCCCAGAGAGTTTTCAAGCTTTAAGTTTATGACCTTTCAAAGGCAAATCACAAGGCCTGTTTTTTGAGGAACCTCTGGGTGCGTTCAAATTGCCAACCTGTTGGCTAGGAGTCAAGCACTTATCTACTTGTGCCACCCAGTAATGTCTGTGGGCACTGGTTTATGTCATAAGCCTTGTGATCTACCTTATGATTTGAAACACACAGGCTTTGGCTATAGACATTGAAAGTCATTTTTTTCAATGTGAAAAATCTTTTTTCTGCTCCACAACCTGGCTCTTGCAAAAATAACTTTCAAAATGTTGTTTCTGTTATGATTTTTAAAAATTGATCCAGAAACTCAACTGAATCTTTTGTCTGTTTGTATTTATACCCAATAACTACCATGGAGTTGGTTCCAGGTCATAGAGACCCTAGAGAACAGAGTAGAACTGCTTCATAGGGTTTCCTAGTCTGTAATCTTTATGGTATTTTCAATAGCCTCATATGGATGCGAAAGCTGGACAGTGAATAAGGAAGATCGTAGAAGAATTGATGCCTTTGAGTTGTGGTGTTGGAGGAGAATATTAAAAGTGCCATGGACTGCCAAAAGAACCAATAGATCTGTTTTGGAAGAAGTGCAGCCAGGGTGCTCCTTGGAGGCCAGGATGGCTAAGCTTCGTCTCTCATACTTTGGACATATTGTCAGGAGGGAACAGTCGCTGGAGAAGGATGTCATGCTGGGTAAGATGGAGGGTCAGAGAAAAAGAAGAAGACCCCCAACGAGATGGATCAGCCAGATGGCATCAAGTGTGGCAGCGGTAGTGAGGTTGGCCCAGGATCGGACATTGTTTCTTTCTGCTGTGCATGGGGTCGCTATGAGTCGGTTCCGACTCGATGGCACCTGACAACAACAACAACAATCTTTATGGAAAGGAGCTCTGGCAGCGTAGTGGTTATGAATCGGGCTGCGAACCGCAGGTCAGCAGTTTAAAACTACCAGCTGTTCTGTGGGAGAAAGATGAGGCTTTCTGCTCCTGCAAAGATTTACAGTCTTGGAAGCCCTGTACAGGGTCGCTATGAGTTGGCACTCCACGGCACATAACAACAACAACAATCTTTATGGAGAACCTGGGTGGGTGCTGTAAAAAAAGCAGTGGACTTCTAACTGCAAAGTCAGCAGTTCAAACACACTACCCACTCTCAGAAACTCTGTGCATGGTTGCTATGAGTCGGAACAGACTTGACAGCACTTAACGACAACAATCTTTATCGAAGCACATCGCCAGGCCTTTCTCCTGCCTATCTTTTTATTAGGAGCCAAGTCTTCACTGTTGTGCCACCAGAACTCCTTAAATTGTGGTTGTTGTTAAGTGCCGTCGAGTCAATTCCAACTCATAATGACCTGTATAGGGTTCCCAAGGGGCAGCTGGTGAGTTTGAACCACCGATCTTGTGGTTCAAACCAACCTTGTGATGAAGTGCTTTATCCCACAACTCAACACCAAGACTCCTAAACTGTGGTCAGATGTCACAAAGCAGGTGGCAATATCTTAACCATGGTGGTGGTTATGTGCCATGGCGTCGGTTGCGACTCATAGTGACCCTGTACAGGGTTTCCGGGGCTATAAATCTTTACAGGAGCAGAAAGACTCATCTTTCTCCCACGGAATAGCTGGTAGTTTTGAACTGCTGACCTTAAGGCTCACAGGCCGATTCGTAACCACTATGCTACCAGAGCGCCTTACCTTAACCATGTTGTTGTTGTTGTTGTTGTTATGTGCTGTCAACTCGGTTCCGACCCATAGTGACCCTGTACAGGGTTTCCAAGGCTGTAAATCTTTATGGGAGCAGAACACCTCATCTTTCTCCTGCAGAGCGGCTGCGGTAGTTTCGAACTTCTGACCTTAAAGTTCACAGCCCAATTCATACCATAGTGTGTTGTTAAGTCCAAGATCCTCTTCGATCCTTATCAAAGGAAGTGCTAACCTTCTCTCCTTTCATACCCACCTCCAACTTGGGGCAGTGAAAGTGACTGCAGCTGAGAGGAGGGGAGGACCCACAGGGTATAAGACTGGTGTGGCAGGTCACCTGACCTCCACCTGGTCACCTGGAGGAGAATCCAGATTAACATTCCAAAGCTGATTCCTTCAAGGTAGAGGTCAGGCACACCTTCACCCTCCTACTTTTTTTTACCAATTTTGACAGCAACAGCATAGTTGTTACTAATCAGGCTGCGAACCTCAAGGTCAGCAGTTCGAAACTACCAGCTTTTCCACTGGAGAAAGATGAGGCTTTCTGCTCCTGTAAAGATTTACAGCCTCGGAAACCCTCTACAGGGTCGCTATGGATCGGAACCGACTCCACGGCACATAACCACCACAACAACAACATCTCTCCCAAGAAGTCCTGTTGTGGCACTGGGTTAATGTGCTGGACTGCAAGATCGCTTTGAACCACAAAATCGGTGGTTCAAGCTCATCAGCTACTCCTTGGAAACCCTATACAGGGTCACTATGGGTCAGAACTGACTTGACAGTACTTAACAACAACATCTCTCCCAAGGTGTTCCAGATGGTGATTTCCCCTCTGGAGGACTTCCAAACCCCTGATGTCACAGAGCTGGACCAGGAGCTGACAAAGGCTCCTTCATTTCTGTGGCCTGCCACTCTCGCCAAAGGACAGCTCTTGGCCACAAACCATGAAGTTTCTTTGTAACCCAGGGTTCTCCCTCATTAGGGTCGGACAAAGCCCAGAGGCAAGGCTGCTGGCCCACCTCCAGACAGCAAATCACAGTCTGTTTACCGAGCCTTTCCCCAGGCCTGTAGCCACTGGTCCTCCCCTCTGCCTGGCACCTTCCTGGATTCAGTGATAAAACATAGGTTTGCTCAGAACTACAACCCCTGAGGTCAAGCCTGGGAACTTCCGTTCTGTTGCTTCCACTTTGGTATAGCCTTGTTGGCCAAAAGCTACTGCCAAAACAAAGAGTAACTTCCTGGGAGGCCACACCATGAACTTTCCAGCCAGTTGTGCCCTCCAGATGAGCTGCCATCATGGGTGCTGCTCATAGTTCATCCCACGTTTCACTTTCCCATCATTTGCATTCCATAAAAACCTGTCCCTTCCATAGGTGTGCCATTTCAGTTAATGAGCCCCTCGACCTAGATTACCTCATCTGTCCTGACCACAGCCCTGTGTGGGAAGCATCTTTACCCCATTGCACAGAGGAATAAACAGGCTCAGAGTGAAGAGCCTTGTCCAAGGACTCAGAATTAATAATGATCATCACAGTCATACTGGGCCACAGGTCAGTTTGAGGCTAAAGGTCAGTGATTCAAGCCCACCAGCCGCTCTTCAGAAACCTTCTACGGGGTTGCTATGAGTTAGAATTGACTCAATGGCACTTGACAACAACAACAACAACACAGTCGTAAAAGGACTCCTTATAGGGTTCGATAATTCATCACAATGGCCACATAGAATTCACAAGCCGTATTCACAGTAATGGGGTTTATTAGAGAAGGTGTTGCTGTTGTTGTGAAGTGCTCTCAAGTTGATTTTGACTCATAGCAACCCTGTGTAGGGTTTCTGAGAAGCAGCTGGTGGGTTTGAACCACCGACTGTGGTTAGCGGCCCAGGACTTACGCTACAGTGCCACACCAGAACTCCATTAGAGGAGTTAACAGGTTACAATTTAGGATCAGGAAAGATTCAGGATACAGTTCTTAGGTCAGGAAAGCCTCTTCTCAGCCATGCCTCTCCCTAGCCCTCAGCCTCTCAGTCCTCAGTTTTAGGCCTGCTTGGCCTCTGGCCTGCTCAGACAAGTTCCACCAACAAATGACAAGAGGCACCACTCTGCCAGTAAGCCTCAGCCCTAAGGCACTCAGCTGTCTCACTCTGTGGAGTACGAAGCACGCTGCACCATCTAGCGCTGATCTCCTGCTTCTGCTGCTTCTGGGGTCGCTATTTCTCTGCCGCTGCTTTTTGTCATCTTGTGTAGTCCCCATGTTACAGCACTGTCTCTCTGGGTCTAGGAGGTTCTACAGTGCAGGGACCCCAAGTCCAAAAGGCATGCTCTGCTTATTTTTCTTGGTATTGATAAAGTCCCCTCTGTCTGCTTCAAGATGGCTCACTTTAAGCCTAGAGGGATGGCAAAACTGACCAGTCTTCTTGTTAGGGTTCCATATACCTTATTTGCATGGTCCAATTCCCACAAGTATGCCACCACCTTATTTGCATTTTTAGCAAGCTATCCAGTTGCCTTGGCAGGCCACGAACACCTCATTTGCATAGTTCCACTCAATCATTTGGAGTCCTGGTATGGAGCTCTGGGTTAATGTGCTGGACTGCAAGGTCTTTTGAACTGCAATGTTGGCAGTTCAAGTTCACCAGCCACTCCTCGGAAACCCTATACAAGGTCACTATGAATTGGAACCAACTCGATGGCACTTAACAACAACAACAACTCAATGGTTTGGTGAGTGTTACAAGACTTTGGCAAGAAAGGCCATATGAAAGTGATCCATCACACTGCCAAGGGCAATGGTTATTCAGAGGCTGATGCTGGCGACAGACACCTCCCTTACTGCTCCAAATATTTCCTTTGGCATTTAATAACTTTCTGCACTGCTTAGATTTTCTAACTGCAAAACCAGGTATCTTATAAATTAAAAAAACACTTTAATGGCATTCAAAATGTAACTATTTGGAATTTCTCAAATCACACACACCTTCACAGTTGAAATGAAGTCACCAAGGTCATCCTCTAATTGTAAGCCCTCCATCGCAGACAAAATGAAGCCATTCCAGCCTGGTTAGTAGCAGGATCACAAATGCCAGACAAGCTGGAATGCTTGTCACAGGGTGGGGGGTATTTGGGTGTGGGCGTACAATTGGTAAGAAGTTCTAAATATCAGGAATATCAGTATCAAGAAAGTGGGGCAGGAACCAGGAGGAAGCACAATTAACCTGGCACAAGTGAGGCACTAGGGCACTAGCAGATGAGACATTCAGTGTTACTGAAAACCTACACTTTCAAAATTTTAAGGGTGAGGGGAGAGGCAACCCTGAAGTTCCTTTGTCTGGCAAGAATACATTTTTAAAGAAGACGGTCCTTTAATTTTAGGAAACTTCCCATACTGACTCTATAGTGATCAGAATCCTATATTATTAGAAGTGTACCTCAGTAAACAGGGGACTGTGGTGGTTTGGTGGTAAAATTCTAGCCTTCCATAGGGGAGAAGACCGTCTGGGACACGGGCACCTGCTGCAACCTCCCAGCGAGGACAGGATGGGTTGCTCCGCCTCCACTGCCCCCCAGCTGCCGTCCCATTTACTTGTTTTAATGAAACTGATTTCTTTTCCATCTCTTCAGAATATTTGCCCTTTCCTAGTGAAGTGAGTAGCAACTGAAGTCTTAAAACTTGAGAGCAGCCATCTAACAATAAAAAAACAGTTCAGACATGATGGACCAATTGAGACTATAGGGTCCCCTGGAATCATCCCCATGACATAGTCTTTAAACCTTAAACCAAAACTATCCCTCGAGCCACATTTTAGTGAAATAACTGACTGGCACACAAAATAAAACATATTACCTGTGAGTACAGTGTTCTAGTAAAAAAACCTTTCTGTGTGAGACCAAAAGATCACCAGTTACATAGCTAATAAGGAGGCATGGGAACGAGAGCACTGGAAACAGGACAAGCATGGAATTAAAGAGAATGTTGACATATTGTAAAAAACATTTCCAACATCATGGAACAACTTGTATAGAAACTGTCAAAGGGGAATCTAATTTGCGTGTAAACTTGCACTAAAAATAGAATATTATTATTTTTAAAGGTTTGTGTTTTTAAAGAAAAAGCCGTTATTACATTTAGGAAGCTTTCTTATATTCCTATTATGTTTTGTTTTATTAGAAAATGCCTGTTGAAGCTCATTCAATGCCTCATCAGAATTTACCGTCATGTTGCTACGCCCCGGTTTCTAACTCTGTCCTGTCTATTCATGCTACAGTCATTTTACTCCTCTAGTGAGGATGCAAGAGAGAAAAATGTGAAGATATGTTTTTTCAGGATGGATCAAATCATTAAGGGCCTTTTGCTCCTGCTAGGGAGTCTAGGTTTGCTCCTTAGGGCAGCACAGAATCTTTATGGTTCAGATTAAATTTCAATTTGAATTTGGGAGAAAAAAAAAATCCCTCTGACTACAGTAGGATGGCAGGGACCCCTGAAAGCCGGGAGACTAGATAGGGTGCAGACTGCAGGGGACAGGATATGCATTTATTTATTGCTGTTCTATTGATGTCTGCTTCGTGGCAGATCGTATGCCTGGTTTTTTGCAATGGTGTAGGTGTTTCTTCCTGCCCCTTGGGTGTCTGTGTAGTTGTTGTTGTTGTTGTTGTTATGTGCCGTGGAG
Source organism: Chrysochloris asiatica (assembly GCF_000296735.1). Taxonomy (NCBI): domain Eukaryota; kingdom Metazoa; phylum Chordata; class Mammalia; order Afrosoricida; family Chrysochloridae; genus Chrysochloris; species Chrysochloris asiatica. The sequence continues at coordinate 8,532,730 of NW_006408572.1, forward strand.
TCGGTTCCGACTCTTAGTGACCCTATACAGGGTTTCCGAGGCTGTAAATCTCCTACAGAAAGGGAGCAGAAAGCCTCATCTTTCTCCCGCGGAACAGCTGGTAGTTTCGAACTGCTGACCTTGAGATTAGCAGCCGATTCGTAACCACTACGCTACCAGAGCTCCTTGTCTGTGTGGTAGTGGTGGTAAAAATCAGACAAAACAAATGAGCTCTCTGCTGGGGGCTACAAGAAAAGATTTCCCTACTGCTCAGGGAAACATGCTGCCATGAAACTGCTACCTTAAGAGGAGTTGCCCCAGGGAAAAAAGCTACAAGACTGAGGATGACAGACTGAAAATACAGGAAAACTTGTTTTCTTGATGATGTTGTTGACCACAGACTGGTTAACCTTGGAGTATTCCTACTTCAAGTGATATATGAGCAAATATATTTCCTTACTAGTTAAGCCCAATTGAGTAGGATCTGTGGGTTACTTGCACCCAGAAACAAGTAACAGAGATGATTCATTAGCCAATGTGCACTCTGCTCATGAACTCCTGAAGGGTTTGTGACTCACAACCAACATGATCGTCCCTTCCTTCTGGGGATGCTATGACCAGTAACAGTGTCATCGCTGAGCTTTGGGGCCTGGGCACTGCCACTTCTTGTCACTTATTTACAATACTGAACGGGATTATGAGAAGTTGGACCCATCACTAGAGACAAAGATGAAGGTGATGGTTAGAGAGACAGTCAAAGATTGGAAAAGAAACAGAATCGAGGAGATATGAGTGTTGAGTAGGGTGAGAGGGTCAGCAAAGACAAAGATTGCTCAAGAATTCAGCAGGTAAGTGCTGAAATGATCATTGGATTTGGGAGGCAACAGGAAAGTCACTTCCTTAATAAAGCCAATCTCGGAAATTCCATGGGTTTGGCTGGGTAGGAGACACATTAAAACTGGGCAGCAACTCTCCGGTCCCTGAGTTTTCCTTCTCCTTGGCATTCTTTTGCTCTGCCTCCACCCCAGAGGCCCAGGTATACACAGTTCCTTTCCCTCGGCTCTCCACAGGTACACTGTAGGTTCACCAATAACCCAGGAGCGCTAGGATGGACGTTCCTTAAAGACATAAGCAAACACTCAGGTATCAAAAGTTCTCATACATTTGTTTATTCAAACAAACTCTTCAATAGTACGTGGTAAGATTCTTGGTAGGAACTTACCAAGCACTTTACAAATAATAACTCAATTAATCCCTACTAAAACCTTTTAATCCCTACAGGAACCTTATGAAGTCATGCTGCTAGTTTAAAAATTAGAAAAACAGTCGTCACAAGATGATTCTGATTCAGAGCAGCCTCATTAACATCAGAGTGGAGCTCTGCTCCATGGTGTTTTCAATGGCTAAGCATTCAAAGCAGATCACCAGATCTTTCTTCTGAAGTGCCTCTGTTGTTGTTGTTGTTAAGTGCCGTCGAGTCGGCCGACCCGACCCATAGTGACCCTGTTCCGAGTTTCCAAGGGTGTAAATCTTTGCGGGAGTAGAAAGCCTGATCTTTCTCCCGCGGAGCAGCTGGTAGTTTCGAACCGCTGACCTTAAGGTTCACAGCCCGATTCGTAACCACTACGCTACCAGAGCTCCTCTAGATGGACTTAAACTAACAACCTTTTGGTTAGCAGCTGCGTGCATGCTAACTGCATGATTCCAATTTACAGTGATGTCATGTGTTCTTCAGTGTACTTCATGGAGTTTTCATGGCCATGATCTTTTGGAAGCTGATCACCGGCCTTTCATTCAAGGTGCCTCTGGGTGGTTTGAATTGCCTAGCATTTGGTTAATAGTCAAGTGCTTTACCATTTGTGCCACCAGAGACTCCTGAAGACCTTCTCATCATCTTTTTTTTAATGAATGAAAGAATCATTTCACAGAGAAAGAAATTAAGTCATTTTCTCCAGGTCATCCAGCTGGTAGGTAGCAGATGCCGGATTTGAGGCTGGCAGTCTGGTTCCAGGGTCTGTGTTGCTATCACCATGGTATCTTAAAATAGACCCAGAGTCCACACAAAATATATTTGATGTTGAGGTTTTTGAACGAATGTTTACTGCTTTTAAGACATTACTTGTCTGTAAGGAACTCATTAAATCTACAATTGTCTGCAAATTTCTCAGCAATCATCATGAATACTTAGGAAATCCTTGGAAGTCAGAAAAATTAATCTGCATGTTGTCTTTCAATATTATGAAATTTTAGGAATACAAAATTTAACAAAGAAGCTGGTTGGCTACTATTCTGTGTTGTAGACAGTTATTAAACATTTGTTCTTGCCAGGTGCAGTGGAGTCTCCCAACTCATAGTGACCTTAGTCCTAGGCCTGTGCCATCCTCACGATTGCTGTTTTTGGTGTGTGTGGTTTTTTTTTTAAGTTTTTATTGTGAATTATGTGGGTTTACATGGGAGAACATCAGTTTTACCATTCATCCTATCGTATTTAATTGCAATGATTACAATCCCCTCCATGCATCATCAAACAACCAAAGAGTACACCTCACAGGCCTGCCCCCCAGCTGTCAGCACACAGCCCCTTTCCCTCCCTGAGTCCAGTGTCCCCAGGCAGCTCCATCTGGTCATGTCATCATCTCTGCCTCCATTTCTGGCATCACTGCTTCTCTGGGTAGGGTTCCGTGCTCTGCTCTTCTCACTTGATGGTCCCAGGGACCTCCACTCCTGGACTGCAAAGTCAACTACTCCCCTCCTTTTGTTACAAAACATCTACCTTTACTGACCCTCACAGTCAGTCCCGATAGCAATTATTCACTATTGTACTGCATGAGTCTTATCCCTATATCCTTTCATTTGCCCCGGCCCAACAGGTTGGGAATCATTCAGTGGAAACTCTACCTTTCCCCACCCCATCTGAAACTAGGCTCTCTCCTAGCTTGTAAACCAGTCACTTCTTGCCTTTGTAGTCCTCCCCACAACCCCATTTTGGGTAGCCAATTTCTAAGCTGCCCATCCCTGTCAACCCTGTATACCGATGGAGTGGGAGTGATCCTCGCTGTAAAGACTTGTTCCCTTTTTGAGCTACTACATCCATAAGTAAAGGTAAAGTTCATCAAATTGTAGGGGGTTACTCTTTTTTTTCCCCCCTCTTCTTTCTTCTAGTCTAGTTCTGATCATCCAGCCATTGAAGCCTGGTCAAGTGGGTGCTCTAACTGCAAGTATGGGTGTTCTTATGAATCTCCCCTCACTTCGTATCAGCTGGACGCTTCGCTATCCACTCTAGTCTTCTGTGGCCATGTCACTGCCTCTGGACCCAGGAGTCCCCGGGTCTTGCCATACTGCTGGCAAACCAGGTCTCCACCCAGGTTCACAGGAGTCTATTGAATGTGGTCAGACTTAGCTCCCAACTTCATTGCTGCTTTTCCCCCTCTTCCCCTTACCGGTGACGAACATAGTCACCAGCTAGACCACATGCCTGCTCGTGTATCCCCCTTGAGTCTTAGTCTTGGAAGGGGGTTTGTCCTGAGGGGACCTGACCACTTGCCTGGATGGCTCCTGGGTGAATAGCTTGCTTGTTATTGTAGTAGTCAATCAGACTGCCATTCTTGTTTTTTATTCTTCCTGCCTGTCTTTCTTTCACGAAGTATGGTCTGTTCTTCTAGCCACTCCAGGCTGGTCTACTTGTCCTTTCAAGTAGAAATTTCCCACCTCAGACAGTTCTGGATGGGGTTCTGGATTCCACCTATGGTCTTATGCAATGCAAAGGCTCCACAGGAAGCCTTTTTACTGGGCAACTTCTAGGCCCCTTTAAGATATTCCTATCAGTTATGGGCTGAAGACGGATTTACAAGCTTTCTATTGTGATGTTTCTGGCTATTCCTTTCTCTCCCCCTCAAGTGTCTATTTTACACTGGTTGGCAAGGAAAACCAAGATTCAAAAGACAACCAAGCATCTTAACATTATTCCCCACTTTTACCTATTCAAACCATGCCTCAATCCCTGTACACTGGAGCCCTGTTGTTCCAAGGTTGTACATACATCAACATTTACCTCTGACCCACTTAGCCCATGCAAACCTGCCTAACTGTTCTCCCATTCCCTTCCCCCTTCTTGTGTACTGCCCCCCCCCCCAGCACCCAAGCTATCCTGTGTCTATTCCCTACCCTGTTCTCTGTCTTCTCCTCCCTCCCTCCCCCTCCTCTCCTCCCATACATCCTGGTGATCAGCAAATATATATATAATATTCCCCCCCCCCCCTTTTAGGGTGGGTTCTTTTCACAATTACTGTTTGAGTCTTTGTTGCAGCTACTGTGAAAATCCATCTCAGTTAAAACTCATCTTCCTTTTTGCTGACCCTCTACCAAGCATGATGTCCTTTTCCAGGGACCTGTCCCTCCTGATAACTTGTCCAAGGTGTAGAAGTCAAAGTCTCGCCATTCTTACTTTTAAGGAACATTCTGCTGTACTTCTTCCAAAAGACATATTTTTCATTCTTCTGTCAGAATATATTGTCCTCCAGTCTTTCTTACTCATTGTCCAGCTTTTGCATGGATATGAGGCCATTGAAAATGCCAGGGCTTGGATAAGGCACACCTTAGTCCTCAGTGTGACATCTTTGTTCTTTAACACATTAAAGAGGTCTTTTGCAGCAGATTTTCCTGATACAATACATAATTTGAGTTTTTGACTGTTTCTTCCATGAGCATTAATTGTGGATAGTCCTTGCCAATTTCAACATTTTTTTCTGTATTGTTTATTGGTCCACTTTGAATAATTTTGGTTTTTTAAACATTTGAACATTCATTGTTTTAGGATTTGTGAAATTTTCTTTTTTCCCTTTTATAGTCAGTAATTTTTTTTAAGTCTTACAGGCATTTCTGTAAGAACTTAGAAAACTTTTAGCTTTAGACCCTGTGCACTCAAGGAAAAAAAAAAAAACTTTCCTAAAAGACAACAGTGTCCCTGGATGGTATATAAATGGTTAATGTGCTCAACTACTAACTGAAAGGTTGGAAGTTCAAGTCCACCCAGAACTGCCTTGGAAGAAAGGTGATTTCCTTCCCCAACATCAGCCACTGAAAACCATATGTACAGTTCTACTCTGACACACGTGGGGTCACCGTGAGTTGGAATTGATTCGACAGCAACTGGAAAGGACAATAAGGAAATAGACCCAGAAAACACAAGTCTGGTAAGAAGAGCTGACCTTGATGTGTCATGGAGCTCAGGCTCTGGTCTCACCGCAGCCTGCTGCCCTCTGCTCTCAGCGCTCACTGATCGCTGTCCTGAACCATCTGCATTCAAGTGTCTCTGGCATCTACTTCCTTCCCCCAGACTCGTAGGTCCATAAATTGAATGCCATTCCTAGGCACCCAGGCCCTTCCACAACCTAGAGAAGGATACACTTCTCTGTTGGTAGGCTTAACCCAGAGTGACCTCCCTCAAGGTGACACTCCATCACTACATCCTTCAAACAGGGCAATTAGTATCTGAATCAGAAATGTGCTTTTAACGAGACTCAGTCCCTTTGTGAGAGACTCCTGGCTGTGAAGTGAGGAAAGACAGATACAATGATTGCTTAAGACAGCGGTGGATAACGTTACTTGTCTGAATGGGATCAGCAGGAAGGAACCCTTAGAAAGACAGTCTGCTTGGGACTTAAAATGCTTTGAGAGTAGGGGAGAGGCAGGAGGTTTTGGAGAGGAAATGGTGTTGAGTTGTGGGTAAGAGCAATGGGGATTCCTGGCAGAGGGAAGAATTATGTTTAGAAGTGAGTGTGCTGAAAGGGAAAGCCACTCTGTAGAAGGACAACAAGAGACCTGTTTCTCCTAAGTGGCAGTGAGTCTCAGCCTCTTCAATCCAAGGATCCTCTTTTGGCCTTCAGGACCTTCCCAGGGATGGTCAGCTCCCACCCCACTTCTCCCAGTGTCTACACAGGAAAGACAACAAACAAGTGTCCTCAGGTTGTTAGGAGCCATCGAGTTGGTTCTAACTCACAGTGACCCTCTGTACAACAGAACAAAACACTGCCTGGTCCTGCGGCATCCTCACAGTTTTGATTATATTTGAGCCCATTGTTGCTGTTAACCAATCTTGTTGGGTTCTTCCTCTTTTTCACTGACCCCACACTAATCCAAGCATGATATCCTTTACCAGGGACTGGCTCTCCTGACAATATGTCCAAAGTATGAGAGATGAAGTGTAGCCATTTTCGCTTCTAAGGAGCATTCTAGCAATACTTCTTTCAAGACAGATTAGTTTGTTCTTCTGGCAGTCCATGATACTTTCAATATTCTCTGCAGGCATCATAATTCAACTACATCAGTTCTTCCCCAGTCTCCCTTATTCATTGTCCAACTTTCACATTTTATGAGGCGACTGAAAATATCAAGGCTTGGGTTTGGTGCACTTTAGTTCTCAAACTGACATCTTTGCACTTGAACATTTTTTAAAGAGGTCTTGCGCAACAGATTTGCCTAATGTAATACATCGTTTGATTTCTTGACTGCTGCTTCCATGAGCATTAATTGTGGATCCAAATAAAAAGTTGTCTTTGATAACTTCCATCTTTTTTCCACTTATAATGATGTTATTTACTGGTCCAGTTGTGAGAATTTTTTTTCTATACAATGAAGAATCATGGTCTTTGATCTTCATCAGTATTTAAGTCCTCTTCTCTTCCAGCAAGCAAGGTTGGAGTCATCCTCCATTTTTTTTTTTTTTCCAATTTTGAGGTCACATTCTTCTTCATATAATTCAGCTTCTCGGATTATCTGCTCAGCATAGAGATTGACTAAGCATGGTGAAAGGATACAGCCTTAATACACATGTGTCCTGATTTTAAACCATTCAGTAGCCCCTTGTTCTGTTCAAATGACTGTCTCTTGATCTACGCACAGGTTCTTCATGAGCACAACTAAGTGTTCTAGAATGCCCATTCTTTTTTGAAAGAATCCTCGGGTTATTTGTCCTTTAAAACTCTGTCTTACACATGCTAGTTAGCTCCTCCAGGGTATCTTATTTAAATCCTTACTGCTACAGGAAAACCTGATATGGACTCTCCGTCCCCTTCTACCATGGCGTCTGAGCCTGGTTGACATTACTCAGGTGGGAAGGAGAGATTCTGACCAGACAGGGCCACTGAAGCCTGCAGGGTAGATCTGGGAGGTTGTCCATGGAACCCTCAGAACCTGAGACCTTTAAGACAAACGTTTAAGTCCTGCTTGGGACCGGGCAGGAATAGATAATTGCTGTTGTTGTTCAATGCCGTCGAGTTGGATCCGACTCATAGCCACCCTGTATAGGGTTTCCAAGGAGCAGCTGGTGAATTTGAACCACCAACTTTGTGGTTCAAACCGATGTTGCAGTCCAGTGCATTATCCCACAGCACTATACTAGACAATGGGTCCAGAAAACTCAGGTAGCTGGAAGGTTGGGGTAGGGCAGAAGGAAAATGGAAAACATCACCAGTGGGTCCTATCTGGTCTGATTTTCCCTCTCAAACCAAGAGGTGCACAGGAAGTTGGAGTAGAGACAGGAGGTAGTTAAGGAGGTGGCTGCCAGTGTCTGAAAAATAGGAGGGAGTAAGATGGAAGGAAACCTACACTGTACCCATCATGAAGCCTACAGTCAAACATAACTAATACATTCACCAAAACATTACTAACATCAAGCTTTATATACCTTTCAAACTAAATTACATACATTGTGTACGCTCACAGTAGCCTCAAAGCCTGAGTGCTGGAACCTTAAAAAAGCCTATTTGTGTTGATCTACCGCTTCGCTCTGCAGAAGCATATTCCATCAGAAAACAGAAAGCAAACTCAGACACACAGATGTTACGAAGGAAATACACTTTTTCAATATGAGTTTGTCTCTTCTGAGACACAGAAATAATGTCATCCTCCTACCTACAGAGACTAGCTGTCTGTGCTCCCGGGCAGACCAGCCCCAGACTCACTGGGCTGTGGGATGGTGCTAAGTCCCTGCCAGCTCCCCACGGGAACACTGGATCTGTTGTCCTGAGAGCTGGGCTCTTGGTGATGAGGCAGTGCCCACTTCTGACCACTCCCTCTCACCCCTGCCCCAGTTCTCCACCTCACCCTCTGCCTCATACCTATGCCTTCCTGGTCCACTTGCAGCCACAGGGAGGGTGGGGATGGGGGTGACACCTGCCCACAGCAATCCAAGTGCTGTGACCAGGAGTCCTGAGCAGAGGTTTCGCCCACTCCTGCCTAGCTTCAGACACCCCTGCCCCTAGGGTTCTAGGAACCCCTCTCTCCAGAGAGAGGGTCAAACAGACACAGGTTCAGGCAAAGCCACAGAGAAACCACCTGTTCCTGGCTTACCCCATGAAACCCCCCTGCTTGGCCCACCACCCAATGCCACTCCAACCCCCCTAGACACAGTCAAGGATTCTACAATGTGCCCCATGGTGAGGAGTGACTGCCCCCTCACCTCTGAGCCTCCCCCTCTGCCTCAGAGAACCCTGGGAACATGGGCAGTGGGTCTGGGAGCATTAGGCAGGGAGGCAGAGGGGCCAGAATGGTGGCAGTAGGACAGGGTAGAAGTCCCCCCACCTCCTGCCCCGGCCAGTCCCCAGGGTCAACCGCTCCCTGAAGGTTGGAAGACAGGATTAGAAACCCTCTCATTCATCCCCAATAATACCAATGCTCCAAGGTTTTGTTGTGTTTTATTGTTGTTTTAGGCTCTGGGAAGATTTTTAGGAAGTTCTGGTAGTGCAGTGGTTAAGCATTCAGCTGCTAACAGAATTAGTGTTTCAAATGCATCAGCCACTCTGTGGAAGAAAGATGTGGCAATCTGCTTCCATAAGATTTATAGCATAGCCTTAAAAAAATAAATAAATAAAAAAGTCTAGCCTTAGAAATCCTATAAGGCAGTTCTCCTCTGTCCTGTAGGGTTGCCATGAGGCAGAATCAACTTGAGAGCAATGGGTGTGGGACCTTACCTAGACCACCAGACACATGTACTGTAAGCCAAATGCTTATAATTCCCTGGGCCAAGAAAATTAGATAAGGACTTCACCTGATACCTCTATGGGTGATAAAGCCTGGCCCTGAATCCACTGTCCAATATTCACAACACCCCTAACTAGTCACCTGTCCCACTGCTGTGCCCTGGTTTCCTGCCCAGATATCCATGGGGAACCAGAAAATGCTTACGATGGGGAAGGGTGGAGTAGGAAAGATGAAAGAAGGTGAGCTTCATGTTCAATAAAACTCTTTAGACATAATACTTTTAGGAGAAAACGAAATTCTAGCAAGGAAGAAAGCACCAGGGTTAGTCAGCTGAGGTCAGAATAAAAAATGAACCTGAAACATATACCAGGAAACGACAAAGTTCATGGTCATAGTCCACCGTACACTGGTTACCTATGTAACCCCATCCTGCACCTGAACTGGTCCTAACAGTTTTAGTACCCACTATGGAGGCTGGGTTAAGGAGCTCTGATAGCGTAGTGGTTACGAATCAGGCTGCTAACCTCAAGGTTGGCAGCTCGAAACTACCAGCTGTTCCACAGAAGAAAGATGAGGCTTTGTGCTCCCATAAAGATTTGCAGCTTTGGAAACCCTGTGTAGGGTCACCATGAGTCAGAACTGACTCCATGGTACTTAACAACAAAAACAAATGGAGGTTGGGCTGGAGTCCTGGTATGGTGCTGTAGGATAAGCATTGGACTGTGAACCACAAGGTTTACAGTTCAAACCCATCAGCTGCTCCTCAGAAACCCTATACAGGGTCGCTGTAAGTCAGAACCGACTTAACGGCACTTAACAACTACAACAACATGGAGGTTGGAGTCCTCGTGTGGCCCTGTAGAAAAAGTACTAGATTGCTAACCTCAAGGCTGATAATTCAAACCCTCCAGCTGCTCCTCCAAAACCCTATATACAGTGCTGCTATGAGTCTATGAGCACTTAGCAACAACATGGAGGTTGGGAAGCCCTTGTGGCACTATAGGACAAGCACTGTACTGTGAACCACAAGGTAGACAGTTCAAACTCACCAGGTGCTCCTTAGAACGATGAGACTTTCTGTCTCTTAAAGCTTTACATCAAGAACATCATACAGGAAGAAAGCAAAAAGTCATTAAGAAGAAAAGAAAGAAGGAAAAGTTCAAAATGGATGTCAGAAGAGACTCTGAAACTTGCTCTCCAGCATAGAAATGCTAAAGCAAATATAAGAAATTAGGAGGTACAAGAGCTGAGCAGAAAATTTCAAAGGTCAGCTCAAGAAAACAAAGTCAAATATTATAACAAAATGTGCAAAGATCTGGAGTAAGAAAACCAAAAGGGAAGAACACGCTCAGCATTTCTCAAGCTGGGGGAACTGAAGAAAAAATTCATGCCTCAGCTTTCGTTATTGGAGGATTCTCTGGGGAAATCATTGAATGATGCAGAAAGCATCAAAGGAAGATGGAAGGAATACACAGAGTTACTGTACCAAAATGACATTTTAACAGGTAGCATATGATCAAGAACCAATGATACTGAAGGAAGAAGTCCAAGGTGCACTGAAAGAATTGGTAAAGAAGAAGGTACCAGGAATTGATGGAATAAAAATGGAAATCTTTCAAGAAAGTGAGGTGGCACAGGAGTCACTCACTCATCTCTGCCAAGAAATTTGGAAGACAACTATCTGGCCAACTGATTGGAAGAGATCTGTATTTGTGGCCATTCCAAAGAGAGGTGGCCCAACAGAATGGGGAAATCATCAGACAATATCTTTGATATCCCATGTGAGTAAAGTTTTACTCAAGGTAATACAGAAACAACTGCAACCATACATTCACAGAGAACTTTCAGAGATTCAAGCTGGATTCAGAAGAGGATGTGGAATGAGGGACATCATTGCTGACGTCAGATGGTTCTTGGTTGAAAGCAGAGAATACCAGAAAGATGTTTACCTGTGCTTTATTGACTGCACAAAGGCTTTCGATTGTGTGGGTCATGACAAGCTATGGAGAACATTATGAAGTATGAGTATTCCTGAACACTTAATTGTGCTCATGAGGAATCTGTACATGGACCAAGAACAGAACATGGGGATACCTAATGGTTTAAAATTAGGAAAGGTGTGTGACAGGGTTGTATTCTTTCGCCATACTTATTCAACCTGTATGCTGAGCAAATAATCTGAGAAGCTGAGTTATAGGAAGAAAAACATGGCATCAGGATTGGAGGAAGACTCATTAACAACCTGCAATATGCAGATGATACAACCTTGCTTGCTGAAAGTGAAGAGGACTTCAATTACTTACTGATGAAGATCAAAGACCACAGTATGGATTGTACCTCAATGTAAAGAAAACAAAAATCCTCACCACTGGACCAATAAATAACATTCGTATCAATGGAGAAAAGACTGAAGTTGGCAAGAACTTCATTCTTCTTGGATCAACAATGAACACTCATGGAAGCAGCAATCAAGAAATCAAATGACATATTGCATCAGGCAAATCTGCTGCACAAGACCTTTTTTTTTAAAGTGCTGAAGAGCAAAAATGTCAGCTTGAGGACTAAGGTGTACCTGACCCAAGCTACGATATTTTCAATAACCTCATATGCATGTGAAAGATGGACGATGAATAAGGAAGACCTTAAAGAATTGATGCATTTGAGTTATGGTGTTAGAGGAGAATACTGAAAGTGCCATGGGCTGCCAAAAGAACCAACAGATCTGTGTTGGAAGAAGTGCAGCCAGAGTGCTCCTTGGAGGAATGGCCAAACTTCATCTCTCATACTTTGGACATATTGTTAGGAGGGACCAGTCAATGGTGAGTGATGTCATGTTTGGTAAGGTGGAGGATCGGAGAAAAAGAGGTAGACCCCTAGCAAGATGGATTGGCAAAGTGGCAGCATCAATGAGTTCAAGGGTGACAATAATTGTGAGGTTGGCCCAGGACCGGGCAGTGTTTTGTTCTTTTGTGTGCAGGGATGCTATGAGTCAGTACTGTCTCAATGGCACCTAACAACAACAACAACAAAAATTTACAGCTAAGGTTAACCTCATCTTTCTCCTGCCAAACGACTTTGAGATTCGAACTACTGACCACTACACTACTAGGGTTCCTTTGGAAACCCTATACAATGTCACTATTGTGAGACCACCGTAACTAAAAATATCAAAGGCTTGCTAAAAATACCAAAGGCTTAGGCTATCTAGATGGCTCAGTAGAAAAATTACTGAGAGGACCTGCATGCAGATAAGCAGGGAATGGCTACAAGAGGACCTGCGTGCAGATAACCAGGGAATGGCTACAAGAGGACCTGCGTGCAGATAAGCAGGGAATGGCTATAAGCAGGGAATGGCCCTGAAGAGCAACATGTGCTAAGCTGTGATAACCGCAACATTACACTTCTGTATATAGCTTGCTTGCTCAGCACCCCCTTCAGTAAAATTCCATCTCACCCCAACTCCAGTATATATATATATATATATATATACTCCAACTTGCTGTACGACCTTAGGGCTGCTGCCACTCCTCAAATGGCACAGCCCTTGCGCAGGAATAAAGCTCTCTGCTTCAAACTGACCTCCGTGTAGTGGTGCCAGTTCTTTGGGGTATAACAGCTCTGAGTCAGAATCTACTTCATGGCCATGGGTGGGTGGTCATAAAAGCTGGAGAAATTTTTACTTTTACTGCCCTGCCTCAGTTAGTCCTCTCATAATGTCTGGTCCACAGTGTCAAGGTCTCCCTGTTGTTGTTTGTTGTTAAGTGCCATCAAATCAGTTTTTACTCATAGCAACCCTGTATAGGGCTTCCAGGGAGTGGCTAATGGGTTTGAACCATTGACCTTGTGGTTAGCAGTACTTACCCTTTAGCACCACAATAAGACTTCAAGGTCTACCTGAAGCTGCCAGTCGAGACTTGTCAGTTCTGACTCATGGCAACCCCATGTGTGCTGGAGTAGGATTCTGCTCCATAGGGTTTTCAGTGACTGCTGTTTTGGAAGTCAGTCTGGAGGCTTTTCTTCCAAGGTGTCTCTTGTTGTTGTTGTTGTTGTTGTCAGGTGCCATAGAGTCGGCACGGACTCATAGTGACCCCATGCACAGCAGAACGAAACAATGTCCAATCCTGGGCCAACCTCACTACCACTGCCACACTTGAGTCCATCGATGATGCCACCTGGCCAATCCATCTCGTTAGAGGTCTTCCTCTTTTTCTCTGACCCTCCACCTTACCCAGCATGACATCCTTCTCCAACGATTGTTTTCTGCGGACAATATGTCCAAAGTATGAGAGATGAAGCTTAGCCATCCTGGCCTCCAAGGAGCACTCTGGCTGCACTTCTTCCAAAACAGATCTATTGGTTCTTTTGGCAGTCCATGGCACTTTCAGTATTCTCCTCCAACACCACAACTCAAAGGCATCAATTCTTCTACGATCTCTAGGTAGATTCTAACCACCAACTTTCCTCTTAACCATTGGTGCCTCCTAGGGACTCCCCCGACTCCTGCTGTGGTGCTGTAGGATAAATACTGGACTGCTAACTGAAAGGTCAGCAGGTTCAAACCCACCAGCCACTCCTTGGAAACCCTATAAAGGATCACTGTGAGTCTGAACCGATTCCACGGCACTTGACAACAGGGACTCCACCGGAAGTGTGATGGTTCTGTAAAAGAAGCTCTGGACTGCTAACCACAAACCCACCAGCCACTCCACAGAGAAAGATAAGGCTTTCTGCTCCCGCAAAGATTTACAACCTCAAAACCCCTAGGTCACTGAGTCAGAACCACCTGTAAGGCACATAATGACGATTCCACCTGGGGTCCTAAGGCCAGATGTTTAAAACGGAGTTGGAAGTAGGAAAAAGGAGAAAAATCTTTGAGCTATTATTTTTCCAGGTTCTAGGCTACCTGAAAAGGATCTCTGGTGGAGAAGTGGTTAGGCACTGGACTGATAACTGAAAGGTTGAACTCAGCAGAGCTCCTAGGGAGAAAGCTATGCCAGTCTGTTTCCATACAGATCGCAACCTTGAAACCCTGTGGGCCATTCTACTCTGTCCTATAGCGTCGCAATGAGTCGGAATGAACTCGAAGGCAACGGTTATGTTTGTTTGTGCAGCCTGGTCACTTATAGAGGGACCAACGGCGGTAAAGAGTTCGGTAACGGGACCCGCAGTAGAACACACCCCGAACTCACTCTGCTCCCCAGTTTCCAATCCAGAAAAACTGATACTTTCGCCGTTTTACCTAAGACTAACACACCACCTTGCCCCGCCCCCACCCGTACCCCTGTCCTTTCCTCCTAAATCCGCAAAAGGTCTGAAATCTCCGGAAGTGCACTCAGCCTAGCTCCCTGCAGCCCTGAGACTCGGGTCCCCCGGTCTCCTAGGGTAGCGAGGAGAATCTATGAGACCCTGCTGTATCCACCTATTCTTTGGCCTCACTCTATGCCAGGCCCCCTTTATCTTCTCACGGCTGCGCTCCGCTGGGGAAGCGTGGCTCTTTCCCACAGCCCAGCTTTACCGGGCGCAGGTTCGGGCTAGTCTAGGGCGGGGACTTGGGAGCGCCTTCCAGTAGCGCGAAGGGCGGGGACGAAGACCCATCTCTTTAAGGGCCGGGTCTGGCCCCGAGGCGCCTGGACACCGCTGGCGGCTTGGGGAGGTCCGAGTGTCGCGTGGGACCCGACTCCGCTTCCCTGCGCTGCCCGGGGCGCAATGGGCCGCTACCGTATCCGTGTGACTACCGGAGCCTGGATCTTCTCCGGGTCTTACAACCGCGTGCAGCTGTGGCTGGTTGGAGCGCGCGGGTCGGCGGAGCTGGAGCTACAGCTGAGGCCGGCGCGAGGCGAGGTCGGCGGCAGAGCGGGGCCGGCTGGGCTGTATTTAAACGGGAGGGCAGGTTCAGATCCAGGCGAGGCTACAAGTGGGACTGCGCCTTGCTGGAATTTAGGGAGTTGGGGCACCGCCGCGGAAGGCGGAGCGGGGCGCGGGAAGAGGGTCAGGATCCCTGAGTTCAGACTGAGACTCCAGCTCCTTCTCCCTACCCTTGACTCCAACTCCTTCCTTCTCCAAGTGATCCCGAAGCCCGTACAGAAATGTCATTCGTGGTCAGACGTAATAAGAGCAGAGAGGTACCGTTCTTGTCGTTCTGATGAAATAAATGGGCGTCCAACCTAACCTGAGCTGCTCCTCTAACAACAAGGCCACTCCACGCTCCCTGCTACTAAGTCTTGCGGGTTCTGGTCCCACAGGAGGAGGAATTTGAACACGATACTCTGGAGGACTTGGGGCCACTGCAGTTCGTCAAGTTGCGCAAACACCACTCCCTGGTGGACGACGCGTGGTTCTGCGACCGCATCACGGTGCAGGGCCCTGGGACCAGCGCGGAGGCTGCCTTCCCATGCTACCGCTGGGTGCAGGGCCAGGAAATCCTGAACCTACCTGAAGGCACCGGTGAGGGGGCTAGGGTGGGAGTGCGGTGTAGGTCGGGGAGTGGGAGTGCAGGACTTCAAAAACCTGCTGCAGGACACAGGATAGGAAAGGTCTGAAAGATCTAGTGAAGGGGTGGGCAGAGGTAGGATGCTAGAGAGCAAATTGGAAAATAATGTCAGGAATGTTTGCATGGGATACAAAAGATGGAGTCCAGAAATGCATGATGTAAAGATTCCATCTTCAAGGTGAGGACAGAGATCCGAGTTGAAGCAATGATGAGAGACAGAAAAAGTCAAAGTGTAAAGGCAACCTCTGTGACTCTGTGACAAATTAGAGCCAGGATAGGTAAGGGTAACACATGGCACAGCAGGTGACAGGTGGTAGGTAAGCAGGAGATAGCTAAGAGAGACAAACACTATGACACTGTTGAGCTAGTAAGGTTGGGAAACTAAGAAAGAACTGTAGGGGTGGGAGATCACATTGGCAGGGGTGGGGATGAAGGATAGAAAGTGCTGAATTCGCTACTGTGAGAAAAAGGGAAGGCAGATGACTATAAAGCGAACTGAGGGCACAAGGTAGGTATGGATGGGACATGAACTGTGTGTCTTTGAGGGACAAATGGCAAAGTACAGATTAGCGGACGAATGTACTAAATATAGACTATCACAGAAAATCGGTTAAGGAGAAATCAGGTAAAGAAAGTAAGCATGGAACATTTTGAAGACAGGTAAAGGTGTGGATAGGTGAGGCCAGGGCAGGTGAAATTAACAAAGCAATATGTAATCAAAGATAGGTGTGGGCATATGAGTTAAGATTTTATCACTTTAATTAAGGTGATCTATACTCCTGGTGTGGCACTGTAGGATCAGCACTGGACTTCAAACCACAAGGTCAGCGGTTCAAATTCACCAGCTGCTCCTCAGAAACCCTACAGAGAGTCAGAACTGACTCGACGCCACTTAACAACAAATCCAGGCATAGGTATTGATGAAATAGGGTCAGATAGGGGAAGATGAGTTGAGACAAGAAAGGACGTCAAAACATTTCTCATGGCAAGAAATGAGGGCCGAGATAGGTGTTACAGGAAGGAGTACAAAGCTGACAAGACAGGATTAACGCGTCTGGGATCAATCAAGTGAGGCCAAGGCAGAGATAAAAGCAACAGTGCAAGACTGTAAACAAGGGAACCGACTACAAAAGAGTAGGGGATAGCATGGGACCAGACCAAGCAGGATGCTGAGTGCTCTTAATGTCTCCCCAGCTCGCCTGGCAGGAAATAATGCCTTGGACGTGTTCCAGAGGCATCGAGAGAAGGAACTAGAAGAAAGACAGCAGATCTACTGGTGACCACCTACCCACAGATCTCCCCACCCTTCTCAATGACCCTGCCCCCCAAGATTGACTCTACCTGCTTCCTGAACCCTTATTCCTAACTCCTAGCTGGGCCTCCTGGAAGGAAGGATTACCCTTGACAATAGCTGCAGACTCTAAAGATGATCTGCCTCCCAATGTGAGATTCCATGAGGAGAAAAGACTGGATTTTGAATGGACTCTGAAGGCAGGGTAAGGAAAGGGGTCAGGGTGGAGTGAGGGCTGACAGATCCAAGAATGTGAAGGTATGTGGTGAGGGGCTGAGGGATCGCAGATGATGAGTTGTTTTCATTCTCACTTATCCTAGGGCTCTAGAAATTGCCCTCAAACGTGTTTATACCCTCCTGAGCTCCTGGGACCACCTAGAGGATTTCAATCAGATCTTCTGGGGTCAGAAGAGTATGCTGGCTGGTAAGTGATTCTCCAGGTCTCACTAAGCCCCTCTTGATGAATCTCCATCACATTCCATAGGTTCCCCCAAAAACTCCCACCAGATGAGAACACTTAATCAAGCCTGGTCATTTTACAGAGGCTTTAAAATGTACAGACAGGGGCTGAATGGAGGTGGTCATGTGCCTGGATCTCTGCCGGAGAGTCTGGAGAAGAGGCTGTGGGCCAATGTCTTTCTCCCCACCCCACAGAAAAGGTTCGCCAATGCTGGAAAGATGATGAGCTTTTTGGCTACCAGTTCCTCAATGGTGCCAACCCCATGCTGTTGAGACGCTCCAGATCTCTTCCCTCCCGGCTAGTGCTGCCCTCTGGGACAGAAGAGCTTCGGGCCCAGTTGGAGAAGGAACTCCAGGTACCTCCTCCCACCTTTCATTTTTCTCTCCTTGGCCACGGGGCAAGATCTGGTGAAAGGGCGAAACCCGAGATCAATGTAGTGGGAGGGAGGCTGCAGGAACCACTGCCCTGGATGCAGAGTTCTGCACCTCCATAAAAAGCTAGAGATTATAAAAAATGTAGAGGCAAAAATATGAGCTCCCAACATGGAGGAGAACACCAGACGGATCTCCAGAGCATGGACAAGGCCAGAGATATTAGTGAAGACAATCCTGGCTGGATATCAGGGATTAGACACAAGTGTCCATGGGCATGAAGAGGGCAGGCGAGTGCACCGTAAGGTAGGGAAAATCAAGAACTTGCCTGGAAAAGAGGTGGAATTCGAAGAGATGAACTGGACATAAGGTTCAGACTAGGCAGGTTTGTGTGTGCATATGTGTGACTGTGCTGTGCTTGGGGGCAGTGGTGGAGTCCGGGTATGGCGCTGTAGGATCAGCACTAAACTGCTAAGTAAAAGGTCAGCAGTTCTAGCCCACCAGCTGTTCCTTGGAAAACCCTTACAGGGTCACTCTGAGTTGGAGGGGAGTCCTGATGTGGCACTGTGGGATAAGCACTCCACTACAATGAAAGCTGGTACTCAGAAACCCTACAGGATCACTATGAGTTAGAACTGACATGACAGCACTTAACAACAATAACAACATGCATGACTATGTGTGACTATGCTGTACTTTGTGGCAGTGGTAGCCAGGAAAATTCTCTGGATTCCTTGCAGTAAGAGAATCTGCTTGGTTGGTTGGACTAGAAACACAGGTATTATGCAGTAAGAGATGATGGGGGAAGGTCCTGGTCATCTTGACAAGGGGATAGCTTAGCAAACACTTCCCATGGTTCTCAATTCAGATAGACTATCATACATCCCTGGGGCAAAACATCTCCCCTCGCTTGGCTTAGTTCTTCACTTTCAAATGAAAGAATTGGAATAATGGTTCTGCCTCTAGGATTCTGGTACTGATACACATTAATAGCAGGGCGCTAGACTCGATACCTTTAAATGTCTTGCTTTTTGTCCTGTTTTCTGGGGGTAGGCGTTGCATTCTAATCATGAATACTTCTCTCTACAGAACAGTTCCTTGTTTGAAGCTGACTTTATTCTGCTGGATGGGATTCCCGCTAATGTGATTCGAGGAGAGCAGCAGTATCTGGCAGCGCCCCTCGTCATGCTAAAGATGGAACCCAATGGGAAGCTGCTCCCCATGGTCATCCAGGTGCGTGCTCCCTTCCAACATGATTCTTTGCTCCCATCACCCTCTGTTCCAGGCACCCAGGCTGCTGGCTGTAAGCTCCCAAACCCCGACCTCACTCAGCAACACTTTCCTTAAGTCGTTCTATGTTTGCTTACAGCCTAGTCTCCCCTGACTCACCCAACTGGAATTACTTGTTCAAGAGTCTTAATGACCTTTTGGAGTTCTTATCCTGTAGCCCAATGGTTCTCAAACTTTAGTGTGCATCAGAATTCCCTGAAGGGCTTGTTAAAACACAGGGTGTCAGACCCCACCCCCAGACTCTGATGGAGGAAGTCTGGGATAGGGACTGTGAATTTGTATTTCTGATAAATTCTAAAGTAATGCGGATGCTATTTAGGGAACGTGTTTTTAGAATCACTATTCCATCTTTTCTAGGCCTCTGACTCTGAACACCTGAACATCCATTTTCTCTCAAATATCTTCTCTCTGCTGTCAACCAGCCTGCCAACAAATTCTGTCATTTATTTCACACATCCAACTTCTCCTTCTCATTCCACCATCCTAACGTAGACCTCCACCATATTCCTCCCAAACCACTGTAAGGGCCTCCGTACTGGTCTCTGTGATCAGTCTCTCCTTCATTCAAGCCTTCAAGCCAACCACAGGGCACTCACACAGCCCCACAACTAGTTAGAAGCAGCATGGGGTGGGAGGGGGGGTGGCTTCAGTCTTCATACTAAATTACAACCTCCTAAAAGGAGCTCTGGTAGTGTAGTGGTTACAAATCGGGCTGCGAGCCGCAAGGTCAGCAGTTCGAAACTACCAGCTGTTCTGCAGGAGAAAGATGAGGCTTTCTGCTCCCGTAAAGATTTCCAGCCTCGGAAACACTGTACAGGGTCGCTATGAGTCGGAACCGACTCCACAGCACATAACAACAACAACAACAAAAGGCAATAATCTTATCTTAGTCCTTTATGTCTTTTTCTAGAATGCTGAGAAATATCTTCAATAAATACTTAATTTCTTTTTCCCCAGATCCAGCCTCCCAACTCGAACTCCTCTGCCCCACCACTCTTCCTGCCCTCAGATCCCCCACTTGCTTGGCTCCTGGCAAAGTCCTGGGTCCGAAATGCAGACTTCCAACTGCACCAGCTCCAGTATCATTTGCTGAACACTCACCTGGTAGCTGAAGTCATCGCTGTCGCCACCATGAGGTGCCTCCCAGAACTGCACCCTGTTTTCAAGGTATAGGCTCAACCTTCCCTTTCAGACCCCAGAGAAAGGAAACAGTTTAATACCTAATAACATTGCAACAACAAAAAAATCTTTATAGCAGTTTGTGAATGGATAATGGAGAAAAAAAATCAAGGTCTTGGTGTTGGAGAAAGAGCAACAGGCCTAGGTATAAGGTTGAAGAGAAAAACAAGCTTCGCTTTTGCATCGCCTGTCTGGTACTGTGGGTTAAGCATTGAACTGCGAGTTGAAAGGTTAAGAATTTAAATCCACCAGACACTGTAGGAGACCGATGTGACAGTCTGCCTCCATAAAGATTTATAGTTTCAGAAACCCTAAGGAGCTGTACATAGCAGGTGTAATAATTGAATGTGTTTCTGCTGGGGCTTCTACCCTAACACCAAAACTGGCCAAGAGTAGATGTGGCCACTTTGGATTCTCAGAGAGCAGAGACAAGATGGAGACCTGTATGGTGAATAGACTGGGATTTGTTGGTCTCATGATGTCTTCTGCATCACCATCTTCTGCTCTGAACAGGGTTCACACCTAACATTCCCTTCTTAGTTCAGCCACTCCCCATGTGGCTCCACAGCACACAGCTGGGTCGTTGTTATCAGGGCCCACAGGAGGACTAAGCCCACATAGGTCAGCCTGTGCAGGCTCTGAATCCTGGATCGGCACTCACCAGATGGGTTTCACAGTCTTCACTCCAGACAGGGATAATAGGGGCTCTATCATGGGTTGTGAAAGGATTGCATGACAGAACCAAATGTGTGAAACAGACTGAATGCTTCGAAAACCATTAGTTCTTACAAGGCATAGGATGAAGACTTGTTTGTGGTCGGGTACTTCTCTCCTCGTGTAGACTCTGGGCTTTCTAGTATACTCACATCATCTTTCCATGAACTCTCTGCTTTGATCTTAGCACCAGGGGTATCTGCTGGGTCCTAGCCTGTGTCCAGGATCAATGACTCAGATGATGTTGTTACCAGGTGTTATCGAGTTGGTTCCAACTGGATTCCTTGCAGATAGGAGGACGTAAGGGTATGGAGTAGTGGCCCATGTAGAACAAACCCTTGTCTGGTGCTGTGCCATCCCCACAACAGTGCGAATGTTTGCGCTCACGATTGCAGCTACTCTGTCAATCCGCCTTGTTGAGGGTTTTCCTTTCTTTCGCTCATCCTCTACTTACCAAGCATGATCTAGAGGTTAGTTCCTCCTGACAACATGTCCAAAGTAAACAAGACAATGTCTCACTATCCTGGCTTCTAAGCAGCATTCTGGATATACTTCTCCCAAGACAGATTTGTTTGTTCTTACGGCAATCCATGGTAGAGTCAGTAATATTCTTGAACATCATAACCCAAATGTATAAATTCTTCTTATGTTTTCCTTTGCATTGTCCAGCTTTCACATGCATATGTTGTTGTTGTTGGTAAGTGTACCATGGAGTCGGTTCCAACTCATAGTGACCCTGCACAGGGTTTCCGAGGCTGTAAATCCTTATGGGAGCAGAAACCCTCATCTTTCTCCCACGGAACCACTGGTGGTTTTGAACTGCTGACCTTGAGATTAGCAGCCCTATTCGTAACGACTATGCTACCAGAGCTCCTTCCCATACATATGAGGCAATTGAAAATACCATGACTTGGGTCAAGTGTACCTTAGTTATCAAAGTGACATCTTTGCTTTTGAGATACTTGAAAGAGGTCTTTTGCTGCAGATCTGCCTGATGTAATACGTCATTTGATTTCTTGACTGCTGAGTCCTTGAACACTGTGGATCCAAGTAAAACGAAATCCTTGACAACTTCAGAATTTCTCCATTTATCCTGACATTGCTTATTGGCCCAGCTGTGAGAATTTTTGCTTTATTATTGAGGTGTAATCCACACTGAAAGGTGCAGTCCTTGATCTTCATCAATGACTGTTTCAAGTCTGCTTCACTTTCAGCAAGCCAAGTTGTCACCTACATACCGTAGGTTGTTAGTGAGTCTTCCTCCAATCCTGATGTCACGTTCTTCTTCATATAGTGCAGTTTCTTGAATTATTTGCTCAATATTTAATAAGCCAGATAAATAACAAAACTCAATCAACCCTGTATAGCAACTGGGGGAATGAGAAGACAAAAGAGAAACATGTGGCCTTTTGTACTAGCTAAGGAAAATCATGGGCCTGCCAGCGCCGAACTGGAGCTGTGGCAGACAGAAAATGCCCCTCTGCTGCAGCAGCAGGTAGCTCTCTCAGAGTTCTCTAATGCTGACTGAAGATACCCAACTCCCAAAAGAACTTAAAAGAAAAAAAGAGTAAAATGATCAGAGGTGGGCTTTGAAAGTGAGCAGAGGCTAGTTTAAATGACAAGGGTGTGAATGATAAGAGGAAGTCTCAATAGACAAAGTGCATGCAAGGTGGAAATAATGCAAGGTAATGTTAACAGCTACGATTTGAGGACTTGTGTGTGCCAGACACTGTGCTAAACACTCTTAATCACTCACATAGGCATGACTACAGCACCCTGAGGTAAGAGAGTGTATTTCCCCTCTGACAGATGAGTAGGTCACCAATTAGAGGGTTTATTGTCTTGGCCAAGTTCCCAAGCAAGTGGTGAACCACAGACTCAAAGCCTGGTGAGTCTGGCTCAACCCTAACACACACACAGGGGCATGAGAAAGCATGAGGGTGAGTGACTGGAGAAGCAGGAGACTAGCCTGTCCAGGCAGCTGCAGGGAGGAAGTCATCTAGGGAGAAAGCCACCACCTGGGCCCCACTCCCTACAAGGGATCAAGCATGGCCTCCATTAACCAAACCTTCCATTCCCCTCCACCCTAGCTCCTGATCCCCCATATCCGCTACACCATGGAAATCAACACCCGGGCCCGCACCCAACTCATCTCAGATGGAGGCATATTTGATAAGGTAGGGAAGGAAGGCATGGGATATGGGACCAGCTAACCATGCATCTATAATCTGCCATCTTCAGGATCGCAGACCAATGATGTGTAAATGCCCTGCCCCTTTTATACCCATGACTTAAATCTGAAAACCCAAAAGCTAAACCCCTAATCTAGTATTCCATGATTCTGAGACCTACTCTGTCCCTCAAAACTTCTCAATTCTCTTGCCCCAGGCCGTGAGCACAGGAGGAGGGGGTCATGTGACCTTGCTCCAGCGGGCAACGGCACAACTGACCTACTGCTCCCTCTGTGCTCCTGACGACCTGGCTGACAGGGGCCTGCTGGGACTCCCGAATGCTCTCTATGCCCATGATGCTTTACAGCTCTGGGACATCACTGCCCGGTGGGTGAGAGCTGAAGCTGAGAAATGGAGGTGGGGGTGTGTGAGGAGGGAGAGTTTCTGGCTTGAGATCTGCATGAGAAACAGAAAACTTCAAAAGAAGGAAAAGGAAGAGGGTCTAAGCAAAGAAAGCTGATGTTTAGAAAAGGATGAAGAGGAGTGAAGAGATGGTGGGGAAAGCTGTGGGCGGGGGAGACTATGGGATCTGGAGGGATCTGCGTTTTTGTTAGGAAGACCAGGTACTGTAGCTGTATTGGGGATTCCACGAACTAATGACTCAATTCCTGGTCCTTGCTATAGTAAGTAGTAAGATCTGGGGAATGTCCCAAAAGCAAGTCTGGGAGGATTTGTCACAGAGGCAGTGAATGACAGTGGGCAGAGGCCACAGTAAAGGGGAAGAGAGGTCAGAAACACCTTCTCTCAAAGAGCTCACTTCCCTCCCCCGGGCAGGTACGTGGAGGGGATCATCCACATCTTCTACCAAAGCGATGATGTCGTGAGAGGGGACCCTGAGCTGCAAGCCTGGTGTCGGGAGATTACTGAGGTGGGGCTGTGCCAGGCCCAGGACCGAGGTATAATGGCCACAACATCCATGCCCTAGAGGGGGTCTGAGGCTGCACCACCTCACCAGTCCAGGACCAAACTTTCTCTAGTACTTCTCAGTACTGTCCCACAAGTACTTCAAGCCCCCGAAAATCCTATTTACTATTCCCCTTGGT
Source organism: Chrysochloris asiatica (assembly GCF_000296735.1). Taxonomy (NCBI): domain Eukaryota; kingdom Metazoa; phylum Chordata; class Mammalia; order Afrosoricida; family Chrysochloridae; genus Chrysochloris; species Chrysochloris asiatica. Next base: position 8,556,757 of record NW_006408572.1, read on the forward strand.
CATCTTCTCCCCAAATCATAGCTACATTTAGAAATTTAAAATGGTGGTGGTGGTGCTTGTGTGCCGTGGAGTCCGTTCTGACTCAAAGTAACCCTGCACAGGGTTTCCGAGGCTATAAATCTTTATGGGAGCAGAAAGCCTTACCTTTCTTCCACAGAACAGCTGGCAGTTTCTAACTTCTGACCTTGAGATTAGCTGCCTAACTTATAACCACTACACTAGAGCTCCTTTGAGGAGAAATTTTAAATAGACATTCTCAAATTCACTTTGTTGTCATTGTTGTTAAGTGCCATATCAAGTCAGTTCCAACTCACAGTGACCCTGTATTGGGTTTCCAAGGAGCAGCTGGTAAGTTTGAACTGCCAATCTTACAGTTCAAACCGGCCTTTCCGTTCAGGGCTTATCCTGCAGTACCATGACCTCCCCCTTACTCTCTCTCAGGTCTGCTAGCTCATCTTTGCCTAATTTTCCCAACACCTTTAGAGGAAGTGTGCTAAAATTTAAAACCGCCCAGTATTTGCGGTCAGAAACCCAAGTTCAAGATCAGCCTCTGCCTTTTCCCAACAAAGCAATCCTGACAAGCTGTTTAATCTCTCTGGCCTTCAGTTTTCTTATTTATAAAATAGGAATCATTGTATTTCTCCTACTTAACTCCTAAGATTATTGGCTCTGTGAGCCCCAACTTCACTGTAAAATTAGTGACGTGGAATACCCTTTGGGAAGCCCTCCTAAATGTGACACTAGAAACGCATGACTTCCCTTATTACCTACTTTATAACTCAGACACTTAAAACCCTCTCTCTGGGAATAGGAGAAAGCATCCCTAAATTCTTAACCACTTTTTGAGGTAGGAGATATCTGATCATTCAGATCATCCCCAAACCTCCCACAATAACAATGGTTGTTACTTATTGAGCATTTACTACATGCTAGGTAATCAGTACATTACCTCATTTATGAGGTGGTGGTTGAGAGCCATCAAGTCAACTCCGACTCATAGCCACCCCATATGACAGAATAGAATTGGCCCAGAGTTATGAAGGCAGATCACCAGGTTTTTCTCCCCTGGGTGGGGTTCAATCTTTCCATCAGCAGCCAAGCATTTAACCATTTGTGCTACCAGGTTGCCTCATTTATGAGATGAGACTGTACCCATGATACAGATGAAGACATTGAGGTTCATAGCGATTAAATAATTAGCCAAAGGTAACCCAAGCTATGGGTCCTTTAGTGGTACTAATAGTAGACACTCAGCTACTAACCAAAAGGTTGGCCATTCAAAGCCACTCATTGGCACTGCGGAAGAAAGTCCTGTTTATCTACTTCCATACAATTACAACCACTGAAAACCCTATGAAGTGCAATTCTACTCTTAAAACATAAGGGGCTGCTGTGAGTTGGAATCAACTGGAAGGCAAAGAGGTTTTAACCCAAGCTATAAAGGCTTCAGCACTGACTGAAATCTACATCTGATGCAATTACATTTGACTAAATGAACAAACATTCATCAATTCTAAAATATGGACATCCCAAGAAATCCTATTTTATTTCTTTCCTTTCATGCTGGAGCCTCTAAATCCTGTTCCTTTCCTGTCCAGGCTTCCCTGTTTCCTTCCAGTCCCGGGCTCAACTTTGCCATTTCCTTACCATGTGTATCTTCACCTGCACTGCCCAGCATGCAGCCATCAATCAAGGCCAGGTATGGACAGCTGAAAGCCCAGGTCCTTGAGGGAGAGGGGTGAAGGTTAGGACCCAAACTACCAGGTTTCCTACGGCTGCAGTTTCTTTCCCCAGATGGACTGGTATGCCTGGGTCCCTAATGCCCCATGCACAATGCGGATGCTCCCACCCACCACCAAGGAAGATGTAACAATGGCCACAGTGATGGGGTCACTACCTGATGTCCAGCAGGCCTGTCTTCAAATGACCATCACATGGCATCTGGGTCGGCAGCAGCCCGACATGGTGAGAGGGGATTCTGGGTAGGGGGCAATTTGAGAAGCTGGATTGTAAGCACATCTGTTTGGGGACTAGGAGATTGTTTGTTCTGTTCTCAGGTACGTCTGGGGCATCATAAAGAAAAATATTTCTCGAACCCCAAAGCCAAGGCTGTGCTAAGCCACTTCCAAACAGAACTGGAAACCCTGGAAAAGGAGATTACAGCCCGGAATGAGCAACTGGACCTGCCCTACGAATACCTGAAGCCTAGTCACATAGAGAACAGTATCACTATCTGAACCCTAAGCTACCCATGCCCCAAGACTACAGACCAGCTCAAGAAACTGACATTTTCATCTAGTTTATGCTTCCCCAAATTTCAGCTGCCAAGGCTCTAGTGTGGTGCTGTAGGATCAGCACTGGACTGTGAACCACAAGGTTAGCAGTTCAAATCAATCAGCTGGCTTGTTGGAAACCCTACCTAGGGTTGCTATGTGTTGGAACTGACTTGAATGCACTTAACAGCAACAAGGCTCTATGAGAGAGGCTTCAGAAAGTTCATGGAAGAATGGAATGAAAAGATAAAGGAACTTTTCCATGAACTTTCTGAAGTGCCCTCGTATTTCCTTCCCCAACTGGGTCACCTACATCAATATCTCACTAGCCCAGAGGACAGCAAAGTTTTTCTGTAAAGAGACAAAGAATAAATATTTTAGGCCTTGTGGGCCACACGGTCTCTGTCACAACTACTCTGCCATTGTAGTAAAAAAGCAGCTACAGACAAAACATCAAGAAATGAGTGTGACTGTATTCCAATAATACTTTACTTATTGACACTGAAATTTGAGCTTCATGTGTCGCAAAGCATTACTCTTCCTGTTTTGTTTTTTTTCTTAACCATGTGAAAATGCAAAAGCCATGCTGGATTTGGCACTCTTAGCTGTACCCTACACTAGCCTGAGGCACTGACCCTGCTTCCAAACCATCCTAGATCACTTGGAGGGTGGCTATTTCGCAGAGAAATCAATTATCTCAGCAAATTCTCCATTCTCAGGAGCCACATTTCATGCTTGGTGACTAACATGCTAAATCCTCTGTTCCTTGGCACCTTTCCACTCACCCCTATTCCTCCTACTCACACATGTATCCCAAATGTCCCTAAATAAATATGGTGTTCTTATCAACATAGAAATGGATACGTAAGAAAACACGGTACATATATATATACAATGGAACTTCACTCAGTCATAAAGAAAGATGAAGTACTAATATACGCTACAACATGGATGAACTCTAAAAACACATCAAGTGAAGTCAATCACAAAAGATCAAATACCTGATGTCACATATATGAAATAGCTAGGACAGGCAAATGAATGGAGCCCAAAGTTTATTCATGGTTACCAGGGGCAGAAGGGTGGAGTCCTGGTGTGGTGCCGTAGGATAAACACTCGACCTCAGGGTTGGTTGGAACCAAAAGGTCGGTGGTTCAACTCACCAGCCACTCCTTGGAAGCCCTATACAGAATCAAAACCAACTAGATGGCACTTAACAACAGGGACAGAAGACAGGGAGAAAGAAGAAGACACTGTTTAGGAAGCACTGAGCTCCTATTTATGGTAGTGAAAATTAGGCAACAAATATTGGTGATGGTTGCACAACTGATTAATGTAGCTTATGCTACTAAATTGTATACATGAAAACTGTGCAAGTGACAAATGTTGTGTTTCCATGAGGGGGGCTTCAAAAAATTCATGGAAAAATTTCATTCCATTTTTTCATGAACTTTTGGAAGCCCCTCGTATCTTAACAATAAAATAAATAATGGTATTTCTAGGGCAGAATAAAACCTTCACATAAGTAGGTTTCCCTCCCCTGACAGTTCCAACAAAAGAAATATGAAATTTGTTTCAATGCCACTTTTACTGTCCTTTGTATCCTGGGATCTCCATGGCTTTCCCAAGTTCCAGGTTCTCCTGCACCACACTTGTAACAATAACCTACACAAGATAAGTGGGAAAATACCAGCCACTGACAGTATTTCTTTGGTTCCGAAACTTCAATATGAACATTATTCCTCTCAATTATGCTGTGATCCCTGTCTATGCTAGCTTAGTACAAAATTGTGTCCTAACACCTCTAGTTCCCAAACCTGTCTCTCACCAGTGAAGTATACAAACTTTTATTTTGAAAGGATAAACTATTCATGTTTTTTTAAATTTTTGTGTCTTACTTTATTATAATGAACCCTCACCAGTTACTCCTTGGAAACCCTACACAGGGTCGCTGAGTCAGAGTCGACTCTAATGGCCCATAACATAGGGAGCCCTCCCTGGTGGTGTAGTGGGTTATACTTTTTGGGCTGCGAACTGCAAAATTAGTAGTTCAAACTCACCAGCCACTCCAGAGGAAAGATGTGGCTGCCTACTTCCCTAAAGATTTACAGACTATACAGGGTTGAGAGGAGTGGGAATTGATTTGGTGACAAGTGGGTTTGGTTTTGCTTTTCATAATTGCCTTCCTATCCTTACAGTAGGGAAGCAAAGTGACATTTTTGTACACTTATTCATTTCTTGGGGAGTCTAAGGGTGGTGCAAATGGTTAAGTTCGCAGCTACTAAACCAAAGACTAGCAGTTCAAACCCACCCAGAGATGCTTCGGAAGAAAGGCATGGTGATCTGCTTCCAAAATCCCTATGTAACAGTTTTACTCTGCAACACATTAGGGTGCCTGAGTCAAAGTCGACTAGATGATACCTAAAAGATGTTTCATTTCTTCAGTACATTTAGCAGAACTGTTCGCCTTCACAACTTGTTCATCCAATCTGCTCTCCCTGGGCTTTTCCTAGCTCACTTATTTTTTCTAGATTTGGTATCCAGAATCGTACAGTATTCCAAGCATGGGTAACAAATTTTTAGTCAGAAACATTTCCAATACCTTTTCCTAAGCACCCTCAAAATTCTAAAGCGTTCTAAACGGCCATCGCTGCTTGGCTTCCGGCAGGGGCTCCAGTCTCCTTTTAAGCTGTCAAATATCTATGAAAGGGTGGGGGATGAGTAGAAAGAAGACAGAGGTGATCCGTCTCCCGTATCTCACCATTGCCCCCTCACAGCTACCACCCCTTACCAAGTTATATGAAGGAAAATCAGATGGTCCCAGTTCTCCACCGCTAAAAACCCAGCTCTGCTCTGCTCTTCAACATTACAGACTCTCTCCGAGGACCTGTTACGACGCGTTCCTGGTCACCTGATCGGTCAAGCCCGGTCACGTGAGGTGTCGGTCCCTTCCATTGCCACTTGCAGAGGAGGAAATCCAAGAGTCAGGACACCCTAGCTCCTCCGATAGTCATGTTCCAGCAAAAGACGTAAACAAATGCTTTCAGAGAATCTTTTGTAGTTTCAGACACTGCCTTACCACGCCAAAGTCCGGAAGGACTCCAAGACACATAGTGTTCTCCGACCTCCAAGCCCCTGGAACGTTGGTTGGGCCCGGAGACCACGCCCCCTAGTCGCCCTCCGCACTGTCGGTTCTCCGTGGCGCGAGCCCCTAACTCTAGCTTGCTCGTCCTTTGCTCATTCTAGGCTTTCTCTCGCGCCGTTTCTGCTAGGCCCACACCTAGCCCATCCCTGACTTCATGGCGTCGCTCCTGTGCTGCGGGCCCAAGGTGGCCGCCTGTGGCATCGTCCTCAGCGCTTGGGGAGTGATCATGTTGGTGAGAGGACTGCCTGCGAGAATCGGAGAGGGCCTGAGGGTCGCCGGGGTTGGAGGAGCTAGGAGGCTAGGAGAAGACGGGTTTTAGAAAGCAGGGGCAGGCTGGAGGGACTGACTGATCATTAGTTGGGCACTGAAAAAAAAAAAAAAAAGAGGCAGAACTGGTATGGAGAAATGAGGAACTGTAGCGGGTGGGGGAACGGGAATACTGGATGGACCCTGGGATGGGAGCCGGAGCTGTTAAATTTGAGAACCCCTCCAAGTAAAGGGAAAAATAGCTGGCCTCCCGAGAGATACTTGAGCGGAATGGAGGGAGCTGAAATGGGTAGTTTCGGCCTTGTTCCTCCAGGACTCTCTGTCCCCACCCCACCCACTGCCATCAAGCTCATTCTGACTCAGAGCGACCCACGATAGGGTTTCCATCTCCCTAGGATCAGAAAGCCTTATCTTTCTTCCCGGGAGCAGCTGGTGGCTTTGAACTGCAGGCCTTCCGGTTAACAGTCCAGTGCTTATCCTACAGCGCCACCAGGGCTCCTTACCCCCCACCCCCGTTCAGAAGACTATAATCAAATGAAGAAGTGCGAATTTCCCCGCATCCCTTCCGCTTAGTCCCGTGATAATGACGCCCCAGCGGAGGAAGAGAATCTGGGTTCCTGGCAAAGATGAGTTGCTCACTACTGCTGCGCTTGCCCCAGCTCCTCAACTCAATGTCACGGCCTCACACAGTATTCCAGGTGGCCCCTAATTCTAGCTCGTTCTAGTTACTACCAGGCCCAAGTGTTGTGGCAACATTATTAGTGGAAGGGACTTAGGGAGTGGCTTGGAGGCCAGGTGCCTGAATTCAACAACCAACCCATTCATCTTTCGTCAGATAATGCTTGGAATCTTTTTCAATGTCCATTCCGCAGTCCTTATTGAGGACGTTCCCTTCACGGACAAAGATTTTGAGTAAGTAGTCGGGTGGGGTAGGTAGGAGGTGGCTGGGTCTGTGGTCAGAATTATGACTGGAGAATTGAGGGAAACTGGACACTTTGAAGGAGCCATTGTGGTAGTGGATGGGGGACACTTGGAGACCCCAAGGCTACAGCCTGCTCTCTTTAGAATATAATAGCCTTCTTGGGAGTCAAACCTCAGAGGCATTCCTAAAACCACCAGTGGTCCCTTCCGGTATTTCACCTGACTTATCGACTCCACGGCACATAACAACAACAACAACAACATCTATGCCTCAGATGGGTGCTAGAACTCACCCCATAGAGTTTTGAAAAATTAATAAATGTTAATGCATGATACCTGACATTAAATATTCCGTAAATGTTGGCTACTATTAATTTTTCTGACATTTCTCTACCTAATCCTCACCCCCTAGGAACGGCCCCCAGAACATATACCGCCTTTATGAGCAAGTCAGCTACAACTGTTTCATCGCCGCGGGCCTTTACCTCCTCCTCGGAGGTTTCTCGTTCTGCCAAGTTCGGCTCAATAAGCGCAAAGAATATATGGTGCGCTAGATGCATCCTCCCCTTCCACTATTTAAAGACTGCCTCCTCCGCCCAGCACGTCCTACTATCCGGCGCCCTCTGCAGGACTGAGTTTCCCTGGCAAAGGATTCAAATTTGTTCTTGACTATCTGTGTAACAATAAAGAGAACCTGCTCTCTTAATCCTCGTGTCCGTGCTTGGGGGCGGGCACGGGACTAAGGTTGGAGATTGGTCTCTAAATGGAAGTCTGGGCCCCCTAGCGGAAGTGGAGGCAAGCAGGGCCCGGAAGTGAGGCATTTTTCCTCTTCCCTGGGGGCGTGGAGGCGGCCTAAGTAATTGCGGTTGATAAGGGGGCAGCTGCTGAGTTCAGCCAATCAACGGCCGGGCGGGGCGGGACTTCCTGCGCGGGAAGCCGGAGCGGCGCGGTTGCCTGGCTCTCCGTGGTCCCGGTTCGCGTGGCAGCGGCGGCGGCAGCGTCTCTGTGAGGAGGCGCGCGGAGCCATGACGTCAGCGTCCACCAAGGTTCGGCCTCCCTAGCGACAGCGCTCTCTGGCGGCCACGGGAGGGCACCCCCCCTCCCTCCCCTACACACACAAACTTCGTTTCCGGCTCAGCAGCTCCAGGCGGGGTGCCGGGCGGGCGGGCAGGAGCCGAACCTGGGGTGGGGCTAGGGGCTTCGGGCGGGGACATCGTGGAGGACGTGCGCCGGTCCCCTGTAATGCTGTCCCGCCCCCAGGTCGGAGAGATATTCTCTGCGGCTGGCGCAGCCTTCACGAAGCTCGGGGAGCTGACGATGCAGCTGCATCCCGTGGCTGACTCTTCTCCCGCGGGGTACGTGACCCTGGGCTTGGACCTGGACACTGAGCGAGGACACTTGGATTCGATTACAGATACGAACACACTCTAGGGCAGGGACAAATGTTAGTTTCCCATTGTGTCTGGAATAAAGAAGAATGTTAAGTGCCGTTGAGTCGGTTCCGACCCATAGCGACCCTGTATAGGGTTGCCGAGAAGCAGCTGGTGAGCTTGAACCACCGACCTTGCAGTTCAAATGGCTTTGCAGTATAGGTGTTAATAAATGATTGTTGAGTGAATGAATGAATGATAGACGAAAACACAGACTAAGACCCATTATTAACCCAACTCATGTTCACATCTCTACTCCATGCTGCGCATACCAGCAGATCAGACCCCACAAATCACCTGGAATTCTTCAGACTGTTACAGACTTTGTGTTAAGGAGTTCCATTTGTTACCCTACTTGTTGAATGGTTTCATTGAGCTTTACACAGCAGCAGGTTGAAGCTCTAAGGTGGTTTTTCAGATACGTGGTTTAGGGCCCACTGGATCCCCAGTGGACCTTAAGAGCTTTTTATAAAGGACTACTTAAGTGATACTTGGGAGGGTCTCCGGAGACTGGGAAGGGAGAAGGCTGGTTGACTGGGGTCTGCATAGCTGTGGGCTGGCTCCACACCCCTCTTCCTGCCTGTCTTGCTATTCCCCCTCTCCCTTCTGACAGTGCGAAGTGGACCGAGACGGAAATAGAGATGCTGAGGGCTGCTGTGAAGCGATTTGGGGACGATCTTAATCGCATCAGCTGTGTCATCAAGGAACGGACAGTGTGAGGGAGGATGGCTGGCAGAGAAAGGGGGGGTGGGCAGCTTTCTTCTACTGAACCCATTGTTCAATTCTCCTCAGAACTTTGTTCCAGCCCAAGTCTTTATTAAAACTGCGCTAGTTTTAGCAGCGTCCCTTTGAGAACTGAAAATACAAGAATTATCACAATTGGTCAGAACTTCCTAAAATCCTCTGGTAATCAGAGCCTTTCAAGATTTTCATTTTAGGTTGCCGCAGATACCCAATTTTTAAATTTGATGATACGAGTTCCCTGGTTATTTATACAGATCTTTTGAGTGTACTACAGTGTTTCCAGGAATATTATGACTCTGAACTAGTTGACTAGATCCACTAATAAGTCTCAGTCTCTCTGTAGATCACCAAGCCTTATGTGGGAGCCTTCCACACCCATACTTTTCCTCCACAAGAGAATTAAGTGATCGGCCTTTCTTGGTACTCAGTTCAGGGATTTCCGCTTCATCTTCTATCTGCCTTGAGTTCATAGCTTAAGGAAAACAAGAACCGTACCAAAGGTTGTGGCCCTCATCTAGACTCAGGAAGGGCTCCCCAGGATTCTCACAGAGTAACCCATTATCCCTTCCCCACCTTCCCTGCTTCCTTCAGCTTCTCTGATGACACCTTCCTCTCTCTTGTCCTAGGGCTCAGATAAAGGCCACAGTGAAACGCAAGGTATATGAAGACTCTGGCATCCCCCTTCCAGCAGAGTCACCCAAGAAAGGACCCAAGAAGTTGGCATCTGGTGTTTTGTCACCTCCTCCAGCAGCCCCTCCACCCAGCAGCTCCATTGTCCCTGAGGCCGGGGGACCCCCCATAAAGAAGCAGAAGGCTGGTGAGGGCTGTGGAGTTGCTGCCTGGGGGTTAAATTCCCAGCTGAGGTTCATTGAGAGAACTGGGCCTGGCTCAGAGGAGGGTACACATCTCTCTTCCTCTCCCTGGGGAGATTCCCAGAGAGGGGCTTGGGGTTGGGGGAGGATGAAGCCTTGGGAAGCTGAGGGGCAGCTAGGGGAAGTAGAACCTAGCTTATGCTCCCCTCCCAGATGTGACTCTCAGTGCTCTGAACGACTCCGATGCCAACAGTGACCTAGTGGATATTGAAGGGCTAGGGGAAACTCCGCCAGCCAAGAAACTCAACTTCGACCAGGGTAGGAGTCCTCCTCCCCCCACACTGACTGAAGGGGAGGGGAGGAAGTGCTTAACTCATCAGTAGGGCGGGTCTCAGCTGAAGCCTCCTTGTTCCCCCTCCCCATTCCCGGGGTTTGGGAAAGGAATATGTTCTCATACATCGTACAGGGGATTGGGCCAGTCTGGAGTTGGGTGTTTTGGTGAGGTTGGGAGTTTTCTTGGAAGCATATTCAGAGCTCGCTCCATCTCTGCCCATTTTACTTCCTGTTCCAGATAGCCTGACCCTGGATTCTGGCCTTCTTATGACCTCTGCTGACCCTCCGCTACTCTCCCACTGAGCCTTCACCTCTGACCCCTCCCATTGTTCACTATGGACCTATAGATCATCTGGAACTCCTACTGAGGCCTGCACTAAAGAAGGTCAGAGGCTCCTGGGCCAGGAAGGTCCACTTTGGAACTCCTACTGAGGCCTGCATAAGCATAGGCCCAGCCTCTTTGACCTCCACCTGATGGACACATTTTTATACAGAAAACAATAAAGATTTTCCTCTCAGCTTGGTGCCTTATTGGAGTGCAAGGGGTGGGTCCATCTCTTCTTAGCCCTCAGGGGCTCAGCCCCTCCTGGGCAGCACTTGCCACCCTGCCTGGAGCAGCATAGCCAATATTGGTAGACTCTCTTCCAGTGCCAATATTTCTGTGCTGCTAGAACCAGGGGAGCTGGATGCGGGCAGCAGAGACTCCGCTTCAAGCTCTGAAGGCAGAACTTACTCCCAGCATCTCTGGCAGGTTGAGCCTACCGTGAGGAATTTTGGAGGGGCTGTTTCCAGAACTTTCATAGCCCCCGCTCCGCCCTTCCCTGAAAGGAGTTTGTCACAGCCCCCAGAGGTGTTTTGTGTCCAGTATCCAGGGTGGCCTCCCAGGGCCAGGCCTTTGCGGTGCCTTCCCCACTCTCTCTCTAACACCACAGTGTGGTTTGGACGTGGCCACAGTGCCGTACAAACCACAGTGTGCTGCTGGGGCGGGAGCAGGACTGGAGTGAATTGTGAGGAAAGGAAGATAAGATGGTGCTGTGAAGACCCTTTCTCCACCATGACCACCAAGAGCAGGGGCCCAGGAAAGACTTCAAAGGAAAACATGGCCCAAGAAAGATTGGGGAAAACAAACCGAGTGTAGGAGCCAAGCAGGCAACTGGAGGAAGAAGGGCCTAACGGATGAGTTCACTCTGCCATAAGAATGGAGCCATCTTTCCTCTGGAAGGATTCACCTACCCAGGCAATCCCTAGGGTAAGGTGAGAGGCCAAGGAACTTGGAAAGGATTGTGGGAGGCCAACGAACTGCCTCCGACTCAGCAAGGGCAGGGACCCAAGCCTCCTGTGTCCATTCCTCCCCTCCCTGGGTCAGACCCAAGAGAAAAGCAAGGAGAGACATGGCCAGGACGGACGGCAGGGTTGGGAGTTGGCAGTCCAGAGGTGGTGGGACCGGAACATGATTGGGAAAGGGGGGCCGGAAGTCTCCTTGGGCCCTGGGCCTGCCACAAGATGGAGGCCTAAAGCAGGAAATGGAGGCAGGGGGAAAGGGGAACAGTAGGGCCCAGGAAGAGGGTCTTCTGGACCTGGGGGTCAGGTCTTCAACCCCCAGTGTTGTCCCTAAACGCTGCTGCTCCTCAGAACCCAGGACCCACCCACACAACAACCCCCTTTAGCCCATCCACCAGGCCCTAGGCAGGCAGGCCCACCCCAGAGAGCCACGTTTAAGCTGAGACAAACATGTCTCTCCCCACCCCCACCCTGGGCCTTCCCTCAGCTTTTTTTCTCCTGTCCAAGACTAATTCTTTTAAAAGCAACCCCTAGAAAGCAAAATCTAAGGGCCAAAGTCTCTTCTGCAAATCAAAATAATATCCTCTAAGAACCAAGAGTTATTCTCCAACCTCCAATTTTACTTTTAACTACCCCCCTCCGACACACCCCCCAAAACTCTTAGCAATCAAAAACCTCTAAGATGGTGTGTGTAAGCAGTCTTTTCAGGCCCTGAGGAATGCCAGATCCCCAAGTCCCTGTATGTCCTACACCTAATCTCTGCTAAGGCCTCCTTCCCCTCATTCCATCTGAAGCCCCCAAACTGAGAAGCTGCCCCCAGCTCCCATCCTCGGCAGAGCCCTTGTGGGTGTGAAGCAGAAATCCAACACTATAATAATGGCTGGAGATGGCGTGGGGCACTCTGGTCTCAGCCTTTGGTTTCCATCTGGTGAACTACAGTTTAGGGGCACAAGAGAAAGTCTCTCGAATCACCCCCTAATTCCAAGACTCACAAAGCCCAACCCCACCCCAGCACGCACCTCCAAGCCTCCCCCCCAACCGCCCGCCACGTCTCTCCTGAAAACAGGGGACACTGTCCTCCCCACTTACCTCAGCTACTCTCCCCTGAGATCCTGGTCCCCTATTTTTGAAGGGAGAAAAAATTGGGGTGCATCCCTCACATTTGGGGTGCAGGAGAAAGGAGCCACCCCAGTCGCATCGCTGGCCTCCTTCCTCTTGACTGGCTCTGGGTGTGAGGAGTGCCCTAGGGAGGGGAGACCCCCACAAGAGAGCTCAGAAGGGGGTTTCTCCACTCCAAGTCAGAATTGGGGACACCCCCCCCAAACCCGTCCCAGCCCATCCGTCTCCAACTCGGCGGGAGAGGCAGCTGCAATGCCCCAGTCAGATTCCCCCAACACTACATTCCTCACCCCATCTAGAGGGGTCCTGGAACCCCCAAAAAATCCCCAAAAAATCTAGGATGTTGGGAAGACAGTCCTAGACTAGATCCCCAAATTTGGGGTCCTCAGATAGCCCCGTTTTTTCAGGAAAATTCCGCCTTTCTCCTGCCTCCCGCCAGCCCTGCTCTGTCCAGATGCCAATTTTGGAAGTCACTCCCTCCTTCCTCCTCCCGGTCTCTCCAGGACCCCCCCCCCCTCTCCTTCGCTCAGGGGCTAGGGTCCAGGACACCTGGCTTCCAGACGGGGGAGGGGGGGCACTCCCCAAAGGGTTAGGGGCCAGAAGGTCAAGCTCATTGCCCCAGTCTTAGGAAAGCAGGAAAGCCCGATCCTCCCTCCCCCTCCCCCCTGGCTGGTCTCGGTGGTGGTTTAGGAAAGCCTAGAGGATTGGAATCTGCCATTGCTATTGCACAGGCAGTTTTTTTTCCCTTGAGTTGGGGGGGTGGGCGGTGGGAGGGAGAGAGGGGAGGAGAGCCGAAAAGAGCAGGGACCCAGGCGTGTAGAAGTGGCCTGAAGTACTCTCTAGCCCCTGCTGCCGTTGGGAACCCACCCCCACCCCCACCTCACCCACATTCCCCGGTCCTCTGTCTACTTTCTGTTTGGGGCTCTTATCATAGAAAATCAGAGTTCACAAATCACCTCCTTGTACCCCACCAGTAGCCCTCCTTGCCACAGTTCCAAAAGCACTATTCTGGTCAGGGCTGTCCACTCAACCTCGGGATACCCCATTTTTCCCATCTTCCCCCAAAGTCGAGGTGTGCTCCCTTAAGAATTGGGGTTCAGAGCCTGAAACCACCTCTTTTCCCTCAGACCTAGCCAAAACATATACAGATAAGAAGAGAGCACTCCCTTTCCAAACTTGCCCCTTCAAATTTGGTCTTGAACTCCCATCCCGAAATTGGGCTTATTTGGGGGTTCACTAAAGAAAGAGACTTCTAGAATCTGAGGTGAGAGAGACCTTTAAGCAAAGGACACTACCAATGCATCATCATGCCTCAAATTAAGTGAACCCCTAAACAATCTCACCTTATGCTTCTCAGCTTCAGCAAATGAAATAGAAGAGCAGCAAAATACCCCCAAAATAAAGACACCCAAAAACTCTGGTCTCCCACTCTGACCTCTCCTTGTTTCTCCCATGGGAGAGGTTTCTTAGTAATCCAGGCATACACATGAATTTCTCCCCTCAAGTAAGTTTCCCACTACTTTCAAATGTTGTTGTTAAGTGCCATCAAGTCGATTCCGACCCATAGGGACCCTGTATAGGGTTTCCAAGGAGCAGCTGGTGAGCTTGAACCATCAACCTTGCAGTTCAAATGGCTTTGCAGTCTGGTGCATTAGCCCACAGTGCCACATGGGAATAGAAAATTCTAATCCCCCCCTCCCCCAGGATAGACTCCCCAGAGGCTTTCACAGTAGCTCCCACGTTCCTATCACGTTCCACCTCAGGCTAATCAAACTGCTGAATTGAATTTCATAATTCGACAATCTAACCTGAGCCTTGAAACTTATATTGTATTCTAAACAGCTGTGCCCCCAAATCAGCATGACTTCCCTACTTGAAATCAGGCTGATAAGAACCTTAACTGCCAATATACATGAGTGACTATGAACTCCCAAAATAAAACTCGTATTCACTTCCCAAAGATCAACCAGTAGGTTTTCTAGATAGTCCAAGATGACAGAGTTGGGTAAAACTTCCAAATCGTAGGTGTCAGAAACCCCAGAACTAATTTAGCTTTAAAACAAGCACTGTGCCTCAAAATTACCATAGGCCCTCAAGTTTGAATGCAACTCTAGTGCTCATAACAAGTAAACCAGCTCAATACCCCATAATTAGTAAGTACCCCACAAATGACCATATAACCGAATTTCAAGTCCATCCTGATACTAAAGGGAAGTCTCAACTTAACCCTGTCCCCAAACTGGGCAGAGACTACTCGAGAAAACCCTTACATGCCAAAGCCATCTAACTATACTGAATCCTCAGTGGTGTCTGATTCCCAGTTTTTCGTTTGTGCGCTCCAGATAAAGACACTCTCAAATCTGAAGCGGGGGACCAGGCCTGGACATGCAGCTTATGGACAATAGTCAATGGTTCCTGGTCAGCCGTAAACTCACATGAGCCCAAACCCAAGGTATTCCTGCTTTGCAGCTGTCCTCCACTCTGGCTCCCCTTCTCTAAATGAAGCCTGGTACCCCAAAGTCTGCACAAACAAAAGATGAGGTGGTGCTCATGCCTAGCTACTAGATTGGGTTACCAGGCCCTTTCTGCCTTCCCTACCTCCTGAAAACCTTCCCTGTTTGCCCCCAATGAGATGGATTGGCACAGTGGCAGCAGCATCGGGCTCAAGTGTAGCAACGACTGATTGTGAGGTTGACATAGGACCAGGCAGTGTTTCCTTCCGTTGTGCATAAGGTCGTTATGAGTCGGTACCAACTAGATGGCACCGAACAACTGCTTACCCCACCCAACTTTCATTAAAATGCACTTCTAAAGACCTCTGGATGTCGTTGTTGTTGTAAAATGCCGTTGAGTCGGTTCCGACTCATATGACCCTGTATAGAGTTTCCATGGAGCGACTGGTGGATTTGAACCACCGACCCTGAAGTTAGCAGTCCAGGGCTTATCCTAAGGCACCACTAACAGGATCTCCGGATAATAGCATCTAATTGGAAAAGAAAGTTCTGACCTCAGACTTCTCTCCTTGTCCTACCCACTGCCCTTTCTCCCAAAAAGCCCGCCGTTTTTTCACCCCTGGTAGGGTTCTTGATTTCCAGACCCAGCAGGGAGGAACTCGCCAAAGGGTTAGGGGCCAGCAAATTAAGCTCAATGCCTCAGTTTTACGGAAAAAAGAGAGTAGGAGTCACCCTTCCCCTTCCCCAGGTAGAAATCAGCCTAGGGGAAAGTCCCCTCTGTCCCCTAACTCTTCTTCCGCCCAAGCCTACTCCCCTCGTTGGTGACACAGGAGCAAAATAAACAAGTGCAAAGTCGGGGAGCCCGAACCTTTCAGACGACTGGACCAAACAGATCCTACTAACGCGTACCCCCCAGTCGATGGAGACGATCACGCGAGGCTAGGCTTGTGCTCGTCCGCCCCCTCGTGGAAGGAGCCAGACATTGCAGAACTTTGCGGACTTGCCGCTCTGGACCCCGGCGTCCCGCCAGACTCCAAGCGTGGCCGACGGGCGAGTACCCGAGGCCCTAGTGAGCTGGTATTGGGGGAGGAGGCCCGGGTTTCAAATACGTCTCTCTGGATCCCAAAAAGGATTCAGAAGAGAATCGGGAACGAAAGGCTGGATGCTTAGGTCTCCCGACTGTCTCTCGACCCCAACTCGGGGCTTTCCCCACCTCCTCGAGGGGAAGCAGCTGGCTCCGGTCGCAGGACAATGGAAGGAAATCAACTAGAAATCATATCCGCCACCTCCCTACCCCGCCCAGTCAGAGTCCCCCTTTTTGTAGGACCCTTTAGAAGTACCTGCCACTCAAACCATACCCTCCTACAGTCTGCGAAGACATGGGTGTTCACGCTTCTCCCTAACGTGATGCCTCGCTAGGCTTCCCCTTTTTCCTTTTAACACCGTGCATTGGACAATTTTGTTGTATTCACTTTTCTTCCCTAACAGGCTCCTGGTATCTTCTCCCAAAGCCATCACACCAATTTCCTCTGTTCCCAGCCCTCCAACGACCCAGGTCACCCTCATTTCCAACTTCGATGTCCTCGGCTTCCTCCACAATTCCAACATCCCCATTCTCAGTTCCACTCTCTCGTGGTCCAAGACCTCTTTTTCTGTTAGGACCACCAGCTTTTCTTAGGTCCCGCCCTCTAGCCCAAGACCCCGCCCCGGGCTTGCCAGCTGGAGAGCGAGAGAGGAAGGAAGGATACAGATCCAGGCGGTCAACCCACCTCCACCCCCGCCCCCGACATCCCGGCCAGATAAAGGCGCCAGGCCCAAGAGGGGAGGGAGACCCCGCCCCTCCTTGAGAAGAGAAGCCGCTGCCCCTGCAGGACGGGGGTAAGAATTTGAGACTGAGGGGTTAGACTCTTGGGTCCCCTTAGAGGGTTTGGAGCTTCTTGATGGTAGGAAGACTGAGTTCCGAGAATTGGGCTAAACTAGGGATCGGGAACCAAATAGGAGTGGCAGAATTCGGCGGTTGGGGAAAAGAGCTTCAACTGGCAGTTGGAGGTATGGACGGCAGGTGGGATAGGTGAGACTTAGGTGCGCAGTGAAGCACAAGGGAGTGGAGATGCCAGAAGAGTACTGGGAAGCAAACTAAGAACACTGCGTGCCGGTTTCCCCGCGCTCTCCATTGACGCCATGGTGTGGTAACCTTCAGCCCTTCCTGTATACTGTGGGATCTGGTGCAGGGAGGGAAGCGTGTGTCTGAGAACAGAATGAACAATATGGATTAGGTGAGGATGCTTCGGCGGGGGGCCGGGGATCTTAGCTACACTTTAGGAGAAAAAAAGCAAACTGAGGACACGGCCAGTCTTCCGATTTATGACTGGACCTCGGAGTCCCTTCCATTGCTCCCGCAGGCTGGTGTCGCTATGGGTTCCACCGCAGCCACAGAGGGAGCCCTGGGCTATGTTCGAGAGTTCACTCGCCATTCCTCCGACGTACTTGGCAATCTGAATGAGCTGCGCCTGCGCGGAATACTCACTGACGTCACGCTGCTGGTTGGCGGGCAACCCCTCCGAGCACATAAGGCGGTTCTTATCGCCTGCAGGTTCTTACCTCTGGAGGGAATGGGGCTCCTGGATTGGGGCGTGGCCAGAGGGGAATGGGGAAGAGCCATAAGGCAATCTGGAGGAATTTGAAGCTAAACCCAGATAAGCATGAGGTGCAGCTTTCTGGAATTGGGGCGTGGTGATAGTGAGGGAGGCGGGGCTTCTTAGGGGTGAGACTTTCTACAGTGGAGTGAGTCGGCCTTGGTTTCCCTAACATGATATATCTTCCCTCTAACAGTGGCTTCTTCTATTCAATTTTCCGGGGCCGTGTGGGAGTAGGAGTGGACGTGCTTTCTCTACCTGGGGGCCCCGAAGCTGGAGGCTTTGCACCTCTTCTGGATTTCATGTACACTTCGCGCCTGCGCCTCTCTCCAGCCACAGCCCCAGCAGTCCTTGCAGCTGCCACATACTTGCAGATGGAACATGTGGTCCAGGCATGCCACCGTTTCATCCAGGCTAGGTGAGGAAGCCTTGGCTCAGTGGTCAGCGTGGCTAAGGTGATGTCCCCAACAAGTATCAAGGGCGGAGGCCAAGGATAGCCAACAGCACTAATTTCTATTGCACTTTCCCCAGCTATGAACCTCTGGGCATCTCCCTGCGTCCGCTGGAGGCAGAGGCTCCAACACCACCAACGGCCCGGCCACCAGGCAGTCCCAGGCGCTCCGAAGGCCACCCAGATCCACCTACTGAGTCTCGAAGCTGCAGTCAAGGTCCCCCCAGTCCAGCCAGCCCAGACCCCAAGGCCTGCAACTGGAAAAAGTACAAGTTCATCGTACTAAACTCCCAGGCCTCTCAAGCAGGGAGCCTGGTGGGAGAGAGAAGTTCTGGTCAACCTTGCCCCCAAGCCCGGCTCCCCAGTGGAGATGAGGCTTCTAGTAGCAACAGCAGCAGTGAAGAAGGACCCATTCCCGGTTCCCAGAGCAGGTACAGAATCTGGAACAGAGTTTATAATAAAGGCTGGTCTCAGCTAGGAGGCAGAGTCATTGAGTCTGTGTGGTGAGGAGGCAGGGAGAGAGGGGAGCAGATCATCAGAGATTCTAGCCCACTTTGCCATCCCTAGTTAATGCATTTGGCTAAGAACTGAAAGGTTGGAGGTTCAAGGCCACCCAGAGAAAGGTCTGGAGATCTAATTCCAAAGAATCAGCCATTGAAAGCCCTATGGAGCAAGTTCTATGACACACAAGGTCACCATATGTATTAAAAGCCACTCGAAGGCAAATGGTAGACAACCTTAGGGAGTGAAGCCAGGTTTACTCAGTGGGCAGGACCTTGGCAGAACAATTGGGTATAACTCACCTCCAAAAGGTAGGCTCCAAGTTCTTCAGGGGGAACTCCCTTTGAGCGAATCTATCCTAGCTATTTTCTCTGGACCTTGTCATTGTTTAGGCTTTCTCCAGTTGCTGCCACCATACAGTTCCAATCTGGGACTCCAGCTCAAACCCCCCATCTCACACCCCAGACTCAAGAGACCATTGGATCACCCTCTGAGCAGGCTCATCAACCTCCAGGTCAGAGTCCCATCTTCTCCATCTTTGACTTTTCCTCTGTGTCTGTTCCAAGCCACTTTGGGCCAAAATGTCCCTGGAAAGACTTACTGCAATGGTTCCTAAACTTTATTCAAATTAGGATTACCTGGGGAGCTTTTAAGTCTTGCCACATCCCATAGATCAGAATGTCTGGACATGGGAGCCAGGCATTAGTAGTATTAAAGTAAGAAGTAAAGCTTGGGAACATGTAGCCATGCAGGATCTTGAGTTGTCTGCCCAGGGCTTGGCAGATTATCATCAGAGTGGTGTAGAGAAGAGAGTGAAACAAATCTGTTCCCACTGGTAGGGGTCTCCACTGACCCCTACCACCATTAGAGAGGAGATGAACAAGGTACACTACATAGAACTACACAGAACTCCAGATCTTGGTTCATCCTCTTCCTAACCATGTGGCCTTGGGCAAGTTAAATGAGCCCTAGAAGCCTTAACTCTAAATTAAGAAAAAGAAAACCTACCAATGTGTGGTTTGAGGATTCACTGGTATTGAAGAAGCATTCAGTAAATAACTATTGTTATCATTACTCACCTCCTTGCCCAGGAAGGGATTTTTTTAGTTGCCAGAATTGTGAGACTCTGACTAGGTGCTCATCGGGGCTGGACCACTTGGCTCCTGGGGAGGAGGACAAGCCCTACAAGTGTCAGCTCTGCCTCTCTGCCTTCCGTTACAAGGGCAACCTCGCCAGTCACCGCACTGTGCACACAGGTAGTATTGAGCAGGGAGGAGAGGGCTTTGTGGCCGTTCTGACCACAGGTGTCTTAGGGCAGAGTCCCTGATTTGCCTTCCTCACTGCTCCCCAGGAGAGAAGCCCTATCACTGCTCCATCTGCGGAGCCCGCTTTAACCGGCCTGCGAACCTGAAGACACACAGCCGCATCCACTCAGGCGAGAAGCCCTATAAGTGTGAGACGTGTGGTTCACGCTTTGTCCAGGTACGGAGCCAGCCCAGGAGCAAATTCAAAGGTAGACATGCAGGAAGGAGGGAGGGCCATATCTGGAGGGTTCTGTTTTTCCCAGAAGCACCATCTGAAGTCTCCTCTCCTCCCAGGTAGCACATCTGCGTGCTCACGTGCTGATCCACACTGGGGAGAAACCCTATCCTTGCCCCACCTGCGGGACTCGGTTCCGCCACCTCCAAACCCTGAAGAGCCACGTTCGCATCCACACGGGAGAGAAACCTTACCACGTGGGTAGCTGGCATGACCTGGCCCAAAGCTGTAGAATGACTTTCCATTAGCCCAGGGCTCTGAGAGGAGCAGAGCTTGGCAATCCATAGGTCTCTTAGAAATAGCTAGTGCCTGGAGAGGATTCCTTGTTACTAAGGAGCCCAGATGTTGATGTTGTTGTTAGGTACCATCGAGTCAGTACTGACTCATAGCGACCTTATGCACAGCAGAATGAACCACTGCCTGATCCTGGACTAACCTCACTATTGTTGCTGGGGAAGGATAAATAATATAGAAGTTAGGCTCCTAGATGGGGCAAGTAGTTTTTTTTTTTTTTTCTCCTTACAGTGTCTAAGCAAACAAAACCCAAACCCATTGCTATGGAGTAGATTTGAACGTATGGTAACTCGGTGTATACAGAGTAGAACTGTGCTTCATACAATTTTCAAGTCTGACCTTTTTGGAAGCAGATTGCTAGGTCTTTCTTCAAGGATACCTCTAGGTGGGTTTGAACCCACAACCTTTCATTGGGTAATCAAGTGCTTAATTGTTTGTGCCACTAAAGAACTCATTAGTTGGTGGCAAGGTTGTGTTGTTGTTAAGTTCCATCGAGTCGGTTCCGACCCATAGCGACCCTGTACAGGGTTTCCGAGGGTGTAAATCCTTACGGGAGTAGAAAGCCTCCTCTTTCTCCCGCGGAGCGGCTGGTAGTTTCGAACCACTGACCTTAAGGTTCGCAGCCTGATTCGTAACCACTACGCTACCAGATCAGTGGGAAAACCTTTGCTGAATTAGATGGGGTCTGTCTCCTATACTGCCCTTGGGAATTTGGGAGGGTAATGGGGTCAAAGGGCTTCTTATGTGACTGAACTCAAGACCTAAAAAGTGGATGGGGAGGGAAGAACTGACTCTGTTCTCCCACAGTGCGACCCCTGTGACCTGCATTTCCGGCACAAGAGTCAACTACGACTGCATCTGCGCCAAAAACACGGAGCTGCCACCAACACCAAAGTGCACTACCACATTCTGGGGGGTCCCTAGCTGAGGTGGGCCCAGACCCCACTCACCTCCTGGGAGCCAGGATGCTGCGGGCTCAGGCCTGGCTTCTCCCAGGTCACACTTGGGCATAGGAGTGTGCAAAGCCCCAACCAACGGTATTTGAAACTGCTACCACGTTTGTTTCTCACTGGGAAGAGCTGGGGTGGCAGGTCCTAGTTAGACCTGCCTCTGTTTTGCTGGCCAAAACCTCTTCTCCACAATCAAAATTGTCTCTGAAGAGAGAGCAAGCTAGGGAAGAGGAGAGACTGGAGACTTGGTTGCCTTGGGGAACAGCCCTAACCCAAACCCCATCTCATTCAGTTTATGTGTAAATATAATTTATTGAGGCCTTTGGGAAGCACCAGGGCCTTCATTCTATTGCATTTCCCACTTCCCTCTTTCATCAGTGACCCAAAACACAGAAAAGGTCACAGCTCTGCTGGCAGAGATAGCATTTGGTTCTCCCCCTTTGGCTTGAGTATTTTATTATTGTCATAACTTTTACCTGTAGAATTGTTCAGTTTCTTATTTGTGTGCCTGTTGGTTTGTTTAAAAAGGAGAAAGAGGTTCCTCTTGTTCTATCCCTCCATTTCTAGGTCTGGAAACTTTAATTTGCTCCAGTGCAGGTCTGGAGATATACAGGATTTGTAGAACTGGGTCAGGAACCCTCTCTGATATTTTGAATATTGTAAGTTCTCTAGCAGGCTAGAACTGGACCTAGATTTTTCTCTGTTCTTCAGGAGTGACAGGAACCTTTATGGATGAGCCTGAAATGGAAGTAGCAAATGCTTCCTAGAGGCTGTAAGTATGAAGTTTAGTCATCTTTCCTGCAAGGTGATCCAGAACCTAAACTGTCCCACTAATCTGGTCACCTGGGTCTGGCTTCACTGTGGTTCTAAACACATAGTAGAGTTGGCCAGGGGCTTCAGTTGAGCCCATAATCCTCCCAGGGGGGCCTGTTCTTGGCACCAGGTTGATTCTTCCATGGGAAAGAAATCTGATGTAAATTCTGATTTTTCCAGCCTCTAAAAATGTTATGATCTAAGAAGTGAGAATTACAAAAACTCTTTCCCTGGACTGAATCTGAGACCTGACCCATTCTTTACAAGAGGCATCTGGATTTTAAATATTCTATGGGCTTCTTTCTTACCTGAGAGGGGCCCCTCTTTCCTTAACAGATTTTTGGATGTTGTCTGGCAAATATTCAGATTCCAGAAACTTCTCGTTTGCCTCTAGAAGTCACAGGTGCTTGGTAACTTTCTTACCTTAGAAATACTGGGTCTATGACCCAGTATATTTGTTACTGCCTTCCTCTCTGGAACTAGTGAATGCACTAGAACTTTTCCATAAGGAAGAAAAAAGGGCTGAGTTCCATTCTGGAATTGCTGTAGACTATGATTGATATTATTGATGGAATTTAAAGTTTAAAAGGTTTTTTGTGATTTATTAATTGATGGGTCAAAGACCTTTCTATAAAAAGGTATCTCAGTAGGATTAAGTTGGTTGATGGGAACAGTTTCTGGTGTAGGTCAAGGAGGTAGAAAGTTAGGAGTGGGGTTGCTTCATACCTGGGTGGAGTATCTTGAATGTTAGATGATACTTCTTGATTTACAGTCCTGCCCCTTGTTGCCCTGGGCCTTATTTGATTCATGGGGCATGGAGCCAGAGATAAAGTGCACTTCTCAAATTGTGGGGTAAAGCTTCCTCAAGATAAGTCAGCACTAGTGGGTATCACTTGGGGCCTTGTGAGAAGGCTACTCTTAACCCTTTTTCCCTCTAGCTTCCCAATTACTACATTCTAGAACTGGAGAAGGAGAGAGGGAAAGCAGAGGGGAGATGTGAGAAGGAACTATGGTTTTTCTTTAGCAGATTGAATAGTCAGGTGGAGAATGCCTGGGGGATGAAGCCACAGTTGAGATGTTAGATCTTGCAAAATCAGATTCTTGGAATAAAGAAGCCTCTCAATGTTGTCTGGTGTGTCCTGGGTCTTTCCTATTGGGGATGCTGGGAGCTTGGGGTAGAGGACTCTCCTCCTGGATGCTCTCTTGGATTCTGTGCCTGTTGTACTATCCCATCCCACCAGATATTTTAAATGGTCCTTGCTCACCCCCTCCCTGCCTTTGCCTTCCGGCTCATTGTGTAGGGACCTGTGACTTCATGAAGTTTCTCCGGAGCCACCTGCATCCTGCTGCTCTGAAATCACTTCCTGCCTGAGGTGTGGAGGCGTCAGGGAGAAAGCAGAAACCCACCAAATAATACCAAGAAACTGAGGGATGAGTCTATGCTGGGAAACTTAATGCTTGGGACCCACCACCTCCAGGGAATAGATGAAGTTGGGGAAATGGATTGGCTATGGGTCCTGTGAGGATAACAGGAGCTGGAGGGGGCTATGTAGATAGAAACAGTATGCCAATTTCACCTGCCTAGCTTGGTTTGTGTCCAATGCACATTGCCTACTCCTCTTCTTCCCTTTCCCCTGTCCTGTGTGTACACTGGACACACAAATCTGTGCCGTCAAGTCGGTTCCGACTCATAGCAACCCTGTATAAGGTTCTGAGGAGTGACTAGGAAGCTTGAACCACCGACCTTGCAGTCTAGCACATTAACCCGCAGCACCACACCAGGGAAGAAAGTGACTAATTCTAATATGGTATTTCCTTTGGCCTTAAATTTCTTTACTGCGAGGTAAGTCAGTTAACATGGTCTCTGAAGTTCCTTTCAGAATTAACAGTTGCAGTTGTTAAAAGATTTCTCAATCTTTTAAAACTCATGACCTGAAAGCTAAACTACTGCATTTTATCTGGTAGAAAATTTTTTAGAAAACAGTTAATATCACTTTATCTCCTACTACAGACCTGTCCCTAAACTAAAGCATTTTCATGAATGATTTTCTAATTCAACTGCCCCCTTCAGCAACAACCCTAAAAAACAACAGTGACAACATTTCTGCACTTAGAGCATATTCCCCACCAAAATTTTGGCTCTACTTGCACACAAAAAAAGTAGCATTATTTTATTTTTCCCATATAAAATTATAAGGCTCAGACGGCATTAAAAAAACAAAACTATGTAACTTCCCTCTTCTATCTTTTTTTGTTATGTTTTTCCCCACTGGTTTGGGTATGAATCCTTAAGTCCAAGGTTTCAAGGTTCTGAAGAACTTCAATTGTAAAGAGGAAGACCAATGTCTGTGGTTCAAGCTCACCAGCTGCTTCTCAGAAACCCTATACAGAGTTGTTATGAGTCGGAATCGACTCAACATCACTTAACAACAACAAACCATAACATTAAAAAAAAAAAAAAAATGATGTGGTTAGGAAGTTGCTAGCGGGCACAGGAAAACGTTCCAGCCCCACTGAGGAAGGGATAGGTGGTGGGAGGGGGGCCCTTGGTGAACTGACAACCGCCCTTCCTCTCAGTTATTTTTGGTCTCTGTGACCTGTAGGTTTCCTGTTGGTAGGAACTGAATCGAGAGTTTCCACTAGGAACCCACCAGCCCCTTCTCTCTTCTCTTGCCCATTGAACCCCTCAAAGATTCAGTGATCTAGGCATCTAGATTGTAGCTGAGTCATTAGGTTAGGAGCTCCTTATGGGTCTCATAATCCCTCTTCCAAGGCCTTGCAACTCCTGGGCCCCTCATTAAGCAACTGAGCGCTTTTCATTCCTGAATGAATTTACCCATCAGTCCCCTTCAACTTCCCACTTGATTTTTTACATGAGACTGAAATTTTAAGATTAGCAACTGCCTAGTAGGGTCTTGGAGGAGAATATTTAAAGTGTCATGGGCTGCCAAAAGAACTAATAGACCGTTTTGGAAGAAGTACAGCCAGAGTGCTCCTTAGAAGCCAAGATGGCCAAACTTCGTCTCTCATACTTTGGATATATTGTCAGGAGGGACCAGTCGCTGGAGAAGGATATCATGTTTGGTAAGGTGGAGGGTCAGAGAAAAAGAGGAAGACCCCCAATGAGATGGATTGGCCAAGGGCTGCATCGATGGACTCAAGCTTGGCAACAGTAGTGATGTTGGCCCAGGACCAGGCAGTGTTTCGTTCTGCTGTACATGAGTCGGTTCTGCTGTGCATGGGTCGCTATGAGTCGGTACTGACTAGTTGGCACCTAACAACAACAACAGTAGGGTCTTGAGCCCTGGGCCTTGCGTCCCTATCCCTTCGTTAAGTGGCTAGTGGGTTTGAACCGTGGACCTTTGCTTATCCTACCCACACAGGTGTGATGTGCTGTGGCTGTAAGTGTTTACCGGAGTAGAAAGCCTCATCTTTCTTCCAGCAGTTCAACCAGTAGTTTCGAACTGCTGACCGTAAGATTAGCAGCCCGAAATAACCGCTACGCTACCAGAGCTCCTTAGGACTCTCATCTGTTGTTAAGGGCCATTGAGTCAGGTCCGAATCATAAAGACCCTGTATAGGGTTTCCGAGGAGCGAATGGTGAGCTTGAACCACTAACCTTATGGTTCAAACCGATTTCGCAGTCCAACGCATTAGCTCACAGCGCCACACTAGAATTCTCATCGAATCGTCCGCTAAAGCTCCTTTACGCATGCGCTCTAAACACCGCCACCCCCCACCCCCCCAACAAATCCTGCAGAAGTAGGTCCTAAACCCTGCCCTACCCTTCTGCCCCACCCCTTGCTCAGGAGTACCACGTCCTTATTGGTGAGCAGTGGACCAGGATGGGCCAGGTGCTTACAACTCCAATGATAAAACAGATTATCCAAAGGGAGACTGGCGTGCCGTGGAGGTGTGGCCTAAAGTCAGCCCTACCCGCCGGCTCCTTAGCGTTAGCTTTCAAAGCTAGGCTCGCGGAGCCACGCCCCCAGCCCCTTAGAGCGCGGCTTGCGCGGGCCAGTTCTTCCCTCTGGCTACCCCCTCTCGGAGAAAGACGCAGGCGTCTGTCACAGATTCTCGGCAGCTTTCAAGCCCACGTCACTGCCTTCCTCTTTACCACCTCTCCTTTCCCGCTTGGCCCCGAGCCGCCAGGCTGGGTGGCTCTTTGGGTGGGCAGAGGTTGGGTGCCTGGGTGGGTGGGCTCAGCCCTGGAGCCCGGTATCTGAGTAGCAGCAGCCCTGTTACCGTCCGATGGCGCGCAGGGCTGAACCTCCAGACGGGGGCTGGGGTTGGATGGTGGTGCTATCAGCATTCTTCCAGTCGGCGCTGGTGTTCGGGGTGCTCCGCTCCTTCGGCGTCTTCTTCGTGGAGTTTATGGCGGCGTTTGACGAGCAGGCGGCGCGCGTTTCCTGGATCGCCTCCATAGGAATCGCGGTGCAGCAATTTGGGAGTGAGTGCTGCACCTGGGTCCAGACTCTGTCCCTTGGAAGGGAGAGGGGATGCGGGGACAGGGCAGGGGCGGATGCTGGGGAAGGACGCCTGGGATCTCGGGAAAACCCTACCTTTTCCCCAGGCCCAGTGGGCAGTGCTCTGAGCACGAAGTTCGGCCCCAGGCCCGTGGTGATGACCGGGGGCGTTTTGGCTGCGCTGGGGATGCTGCTCTCCTCCTTTGCTACCTCCCTAACTCACCTATACCTGAGTATTGGGCTGCTCTCAGGTGAGATTCTGGGCAAGAGCAGGATCTTTGTTCTGTGAACTTTCACATGCTTCCTGTTCCTTCCGAAAGGCTTAGGGGAAAGTATGGCTGGCATTTATGCCCAGAAGGGAACTACTAGGGAGATGAGTGCATTGATAAGCAAGGTAGGGAAATTAGGGAAGTAAAAAACGAGGAATAAGAGTCAGGGCTAGCGGGATTGAAATGTAGAAGGAAGAACTATAATAAAATCATGCCAGGTTCTGTGGTTGTGAAATAAGTACATATTTACATATGAATAAAGGCTTTGAATCTTGGCAAATGAAGGTCGTACAGCCAGAAATAGTAGAGCATGAATCGAACTCCAAATTTTTGTGCTAGTTATTTTACAAGCATTATCTCTAACCTCCACAATCCCATGGGATCTATTGTCCCCATTTTGTAGATGAGAAGATTGAGGCTGAGAGGTTAAGTAAAACACACAGCTAGGTAAATATCAAAAGCAAGACTTTGACAGAGGACTTCCCAGCCTCCTAAATCAGTGCTGCTGTGCAAAACACACAAGTTTACACAGCTGTGAAGTATCAAAACCAGGACTTTGAAACTCAGATCAGTGCTACATTGTGTTGCTGAGCAATGTTGGGATTATGGAGGTGGGAGGAGCTGGGAGACTCTGAGACACTGGCACACCCCCCCCCAAGCCCCTCACTCCTCATTTCTTCCTTTTTGGCAGGCTCTGGCTGGGCCTTGACCTTCGCTCCAACCCTGGCCTGCCTGTCCCGTTACTTCTCTCGTCGTCGATCCCTGGCCACAGGGCTGGCACTGACCGGTGTCGGCCTTTCCTCCTTTGCCTTTGCCCCCCTCTTCCAGTGGTTGCTCAGCCAGTATGCCTGGCGGGGGGCCCTGCTGCTGGTATCTGCCCTCTCCCTCCACCTGCTGGCCTGTGGCGCTCTCCTCCGACCCCTCTACCTGTCTGAGGACCCTGTTGTGGGTGGCCCTCGGGCCCAAATTGTCTCCCTGCTTCATCATGGCCCCTTCCTCCGCTACACTGTTGCACTCACCATGATCAACACTGGTTACTTCATTCCCTACGTTCACCTGGTGGCCCATCTCCAGGACCTGAATTGGGACCCACTTCCTGCTGCATTCCTACTCTCAGTGGCTGCTATTTCTGACCTTGTGGGAAGAGTGGCTTCTGGGTGGCTGGGGGATGCAATCCCAGGGCCTGTGTCCCGCCTTCTGATGTTTTGGACCACCCTGACTGGTGTATCACTGGTCCTTTTCCCCATGGCTCAGGCTCCCACAGCTCTGGTGGCTCTGGCTGTGGCTTACGGCTTCACATCAGGGGCCTTGACCCCAGTGGCATTCTCCATACTGCCTGAACTGGTGGGGACTGGAAGGATATACTGTGGCCTAGGATTGGTGCAGATGGTAGAGAGCATCGGGGGGCTGCTGGGGGCCCCCTTGTCAGGTAAGAGGAATGAGGCTCCCTGGTGGGTCAGGGTACCATGTTACACAATTGGAGGGAATACTATTCACATTTGACTGTATGTGAATGCCATCCCCAGTAGTGTACAGTACACAGCCTGCAAGGCCATTCCTACCCTGAAATGAACCCATGGGGCAAAGAAAACTCAGGCTGGGAAATGGAGTGGAAAGACACAGATAAGTGTAACCCTTGGCAGGGTGCCCACAACGTGGACTTTCAGAGGACCTGGCTGGAATTGGTCACGTTTAGCTTGCCACAGCATATCTTCCCCTTGGCCCACTGGGCCCCAACCCAGATGTCTGAGCCATCTGGTCAAAGTTCTGGCTCAAGATGCAAGAACCTTCAGACCCTTAACAATTTCTTCGTAACTATTAACTGAAAATGGAAAAGGGTCACTGTAACTAGAAAAAAGGTACAGATGTGACTGATTCCATCTGCTCCCTCCCCCCCCCCCCAAATCCTCACTGGCTAGTTTGGATGTTCTTTCTGAAAACAAGAAAGGATTTGAAAGTACCTTTTTGAGGCCCCTTGTGA
This sequence comes from Chrysochloris asiatica, assembly GCF_000296735.1. Classification (NCBI taxonomy): domain Eukaryota; kingdom Metazoa; phylum Chordata; class Mammalia; order Afrosoricida; family Chrysochloridae; genus Chrysochloris; species Chrysochloris asiatica. The sequence goes on from NW_006408572.1 coordinate 8,585,435, forward strand.
AATGAGTTCTGCATTCAATCCTACCTTTGGAATTCAACTCTTCCAAGATAGATGAATTAAGGCTCATTTTCTTGCCTCCAATCAAAAAATGTATCTTAGTCCTAAGCCCCAGGTAACAGATCACCCATGTGTCTTCTTTCTCTTTTGAGCCTAGGTCACCTCCGGGATGTGACAGGCAACTACACAGCTTCTTTTGTGGTGGCTGGGGCCTTCCTTCTTGCAGGCAGTGGAGTTCTCATCACCTTGCCTGGCTTCTTCTGCTTTTCACCACCTACCTCCAAGTCCCAGGACCCTGTAACAGAGGCCCTGGATACCAAGACCCCCTTGCCCAAGGAGAGTTTGGAGGAGGACTGAACTCCAAGGAAGGGCAGTCAGGCCCAGAGACCCAGAGCTCCAGGTCTTTTCCTGACCCATCTTGGTCCCCATGGAGCCACAGTGCCTTAAACCTCGTGACCTGCCTTCCCAGATTAGATCTGTGATATGGTGCCAACCCTTTGTATTATGTTTAGGACTCTTATCTCATCTCAGATTTACCAACATTTTCTGAAGGATCCAGAGTCCAGCCTGCCCCACTGAGTTGTGAACAACTGTGAAAATCAAAAGTCAAGAGGGCTTATCATGTTTTACATGTTTTCTGTAGTGTTGCCTCTAAGTTTCTTCTCTGAAGACAGCGAGGTTTGGGAAGCAGGAATGTCCCTTTGAGATAAAACTGATAAGGAAACTGGATAATGATCATAACCCCAAGCAGAGCTAGGACCCATCTGCTTGACTGGGTTAAAAGGAGTCATGGCTAGGGCTTGCCTTTGAACCCTGAACTTGGCTCTCTGAACTTCCCACTCCATCCCATTATTCCTGTTTCTTAGAAAAGAAATTAAGACACTAGTTGGAGAGAGAACTTGGAAGGAGATACTGGGATTCCTGTATTTCGCTCAGGCCAGTAGAAGTTTGAAATGTAGACAAGTTAGTTTGAGAGGTCTGGATACTCGGGTAAGGGTGGGACAGATGGCACACATGAGCACTCCTCTCCTCCAATGGACTGGCAGACAACTTTTCAAAGGTTCTCCACTATGGTGATAAGGATATGGGGAAAGAAGATTCAACAGGCTGGACAGACACATGCTTGCCCCCGTCCTTCAAGGCCTACTGGAATCCTCTTCCTTTCAACCAGGCTTTTTGAGTGTCGTAAGTAGAATGTTTCTAGGGCCCTTGGTTGCCTAACAGTGGAGTTTGCAAGAAAAAGAAAAAAGAATAGAAATTCTTTATTAGGGTAGGGGCTCACACAAGAAAATGATCAACAAGCAGTATCTCGAGTAGGGTGTGGGCCTTTCGCGGATAGCAGAGCAGCCTGGGGAATGGGAAGCAACTCCCCCATCTCAGGGGGTGGAGTGGCTGGACGGGAAGCTGGACCACAGGAAGGCAATGCCCGGGGCAGTCCCATGTAGATGAAGCTCCCTGAGAGAATGAAGGAGCCACACACAAGAAAGGAAGCCGTGAAGTCTCCAGTCTCATCCCTTAGGAAGCCTGAGAGGAAGGGTAAAGGAACTTAGAAGACCTCTGACCCCAGGGTCAGGGGAAAGCCAGGAATGGGTCTGCTGGCTAAAGCCCTTACCTGACATGGGAGGGCCCAGGAGCCCCCCGAGGCTCATCAGCATCATCACCAGCCCAGTGGCTTGCACAACACCTCCGAGGCCCACCAGACCTGGAAGCACCCCGAAAACCAGCGGGGCATAACTTCCGGCGCTCAACCCGTAAGCCGCAGCTGCAGCCAGGAGGGGCCCGCCCCAGCCCTCACCCCCCATCACCGGCACCAGCCCCACCGCCAGCAGTCCCAGGCCTGTCAGAGCCGCAAACACTGCCAGCAGCCGCGGGAGAGGCACCCAACCCTGGTCAGCCAGCCACCCACTCACCAGGCGGGCGCCCGCATCGCCCACCGCAGCCACAGCCACCACCAGCGCTGCCCCATACCCGCCCAGGCCCCTGTCTAAGGCGTGGGGGGCCAAGTGTACGTAGGGGATAAAATATCCGCCCCCCACCAGAGCCGTTCCCAGAGCAAAGACCGAAAAGGTAGGGCGAGTGAAGAGTCCCAGGCCTAGGGCTGCGAGGGGCCCGCGAGAGGAAACTGGAGGGTCGTTGGAGAGTGCCAGGGGTCGCAGCAGGGCCCCACAAGGGGCGAGGTGGAGAGTGATGGCGCCTAGGAGGAGCAGGGCGCCCCGCCAGCCAAAAGTGTCAAGGAGGAACTGCAAGGCTGGCGCCAGGACCAGCGAGGCAGCTCCATTGCCGGTAAGTGCCAGTCCCACGGCCAGAACTCGACGGCGCGAAAAATAACAAGAGAGGGTGCCCAAGGCAGGGGCGAATACCAGGGCCCAGCCAGAGCCTGCGTAAGATAGGATGGGGTGAGGGTAGGGATGCCTACCCAGCATTCCCAGTCATGCTCCCCGCAGCAGACCCCACCCTACTCCTGTCGCCGCCACCTTTCACCCCCTTAAGAATCCCGACATTTCGTTCTCCCCTCACCAGCGAGGAGGCCCAGGCCAAGGTAGAGGTGCAGCAGGCTGCGGGCGAAAGCCGAGAAGACGAAGCCGAGAAAGGTGAGGATGCCTCCAACCATCACCACTGGACGCGCCCCCCAGCGGGTGCTCAGGGCACTGCCCACCGGGCCTAAAGGGGGTGGAGTTAATGAAAGACGCTCCTGGACCCCCAAACTCGACCCAACACTTCTCATTGGCTGTTTGCCTAACCTGAACTCCTCCCCCGGCCTACTAGCTCCTCCTCTTGACCACCAACACCTGTTTTCTCGGGAGCTAAGTTTCACGCCAGTGGCGCTTTCTCAGGGTGGTCAGGTCATCAGGCAAGTCCCCCACCACTGCACTCACGGCCTCTCCACCCTCGTTCCCGCCTCCCACTGGGGACCCCCCTCACTGGCTGCCTGCTGTACGGCCAGGGCCAAGGCGCTGACCCACGCAGTGTCCTGAGCGCTTCGGTCAAAATGCTCGGCGAAGTCAGGGAGGGCAAGGCCCAGGGAGCGCAACATCCCGTACGAGAGCCCATTCACCGCGAAAGCTGAGGCCGCGACCACCCAGCCCCAGCCCCCGTCCGGGGGTCCGGTCGGCTTGGGGGTCATCGCCGTCTGCGAGGGTGAAGAAACACCTGTGAACGAGGTCTCCCACTCTGTGCCTCCGCTAGGGACTTGGCATCCCTGAGATTCAGGCTGTAGCTGCCAGCCCGGGGTGGGCACGTCACCGTGAGACGACAAGGAGGGGCGGGGGGAGCCAGAGAACCAGGCCTGGGGATGGCGCTTCTGGGTCCGCGCGAGTTACTGAGTTAACCGGGGCGGGAGCAGTCGGAACCCTCAGGCCTGGGACTCCCCCCACCCCACTCCTACACATCCTTTCCCCCTTACCCGACCTCTCCAGGTGGTGGGGGAGGGGAAGGGCGAGGAAGGTTCGGCCGGGTTGTCGCCCTGGAGGGGATCAAGGGCCGTGAAGGAGCCGAACTTGAACGGGATCTCTCGGTAAACAGAGATCACCACAGGGGCCTGAGCCACCTGGGGACGAAAGGGGTACAGAGGGCGGGGGGTGAGCTGAGACGACCAATCCGCGGAGCTGCGGGTGAGGCGAGACGCAGAGTCCCACGGGGATTGAATTATCCACACACACCCACAACCCCCAGGAAGGGAGCGGCGCCCCGCCCCGTTCACGCCCACGCACCTGAGGGCTCCTGCCCTTGGCTCAGACCCGTGAACTGCAGAGCCCACCCAGCAAGGTCTGGGGCAATAGGTAAGGCGTGGAGATAGGGGTGGCACGGCCTACAGCCTCAGAATCTAGCAGGTTGTATTCCCAGGGAACGCTGCTGAGGGCCAAATAAATTTGGGATATCAGAATGCAAACCTCCTTTGAGTGCCTGCTTCGTGCTCAATAACATGGCCATAAGATGGAGACACCCCCATTATGAGGACCTGTGATGGTCCACACCCTTTTACATGCCATCTTCTAAATATGTTGTCTTTTTATCCTCACAATAACTTTATGAAGAAGGTGTTCTCCCTATTTTAAGAATGAAGTAATGAAGACTCGAGAGATTAGGTGACTTGGTCAAAGTCATCCAGCTAAAAACTTGTAGTAGAAATATTTGAACGTGGGTAGTTTCAACTGCGGGACCATACAGGGTGAACACAAACAGGACTGACCTTGAATCTATGATCATTGAGGGGCATGGTCTGGAGGTAGCTTGATACCCAACTGCCCTGAAATGGGATGAGCTTTTACAGGGCTTGTGATTCTCAGAAAGGGGTCACTGGGGGGTAGAAAAGGAGCCCCTGGACATGCAAAAAGCTAAGAGTTTGGCTGGCTGCTAACCAAAAAATTGGAGGTTTGTGTACATCTAGAGGTGCTTCGAAAGAAATAACTGGTGATCTACTTTGGAAAAATCAACGCTACGGAGCACAGTACTACTGTTGACACACATGGGGTCACTATGAGGCAGAATCCACTCGGTGACAACTGCTTTGGTTTTACTGGTTTGGGGATAGAAAAGATCACTTCTATCAGAATTTCTGAAAAGTTTGAACTAGAATTTTTAAAATAAGAAATAAAGAGAATTAAACATAATGATTTCTTGCAAAAACTTAGGAAAGTATCCTTTTTTATGGGTGAATTTGGTTTTACTTTAACTATTTAAATCAAGAGATGTGGTCTTTGAGCTAATTATTAAACTATGTTATAAAATTTGGCAACTCAAGTTTGAAGTTGCATTAACTGGAAGCCACATGGTGGCAGTGTTTCCTAAAATATCTTCACATAAAGAAAAATCACTGAAGTGTGAAACTGGGGATTATTTTGGCTCTGTAGGAGAAACACTGAACTGTTAACTACAAGGACAGCAGTTCAACCCCACCAGCTGTTCCACAGGTGGAAAAGATGACACTTTCTGTTCCTGCAAAGAATTACAACCTGGAAACCCTATGCAGGGTCCTTATGAGTTGGAACCAACTCGATGGCACTTAACAAGTGTGAAAGTAAACCTAGAAGGTACAGTATGGCTTTCTATGGTCTCCACTGCCTATTGGAAAACTAAGAAATTTCTTTACTTGGTGTATAGGCTTTTCACAATCAAAAGTGCACTCAAGCTACCTTTCCATCCATCCACTCTCCCTCCTCCCTCTTGAGCCCATACATCAGCCATTAGTTTCTCACCTGCTCAAGGGAAGCACCAGACTTTTCCTCCGTCCTGGATTTTTGCATTTGGCATGCTGTCTGTCTGCTTGAAATGCCCTGAATGGGGTACAGGAGCCTATGAAAGCTTAAGGGCCTGCCACGTACACTCTAGGAAAGTGGCCCCACCGGTTTCGACAGTAAGGGATACTGTTTCTGAAAGGCCACCAGGGAGGTGGAGCCAGAGTGTACTCAGAAACCCCAGGGTGCCATTCTAGGAGTCATTTCCTGAGAAGGCTAGTAGAGGACTCTGTCTTTAATTGGATAAGGAAACTCAGATGATTCCATCTCCCGTGAAGTAGAAGTACAGGCTGTCTTCGTTTTTTCAGTGCTCTGAAACAGGAACAGTGGGTAGTTTTAAAGAACAGAAATCTATTTTCTCATAGGTTCAGAGGCTAAAAGTCTAAGTTCAAGGCTCTGGCTCTAAGGGAAGGCTTTCTGTCAGTTCTAGAAGATTTATTATTCCTGATTGTTGGGATTTAGGCCCAGAAAGGAAAAGCCTACTTTGTTGCCAAGAGACTGAAAAAAACCAACCAGGACCCAATCTGAGAGACATTAGTTTATTACGTAAGAGACGTGTGCCAACAGGAACTTACAAAGGATGGCTGAGGACCACTGTCTCCAGTGGCAGCTGGCTACACAGTTAAGTTTTTCCACACAAGGGGCATGGACTAGGGTCGTTTTATATCATGGGGTATACAAACTTCTCACTTGTCAGAGGAGCTAAGGGTGGTATGCAGAACACTGAAAAGGTAGGAAAGCCACAAGGTACTAGGCTGCCTGCCCCTTCCTAGAGAACAGAGTTTTGTCTATATATACATAGTGGGAGGAGGGAGCTGTCAGAGAAGGGGGCTGTCAAAGCCTTCCCAGCATATGCATAACTAAAGCATGAGAACAAAGAGTCTCAGTGTGCCTAGAAGGAGGGAGCTGTCGCTTCCTAGATAGCTGGAGCAGGTGGAAGTGATAGAGATATGGTTTGAGTTGACATTACTGTGGCCATTTTGAAGTTTTCAGCTTGTGCCCCTGCACAGATTCAGAGTTTAATGACTGTGCAGGTCCCACCTCCTCATTTTTGCTGTTCACAGATCCACTGCTCTGAGCTCAAAGGTATGGATGTATAGGAGCTGTTCCTCTTAGCATACCAGCCTTGTCTCTGCAGCAGCCATTTCCCTTCTAACTTAGAGGACACCACCAAGATGTGGACAACTACTCATCTTTCCGTTTTTCATACTGTGATGGCTTGTGTGTTGCTAAGATTCTGGAAGCTATGCCATGGGTATTTAAAATCCTGGTAAGGTCATTCACTGTGGATAGGTTCAGCTGAGCTTCCAGACGAAGATACACTAGAAAGGAGAGACAGACTGCTTCTGAATATTAAGTCACTGAAAACATTATTGTGGGGTAACTGCCCACCAGAATACTAAATACTAAAACATGATGTAGACCACCAGAATACTGTCAGATATAGTGCCAGAAAATGAGCCCTTCAGGTTGGACGGCACTCAAAATATAAATGGGCAAGAGCTGTCGCCTCAAAGCAGAGTTGACCGTGATGACGCAGATGGAGTAAAGCACTCGAGACTGTCATTTGCTGATGAAGTACAACTCAAAATGAAAAGAAACATCTGTAAACATCCATTAATCAGAGTATGGAATGTATGAATCTATGAAAATTGGAAATTGTCAAAAATGGAATGGAAGGTATAAACATCAATATCTTAGGCATTAATGAGTGGAAATGGACTGGTATTGGCCTTTTTGAATCTGACAATCACTTGGTTTACTATGCCAGGAATGACAAATTGAAGAGGAATGGCATTAGTTCATCAGGAAAAAGAACATATCGAAATACAACGCTGTTTGTGATAGGACAATATCCATACACCTACAAGGAAGACCAGTTAATACCACTATTATTCAAATTTACACACCAACCACTAAAGCCAGTGATAATGAAATTGAAGAATTCTACCAACTTCTTCAGTCTGGAATTGATCAAACATTCAACCAAGATGTATTGATTGGAATGCAGAGGTTGGAAACAAACAGGAAGGATCAGTGGTTGGAAAATATGGTTTAAATATGTCATGCTGGATATTGCATGACAGAATTTTGCAAGACCAATGATTTCTTCATTGCAATTACCTTTTTGAAACAACAAAAAAGATGGACCTCACCAGATGGAATAAACAGAAATCAAATTGACTACATCTCTGGTAAGAGATGATGGAAAAGCTCCGTATCATCAGCCAAAACAAGGCCAGGGGCACACTGTGGAACAAATCATCAATTGCTCATATGCAGGTTCAGGCTGAAGCTAAAGAAAATGAAAATAAGTCCACGAGAGTCAAAATATGACCTTAAACATATCCCACATGAATTCAGAGATCATCTCAAGAACAGGTTTGATGTATTAGACACTAAAGACCAAAGATTAGAAGAGTCGTGGGATGACATAAAGAATATCATACAGGAAGAAAGCAAAAGGTCATTAAGAAGACAAGAAAGAAGGAAAAGACCAAAATGGATGTCAGAAGAGACTCTGAAACTTGCTCTCCAGTGTAGAGATGCTAAAACAAATTAAAGAAATGAGGAGGTAAAGAGCTCAACAGAAATTTTCAGAAGTCAGCTCAAGAAGACAAAGCCAAATATTATAATGAAATGTGCAAAGACCTGGTATTAGAAAACCAAAAGGGAAGAATACACTCAGCATTTCTTAAGCTGAGGGAACTGAAAAAAAAAAAAAAAAATTCAAGCCTTGACTTGTGCTATTGAAGGATTCCCTGGGCAAAATATTGAATGATGCAGAAAGCACCAAAAGAAGGTGGAAGGAGGGGGAGTAGTTAATCTTACAGTCCAGAAACAGAGGACCCAGGACCATCAAGGGAGAAATGCACAAGCAGAATGCGGGACCTTATCCAGAGAAGCAGTGACACCAGAGACAGAGGCAGAGATGGGACATGGAGAGAGGGAGCAGCTGAGGACTCTAGATTCATGGGAAGAGAGAGATTGAGAGCTAGCAGCCAGGAGGCAGACTTGCAGAATGTGCCCTCTGGTGGTATAAATTATTATATATGCCTGATTTTTTTTTAAAAAAAAGAGCTAAAATGAAGAGCTAGAAATACTGTTAACCTGTTAACTGATGGTACATGGCGGGGATTATAATCATTGCAGTGGGAAAAAAAAAAAAGAAAGAAAAAGAATGGAAGGAATACCCAGAGTCATTGTACCAAAAGATGTTCACTCATTTCAAGAAGTAGCGTATGATCAAGAATCAGCTACCTGGCCAGTTGATTGGAAGAGATCCATATTTGTGCCCATTCCAAAGAGATGTGACCAAACAAAATGCAGAAATCATTGGACAATATCATTAAACGATCATGTAAGTAAAATTTTGCTCAAGACAATTAAAAAAATGGCTTCAACAGTACATTGACAGAGAACTTCTAAAGGTTCAAGCTGGACTCAGAAGAGGATATGGAATGAGGGATATCATTGCTGACATCAGATGGATCTTGGCTGAAAGCAGAGAATACCAGAAAGATGTTTACCTGTGCTTTATTGACTACGCAAAGGCTTTTGTGGATCATGACAAGCTCTGGACAACACTGCAGGGAATGAGTATTCAGGAACACTTCCTTGTGTTCATGAGGAACCTGTACATAGACCAAGAGGCAGTTGTTTGAACAGAACACAGAACGCTTTAAAATTAGGAAAAGTGTGCGCCAGGGTTGTGTTCTTTCACCATACTTATTCAGTCTGTTTGCTGAGCACATAATCTATGAAGAACATGGCGTGAGGATTGGAGAAAGATTCATTAACAAGGTTCGATACGCAGACGATACAACCTTTCTTGCTGAAAGTGAAGAAGACTTGAAATACTTACTAATGCAGACCAAAGACCACAGCTTTTGGTATGGGTTGCACCTCAATGTAAGCAAAACTAAAATCCTCAACACTGGACCAATAAATAACATCAAAATAAATGGAGAAAAAAAGTTGAAGTTGTTAAAGACTTCATACTGCTTGGATCAACCATCAACACTCATGGAAGCAACAGTCAAGAAATCAAATGACACATTGCATTAGGTAAATCTGTTGCACAAGACCTCTTCAAAGTGTTCAAGAGCAAAGATGTCAGTGGGAGGACTAAGGGTACGCCTGACTCAAGCCATAGTATTTTCAATAACCTCATATGCATGTGAAAGATGGACAGTGAATAAGGAAGACCGTAAAAGAATTAATACATTTGAGTTATGGTGTTGGAAGTGAATATTGAAAGCATCATGGGCTGTCAAAAGAACAAACCAATCTGTGTTGGAAGACATACAGCCTAAATGCTCCTTGGAAGTCAGGATGGTCAGACTTCACCTCTCACACTTAGGACTTATTATCAGGAGAGACCAGTTCCTGGAAAAGGACATCATACTTGATAAAGTGGAAGGTCAGCAAAAAAGAGGAAGACCCCCAACAAAATGTATTAGCACAGTGGCAGCAGCAATGGGCTGAAGTGTAGCAATGATAGTGAGGTTGGCACAGGACTGGGCAATGTTTTATTCTGCTGTGCATAGGCTCGCTATGAATTAGTACCGACTCAATGGCACCTAAAAACAACAGTGAGCAAAATATTGAACCACCAAGGAAGCATCAAAAGAAGATGGAAGAAATACCCAGAGTCTTGGTACCAAAAAGAAATGGTCAATGCTCAACCATTTCAAGAGGTAGCATATGCTCAAGAAATGATAGTACTTAAGGAAGAAATCCAAGCTGCACTAAAGGCACTGGTGAAAGCAAGGCTCCAGGAATTGGTGGAATACAAATGGAAATGTTTTAACAAATTGCTGCAAGGCTGGAGGTTCTCACTCATCTATTCTTACAAATTTGGAAGACAACTCCCTGCCAAGCGATTGGAAGAGATCCATAGTTGTGCCCATTTCAAAGAAAGGTGACCCAAGAGAATGCAGAAGTCATTGAACAATATCATTAATATCATATGCAAGTAAAATTTTGCTGAAGATAATTTAAAAAACAGTTGCCAGCACTACATTGACAGGTTGCTGCTGCTTTTGTTAAGTGTTGTCGAGTAGGTTCTGACTCATATCGACCCTGTCTAGGTTTTCTGAGGAGCAGCTGGTAGTTTTGAACTGCCGATCCTGTGGTTCACAGTCCAGTGCTGATTCTGCAGCGCCACACAAAGAATCCTTTGACAGGTAGCTGCCAGCAATTCAAATTGATTCAGAAGAAGATGTGGAACTAGGGATATCATTGCTAATGTCAGATGGATCTCGTCTGAAAACAGAATATCAGAAGGATGTTTATTTGTGCTTTAATGACTATGCAAAAGCATTGCACTGTGTAGATCATTACAAACGATGAATATCATTGAGAACAATGGCTATTTCAGAACACTTACTTGTACTCATGAGGAACCTCCACAAAGAACAAGCATCAGTCCTTAGAGCACAAGCGGGTACTGAATGGCTTCAAATCAGGAAAGGTGCGCATCAGAATTGTATCCTTTCACTACACTTATTCAATCTGTATTCTGAACAAAAAAGAAACTGGATTATATGAATAAGAATGTGTCATCAGGGTTGGAGGATGACTCATTAACAACCTGCTATGTGCAGATGACACAACCTTGCTGTAAGCAAAGAAGACTTGAAATGCTTACTGATGAAGATCAGACTACAGTCTTCAGGCTGGATTACACTATAATGTAAAGAAAACAAAGATCCTTACAACTGGACCAGTAAATAACATGCTAAATGGAGAAAAGACTGAAGTTGTCAAAGACATCATTTTGCTTGGATTCATCATCAATGCTCGTAGAAGCAATAGTCAAGAAATCAAACGATATATTGCGTTGGACAAATCTGATGTAAAAGACCTCTTTAGACTATTAGACAGCAAATATATCACTTTAAGGACTAAGATGTGCCCAACCCAAGCCTTGGTATTTTCAATTGCTTCAAATACATGGGAAAGTTGGACAACGAATAAGGAACACCTTAGAAGATTTGATGCATTTAAATTATGGTTGTGGTGAAGAATGCTGAAAGTGCTATGGACTGCCAGATGAACAAACAAATCTCTCTTGGAAGATGCACAGTTAGAATGCTTCTTAGAAGCAAGGATGGCAAGACTCCGTGTCTTGTATTTTGGACATACTGTCAGGAAGGACCAGTTCCTGGAGAAGAACATCATACTTGGTAAAGTGGAGGGTCAGCGAATAAGAAGAGCCCCAACAAGATGACACGGTGGCAGCAACAATCTGTTCAGACATAGCAACAGTTGTGAGGGTAGCACAGGGCTGACTGTACAGTGCTTCATTCTGTTTTGTTGTGGGTTGGAACCAATATGTCAGCTGGAGTCCTGGTGTGGCGCTGTGGGCTAATACGCCAGACAGCAAAGCCGTTTGAACTGCAAGGTCGGTGGTTCAAGCTCACCAGCTATTCCTCAGAAACCCATTACAGGGTCGCTAGGGGTCTGTATAGACTCAACGACACTTAACAACAACAACAAGGATGTTGCTTTCCGCCTTAACCCTGCCTCAACGATAGGACCTAATCTTCATTAACATAACCTATTACTGGTGTGGCGCTGTGAGCTAATGCGTCAGACTGCAAAGTCATTTGAACTGCAAGGTCGGTGGTTCAAGCTCACCAGCTGTTCTTTGGAAACACTATACAGGGTCGCTATGGGTCAGAACCGACTTGACGGCACTTAACAACAACAACATTACTGCTCATTAGCATATTCCATAAAACCCAAATCTATTGCCAACAAGTCTATTCCAACTCACAGTGACCCTTATAAAACAGAGTAGAACTGTATCACAGGGTTTCCAGGCTGTAAATCTTTATAGAAGCCCATGGAGTGCTTGGTGGGTTTGAACCACTGACCTTTTGGTTAACAGTAGAGTGCTTAACCACTGGGCCACTCCAATAGAGGTCAGAATTCGCAGCACATCACAACAATGGAGAACAATTACATCAGACCACATCATGGTGGTGGTGGTAGTTTTGTGCCACCTAGTCGGATCCGACTCATAGCAACTCTGTATAGGATTTCTGAGGCTGTAAATCTTTACTAGAGCAAAAAAGACTCACCTCTCTCCCGTGAAGTGACTAGTCAATTTGAACTTCTGACCTTGTGGTTAGCAATCCAGCTTGCAGTCCACTATGCTACCAAGGCTTCTTACACCACATCCTAGTGTGTTTATCTCATTGCATAACTGCCCAAAAACTAAGAGACCTGACCTAGTCATGTTAACACATAATGTTGTCTGGAACATAATTCAGTCCGTGACAATTACCTTGTTTGGTGCTATGCTTATGACTGGGGATAGAAATGTGAGTAAGATACAGTCTCTCCCCCACAATCCAATCAGAGAAATGGTCACAAAGAAAAGCAATCTCAGTACAAGAAGGGGTTCTTAGTCACCACAGATTTGTACAAGGGAGGAACTGACTCACTCTGCTCAAGCCTGCTGGGAAGGATTCACAAAAGAGGAGCCCTTTGATCTGGGTCTTGAAGGATGAGTAGGAGTTTGCCAGATGGATATGTGGGCAGGGGCATGCCAGGCAAACAAAGGAGCAGCTTGTGAAGAAACACAAAGGAATGAACCAGCTGGGCATATTATTGATTGTTTGGGGAGCAGCTGTAAGAACAGAGAACATGTAGGAGAACAGTGTAGGATGAAGCTCTGCTGGGGCAGAGGTTCCCATTAATGGCCTTGAAGGCCAAGCTAAGAAACTTAAATATTTTCTCACTGGCTGATGATTCTCAAAAATTTCCACTTAAGTAGCATTTGCTAATACTGGAACCTGAACACAGAAGAGAAAGAACTCAGTTGAAAGGACCAGAGGAGTCTAGGGTTGTAGGCCTTTTGAGTGGGAGAGTTCTTTGAAATATCTTATTTTATATTGAGAAATTCATGTGGAATTGTGCATCTTCTTTCTACGTCATAATAATCTTTGGTGCATATTTTCATAATAAAGTAGTGCTTTATTTAATTTTTCTTCTCAAATATTCAGGAAAAAATACAACTTTCCAGGAAACTGCACATTTATTTCAAGATTTTGTTCTCCTTAGCATGTTGCCATTAACCAGGTGCATTGTGGGTGACAAGGAAACATTGATGGCTTGGACATCACCTCCTCTAGGAACTACTTTACCACTGCCTCCATAGTGGTTACAAATCAGGCTGTGAACCTTAAGGTCAGCAGTTCGAAACTACCGGCTGTTCCGCGGGAGAAAGATGAGGCTTTCTGCTCCCGTAAAGATTTACAGTCTCGGAAACCCTGTACAGGGTCGCTATGAGTCAGTTCCGACTCCACAGCACATAACCACCACCACCATCACCTGACTAAATTAGGTGCCTGCCCCTCTGTTTATGTGAACCACCATCAGAGACAGTCTGTTGCCCTTTACCCTCCACATTGCCCCTACACTAAGGGGCCCTGAAGTTGCTGGTTGTGTGCCACCAAGTCAGGTTCCAACTCATAGCAACCCTGTTTAGGGTTTCTGAGGCTGTAAATCTTACACAAGCAGCAAGCCTCATCTTTCCTTACATCATTAATTTCCACATCTGTCACTCCAAGTATTGTTGTTGTTATGTGCCGTGGAGTCGGTTCCGGGTCAGAGCGACCCTGTACTGGGTTTCCTAGGCTGTAAATCTTTACAGGAACAGAAAGCCGCATCTTTTCTCCCGCGGAACAGCTGGTAGTTTCGAACTGCTGACCTTGCGGTTCGCAGCTGGATTCGTAACCACTACGCTACCAGTACAGAGCCGGACATATGTTTGTTAGGGGGTTGATGGATTACTGAATGAGAGAAATATGGAATGAGTGCATTCAGCACCTGGTGCTCCCAGGAGTGCGACACTATCACTGGAAGGGGTCACTGATGGACCAAATTGCTAAGGCTTGCTTACCCCACATGGAGAAAGCCTCAGAAAGGAGACTCTTCTGAGAGATCACAAGAGAGGATTAAGGGCTGGGTATGATTTGCTTTAGGGACCACAGGCTATGGAAGTGTACCTGTGTTTGTGAATTCTAAAACTGCCCTGGAGCTTTCTCATGGGTGCCTCTGTGAGGTCCTTGGGACCTCTGGGGCCTGTAGGAGTAGAAAGCAATCTGAGAGGGGGCCCTCAGAGAAGTCCTGAACAGAACCCCACCATTCCTGAGTACCTCCAGTAGGGGGCTCCCTCTGCAGAAGGTAGATAGGGAAGGAAGGCGGCAGATCATATGTATGGCATTACCTACACAAAAGATTGCTCCATTTGAGGCACTGAAAAAACATTTTATTTTCCATGCTTGGCCTATCCCATCTTAGACTTCTGTGTTTTTGCATATGAACTTGTCTAGACTCCAGAAGGCTAAGAATCAGGATCACCACAAAGCTGGTTCCTCTGAGGCAGAGGTCAGACATCTCTCTCTATTCTCCAGCTTTTTCTGAAACCAACTATTCCCCCCATGGCCCTCTACTTCTCTGCTAAACTTGATAATTCATTGTCATGACCATAAAAAACTCACAGATTGTACTGAATGAGCGAATTAAGTGGTTTAACTATAACAACCCACCTTAGGATCAGGACCAGGAAGCATGCAGGCACAGTCTAGAAGATTCTCCCCAAACTGAAAGTACATATAATCTTCTTCATCACAGAGCTGCCCTCGTAGCTTCTCTCAGCTAAACACACCCCTTATGGGCTCTGACAGGATAGGCCTTCCTTCATCCTCTTCTTGTCCCTCAGGTCTGGAGCCCTGTTAGCCTTAGGGTTATAACTCTCAGCAGAGATGGGGCATTTGCCACTGCTAACTGCAGGTTAACTTGGCCCCACAACCTTCAGCCTCTCTGCTGCTAACTGGCACTGTTTTTCTAGCAGCAGCTTTCTGCCATAGCCATCAGCTTTGCCACAGGGCTCTTTCTAGACCTGTCACTGTTGGTTCTGGCACAGGGTCCCTTGTGGGTCCCCTGCTGTCTTCAATGTTGCAGTGTTCAGAAGGTTCCTCACCAACTCTCTGCTGATTTTCTCTTTTGTCTGTGTTGCCTGATTACTTTAGCAAATTCCTTGTAAATTTTTAGGAATGGCCCTCCCAGGATGACTGAAATTTGAACCGTCTTGTCAGTGTCCTGCAAGTCACCCAATTTTCATAATAAACCAAGCAATCCCTCCAAGATGTGTAAAATAGACCAATCATGGGGCAAACTGCTGCCCAAAGCTAGGCAAAAAGTAGCAAACCATGAAGTTGCTTACCCTGGAAATAGCTAGCAACCTGGACAAAAGTACCAAACCCTCTGGAGTAGAAAACAACCTGGGAGCCCCCAACTTACCCAAGATGCTTCTCCAAAGAACTAGGGCAACGGTAACTCCTCCGGACTTGTGGGGAAGGGGATCTCACCAACTGTTTTTCCAAAGAACTAAGGCAAAAGGCCACATAAAGAAGCTAATTTCACCATGGCTTCTAAGTGCCTACTACAGCTGTCTGTCTCCCAACCCTACCGTTCCAGAATTCTCCCCTTCCTCAGCTGACCTAGAGACCATGCTAAGGACATAGCATAGATTCCAAAGCCAAAATGCAGAGTCTGGGAAAGGAGGAGAGGATGAACATAACTTGGAAAGCAAACAAGGACAAAAAGCACAGAGTCTGAGACCCAAGACCAGGGAAGGCCATCTACTGAGATGTTCTTTCTTGAGTGATGGCAAGTAGCGAGGGGATGTGAAGTTGCAGAGTGAAGCTACCCATGCACAGCAGGTGAGCCTTATTGTTTAAAGAAAAAGAAATCTGTTTGGATGACTAAACATCAATATAGAAACAAGTCGAGTCACCTGAGCCTCTGTTGGGACTGGGACTGGGTGCAGGGAGGCTGGTGATGAGGCTGAAGTTGGCATAGATAAGACAGGGCTGAGGCTAGATCTGAGGTTGGAGCTGAGGCCTGGCATGGGATGGGAGACCTACTCCTCATTACTCCGTTCTTATCCCCTCTACCAAATCTGTTTCTCCATCCATCTTCCAATCTAGTCCACATCCCTTTCCTTCATCACCCCCGCCTATTCCTCACCCTTTCCCAGCCCTGCTCTATGCTGAAGGTTTGAAAACTTTGGCCCCTGGATCTCTCTGGACAGCCCAGTCTCCAAAGTAGACAGTCTGGGATGATGGGGAGAAGGCCCAGCTAAAGGCTTTAGAATAGGTTGTTACTGTTAGTTGCTGGGGACTCGATTCTGACTCATGGAACCCCACGTGCATAGAATAGAACTGCTCTCTAGGGTTTTCAAGGCTGTGACTTTTAGGAAGCAGATCACCAGGTCTCACTTCCAAGGTTCCTCTGAGTGGGTTCAAATCTCCAACTTTCCACTACTAGTCTTGTACTTGTTTATGCTACTCATAGATTCCGGTTTGTTGTTGTTAAGTGCCATCAAGTCAGTGCTAACTCATAGTAACCCTGTATAGAGTTTCCGAGGAGCGGCTTGTGGGTTTGAACCCCTAACTTTGTGGTTGGCAGTCCAGTGCTTACCCTACAGCATCACATCAGGACTCCTTGAGCCTGTATGTGTGTCTCAAGTATCCAAATATACCATATTTGCATTTTCTGGTTCTGGGATTTCAGCCAATATCTGTGGTAAAGTTCTTAGTTGTAAGTCTTGGACACTAGATTATGAGGAAATATAATTTATTATAGGAAACTAAGAGTCATGGTGTGGCTGTAGGATAAATACTGAACTGCTAACCTCAAGGTCAGCAGTTCAATCCCACCAGCCGCTCCTCAGAAATCCTAGGCAGAGTCACTATGAGTTGAAACCAACTCAAGAGCACTTAACAACAACAACAACAAGGTAGTTTCCAAAATTACCAAGAAGTTTACTGAGTCAGACAGGCCTGAATGAACTGCTAAAGTCACTGCTGCCACCAGTAAACCACAGGGCACTAGGTGGTGCTTCTGGCCCTCTTTGACTGCTGGGCCTGGAAACTACCATTGATGCTCAGAAACACTCTTTGCTTCTTTACACTAAATAAATAAATAAAGCAGTTGCCATCACGTCTTTCTGACGCATGGAGATCTCATGTGTGTCAGAGTAGACTTGTGCTCCATAGGGTTTTTGATAGCGTCTTTTTTGGAAATAGATCACCTATCTTTTCTTCAGGTGGACTTGAATTTTCAGCCTTCCAGTTAGCAGCCAAGCACATTAACCATTTGGTGTCATCCAGGAGTCCTGGTGTGGCACTGTGGGCTAATGCATCAGACTGCAAAGTTGTTTGAACCGCAAGGTTGATGGTTCAAGCTCACCAACTACTCCTTGCAAACCCTATACAGGGTTGCTATGGGTCAGAATGGACTCAACAGCACTTAACAACAACAACAGGGACTCCTCTTCTTTGCATTGTTTTTGTTGTTAAAGTGCCGTTGAGTCAGTTCCGACTCATCGCGACCCTGTCTAGGAGTGGCTGGTGAGTTTGAACCTCCAACCTTGCAGTTCAAACCAATCTTGTAGTCGAGTGCTTATCCTACAGTGACTCACTAGGACTCCTAGCTCCCAATTCCAAGCCTAGGGTCAGTGCCTCAGACCACCTGAATCTTGGTCATGTGCTCCCATCCTATTTCCAGTCGCTGATGTTTTCTTCCAAGGCACCCATGGGTGGACTTGAACCTCCAACTTTTTAGCTAGTAGTTGAGCATTAACCATTTGTACCACCCAGGAACTCCGTTGTCCTTTAAGAGGGATTTTTTTCCCCCCTGAATGCACAGGGCCTAGCTTTCCAAGTGCTTACAGGAATGCCTATAAGACCTAAATTCATTGGCTCAAAAAGAAAATTCTAAAATAATGAATGTTTAGATGTATAAATAAGTCAGGTAGCTTCTTTGTTTAATTTCCTACTCCTAAATTTTCACTACATTGGAAAACAATTTGTAGGTGAATTTTTCTCACTTCCCAAGATTTCCTGAGTATTCATGATAATTGCTGAGAAATCACTGCCGATAATAGATTCAGCACGCTCTTTATAGACAAGTGATTTCTTAAATAGTAAATATCCTTTCAAAAATCTAAACAGCAAAAAGATTATATTTCATGTGAAATGTGGCTATATTTTAATATGGTTAATGTTGTTGTTGTTAAGTACTGTGGGATCAATTCCAACTCATAGTGACCCTGCACAGGGTTTCCAAGGCTGCAAATCTTTACAGGAGCAGAAAGCTTATCTCCCTCCCGCAGAACAGCTGGTAGTTTCGAACTGCTGACCATGAGATTAGCAACCCGATTCATAACCACTATGCTACCAGAGCTCCTTAACATGGTCAATACTGAGGGACAATATAGCATGGTGACAGGAACACAGACTCTGGAATCAGACTGCCTAAATTAAATACAGCTTCTGCTGCCTACCGGCTTTGTAATCTGGAGCAAATTATTTAACCTCTTTCTCTTAGTGCAGAGATGATCTCATTCGTAAAAACAGATCATGATAGTAGTAGTCTCCCGCGTTATCTCATTCATAAAAACAGATCATTATAATAGTAGTCTCAGGCGTTATCTCATTCATAAAAACAGATCATGATAATAGTAGTCTCAGGCGTTATCTCATTCATAAAAACAGATCATGATA
>NW_006408572.1:8604354-8606123 GCF_000296735.1 Chrysochloris asiatica
AGTCTCAGGCGTTATCTCATTCATAAAAACAGATCATGATAATAGTAGTCTTAGGCACTCAGCTACTAACCAAACAGTTGACAGTTTGAACCCACCCAAAGACATCTCAGAAGAGACGTGTTGTAATCTGCTTCCACAAGGTCACAATCATGAAAACTTAAAAGGCAACGCACAGGGTCAGCATAAGTTAGAAATGACTGAGAGGCAACTGGTTAACTGCTTAAAAATAGTGCAATTTTACAGGTTGTACAGTTAATACTGTACGGAGTCCTGGTGTGGCACTGTGGGTTAATGCGCCACACTGCAAAGCTGTTTGAACTGCAAGGTCCGCAGTTCAAGCTCACCAGCTTCTCTTCGGAAACCCTATACAGGGTCGCTATGGGTTGGAATTGACTCGACAGCTCTTAATGCTGTTAATACACTCAGCTACTAACCAAACAGTTGGTCATTTAAGTCCACCTCAGAAGAAAAACCTGGAGATCTACTTCCAAAAACTCTGAAAACCTTACGGAGTATGTTGTTGTTGTTGTTATGTGCCGTGGAGTCGATTCCGACTCATAGAGACCCTATACAGGGTTTCCGAGGCTGTAAATCTTTACGGGAGCAGAAAGCTATTCCCGCGGAATAGCTGGTAGTTTCAAACTGCTGACCTTGAGGTTCGCAACCACTGAGCTACCAGAGCTCCTTTTACAGAGTATAGTTCCACTCTAAAGTAATGAGGTCGCCATAAGTCAGAATTGACTCCATGGCAACTTGTTTTTTGGTTGTTTTTTTAGCACAATTTCATAGGTATGGCTATTAAATAAGTTGATATATGTAAAGTGTTGGGGGAAATTCCCACCAATAAACAAGTGCTATTTAAGAGTTAATTTAAATAAATACATGTACGAGACCTTTTGATCTCTGAGTGTTTGCTTATGTCTTTAAGAAGATTCCATCCCAGTTCACCTGGGTTAATGAACCTAGGGAGGGTTAATGGACCTAGGGAGAATCTAGCTGTGGAGAAACTTTCAGGCAGAGGAAAAGCAAAAGAGCTCCACGGACAAGGAAAACTCAAGGACCAGAGTGTTGCTGGTCCTTGTTATCTCTCCTCCCTGTGCAAACCCACGAAGTTTCCAGGATTAGTTTTACTAAGGAAGTTCTCTTCTTAACTCCTCCCAAATACATTTGATCATTTCAGCACTTACCTGCTGAACTCTTGAGCAACCTATGTTTCTGCTTAACCTCTCACCCTACATGACACATGTACCTCCTTGACTATCTATCCTCTTTCTTCTCCAATATCTGACTATCTAGCTTTCTCCTTTGTCTTTGTCTCCAATGATGATCCTATCCATATTGGAGATAGTGACAAGAATTGGCAGTGCCCAGAGGTTTAGTGATGGCACTGTTGCTGATCATAACATCCCCAGAAGGAAAGGTAGATGGTGTTGGCTGTGAGTCACAAGCCCTTCAGAAGATCATGAACAGTGTGCAAACTGGGAACATGAATCATCTCTGCTGTTTGTTTCTGGGTGCAAGTAACAAACAAATTCTACTCAACCTGGCTTAACCAATAAGAAAATATATTTTTTTGTCAAGAAAACTAAAAGTAGGTGGTGGTCTGGCAACGTCTTGCGTATGGGGTCCCCAGCCAGTCTCCTCCCTCCCTGCCTTCTTCGGATGGTGGCTGCTTATGCTGGATGTGTGGCCAGAGATGGGTAAGGATCATGTGGAACCTCGGCAACCTAAGACAGAGCCATTGCCATGCTGCAATGAGTTTCGATGAC
>NW_006408572.1:8609174-8650624 GCF_000296735.1 Chrysochloris asiatica
TGCCCATATTTTTGGTCTATCATCCTCTGTATTGTAGCTTTTTCTTCAGACAATTCCTGTTAAGGTGGCAGCATGGCAGTAGCTGTTTGATGGCAGCCAGGCATAATAATGTAGAGTGGGAAATGAGCATATCTCTTCCAGTGTGTCTCCCTTAGTGGTAAAGAAACCTTTTCCTGCAGCTCCCAGCAGAGAGCTCCTCATCCATGACCAGAAGTGGACTACATGTCCATTCACTCACAAGGGGGTTGGAACCCCATACTTGACTTCTCTTATCAGGTTCTACCTCTACGACTAGGGCTGGAGATAGTCTCATCTGAAGCACATGGCTGTATGGAAGACTAGGTGTTGTAGGGTGGATTACTAAACATCATTTAGAGTCTACTAGGAAGTAGAATAATTAAAAAATGTTTGCAACAATACATAGATGGGGAACTGCCAGAAATTCAAGCCAGATTCAGAAGAGGACGTGAAACTAAGGATATCATTGCTACCATCAGATGGCTCTTGGCTGGAAGCAGAGAATTTCAGAAAGATGTTTACTTATGCTTTATTGACTGTTCAAAGGCTTTCAATTATGTGGATAATGATAAGCTATGGATAACATATCAAAAAATGGATATTCTAGATCACTTATTTGTGCTCATGAGGAACCTGTACATAGACCAAGAAGTAGTTGTTCAAACAGACCAAGGGGACACTGAATGTCAGGAAAGTTGCGTGCCAGAGTTGTATCTTTTCACCATATTCAAACTGTATGCTGAGAAAATAATCTGTGAAACTGGATTATATGAAGTAGAATTTGGCATCAGGATTGGAGGAAAACTCATTAATAACCTGTGTTATGCAAATGATAAACCCTGCTTGCTGAAAACAAAGAGGACTTGAAAGACTTAATAGCCAATGTCTAAATTGCCCATCCCTATCAACCCAGTATACTGAGGAGACAATTATGTTCCTTGATATGAAGAATCTTCATTCCGGTTGGAATTTTGAGCAACTGCATCCATAAGCAAAAGTCTAGCCTATCAAATTGTAGCAATTTATACTTGCTCACAATATCAAACACATTTATCTTCATTTGGTTGGATTCTGGTCAGCTCAGCCCTAGACATCCAAGCTAGGTCAGATGGGTACCAGCTGCAAGTTTCACACATACCTCCCTGCACTTCAGATCAGCTGGCTGCTTCACTCAGCCATACTCCCCAGAGGCTAGGTCAGAATGGACCTCAGGAGCTCAGGAGTTCACACAAATCCCTAAACTTCAGACCAGCCAGCCCTTCCTCGTCTCTCTCTCTCATCTCAAGGTCACTTGGTGTCAATGGAACATGTCCAAACTCAGCCCAGTTATCTATTTTTTAAGGTAAGGAGTTGCTGGGCCTGAGGACTCAGGATCATAGTCTCAGAGGGTACCATGATCAACTGACATCACATAGTCCACAAAGACAATGTTCTACATGCTACTTTGGTGAGCAGTGACTGGGATCTTGGAAGCTCATGAGTGGCCATCTAAGGTGCAACTATTGGTCTCTCCATGTTTTCTTTCTTTCTCCAGAAGAAAGAAGAGTGATGAGACTTGAAGATGCTTATAATCAATTAGTCCAGTGGACTAATGAAACATGTGAACATGTGAAATTAGCTTCCACGACTCTGAGACCAGAAGAATTATTGGATGCCCAGCTACCACTACCAACTGCTCTGAAAAAAAGATCACATTAGAAGTTTCCAGATGGAGTGGGAGAAAATGTAGAACAAAACTCAAAATTATTAAAAAAAAAAAAAGACTGGGCTTACTGGTTAGAAAGAAACTGGAGGTACTTGAGGGTATGGCCCTTGACCACTCTTCAGGTCTGGAAAGGAACTCACCCTTGTGGCCCAGTTTTCAGCCAAGCAGTATATAGGTACATAGGGGGGAACAACAACACTAGTAAGATATGCTCACCGTGGAATCGCCAATCATCCAAGATAGAAAGGGCAACCTTTACCAAAAAACCAAGTTAAGAAGGGAAGGGATGGTGGGTGGGATAGAAATTGGAATCACAGAGGGGAAGTGGGATAACTGTCATTGCATGGAAGGGTTTGTAATTATTGAGATGAAACAAAGTGTATGTTTTGTTGAATGTAAAACTGATATAAACCTTCACTCAATTCACAATAAAATGTAAAATAATAATAATAATAAATTTTTATTTTTCATTTTAAAAATCAACTTCATCGAGGTATAATTTTCATACAATAAAATGCACCTACCTCTGGTATGGTGCTGTAGGATCATGACTGGACTGTGAACCACAGGTTGACAGTTCAAGCCCACCAGCTGCTCCTTGGAAACACTATACAGGGTCTCTATGAGTCAGAACCAACTCTACAGCTCTTAACAACAACAACACAATACATATAAGTGGAATCCTGGTGTGCTACTGTAGGATAAGCACCAGACTGCAAGGTCTATTTGAACAGTAAAGTATCAGTTTAAACTCACCAGCCGCTCCTTGGAAACCTTATACAGGGTCACTATGAGTTGTGGTCAACTTGATGGCACTTAACAACAACATACATACACACAAGTAGGTACCCTGGTAGTATAGTGGGTTATGTGTTGAGCTGATAACTGCAAGGTCAGCAGTTTGAATCCACTAGCCATCCTGTGAGAGAAAGATGAGGGTTTCTGCTCCCATAAAGATTTACAGCCTCGGGAATCCTATAGAAATCCTATAGAGGATTGCTATGAGTCAAAACCAACTCAACAGCACTCAACAACAACATCAAGGAAAACCAGTTAATATCTCTATTATTCAAATTTATATACCAACCACTAAAACCAATGATGATGAAATTGAAGAATTCTACCAACTTCTTCAGTCTGAAATAGATCAAACATGCACTCAAGATGCATTGACAATTACTTGGTGATTGGAATGTGACAGTGGAAAAATACGACCTTGGTAAAAGAAACAATGCTGGAAATTGCATGATAGAATTTTGTAAGACCAATGGCTTATTCACTGCAAATACCTTTTTCAAATAATATAAAAGGCAGCTATATGCATGGACCTCGGCAGATGGGATCCACAGAATTCAAATTGACTATATCTGTGGGAAGAGAGGGTGGAGAAACTCAATATTATCAGCCAAAACAAGACCATGGGTAGACGGTGGAACATATCATTAATTGCTTATATGAAAATTTAGGCTAAAGCTGAAGAAAATGAAAACAAGTCCATAAGATATGACTTTGAATACATCCCACCTGAATTCAGAGACCACCTCAGAATAGATTTGACACATTAAACACTAATGATCTAAGACCAGAAGAGTTCAGGGACCACATCAAGAACATTATACAAAAGAAAGCAAAGGGTCATTAAAAAGACAGAAAAGAAAGAAAAGACCAAAATGTCTGTCAGAGGAGACTCTGAAACTTGCTCTTGAATGTAGAGAAGTTAGAACTGCTGAAAGAAAAGAGGAAGTTAAAGAGCTGAACAGAAAATTTCAAATGGCAGATCAAGAAGACAAAGTCAAGCATTATACTGAAATGTGCAAAGACCTGGAGTTAGAAAACCAAAAGGGAAAAACACGCTAAGCATTTCTCAAGCTGAAAGAACAGAAGAGAAAATTCAAGCCTCAACTTGCAATATTGAAAGATTTTATGGGCAAAATACTGAATGATGCAGGAAGGATCAAAAGAAGGTGTAAGGAATACACAGTCACTGTATCAAAAAGAAATGGTTGATGTTCAACCATTTTAAGGGTAGCATACGATCAAGAACAAATGGAACTGAAGGAAAAAGTCTGAGCTGCACTGAAGGCATTTGTGAAAAACAGAGCTCCAGAAACTGAGGGAATGCAAACTGAAATCTTGCAGCAAACTAATGCAGCACTGGAGGCATTCATTTGTCTATGCCAAGAAATGTGGAAGACAGCTACCTGGCCAGCTAATTGGAAGAGATCCATATTTGTGCCATTCTGAAGAAGGGTGACTCAGCAGAATGTGGAAATCATCCAACACTTACCACATGCAAGTAAAATTTGCTGAAGATAATTAAAAACTGATTGCAACAGTACATTGACAGGAAACTACCAGAAGTCCAAGCTGTATTCAGAACAAAGGATATTATTGCTGATGTCAGATGGATCTTGACTGAAAGCAGAGAATATCAGAAAAATATTTATTTGTGCTTTATTGACTATGCAAAGGCTTTTGACTGTGTGGATCATGGAAAACTATGAATAATATTGTGAAGAATGCGTATTCCAGAACACTTAATTTTTCTCATAAGGAAATTTTACATGGATCAGGAGGCAGTTGTTAGAACAAGAGGATACTGACTGGCTTAAAATCAGGAAAGGTGTGCCAGGGTTGTATCATTTCACCATACTTATTCAACCTGTATGCTGAGCAAATACTCTAGGAAGCTGTATTATATGAAGAAGAACATAACATCAAGATGGGAGGAAGACTCACTAACAACCTGCAATATGCAGCTGATGCATCCCTGCTTATTACAAGTGAAGAGGACTGAAAATACTTACTGATGGAAGATCAAAGACCACAGCCTTCATTATGGATTGCACCTCCATGTAAAGAAAGCAAAAACTCTCACAACTGAACCAATAAGTAGCAAGCATCATGATTAATATAGAAAAGATTGAATTTAAAGATTTCATTTTTGTTTGGATCTACAATCAACACTCTAGGAAGCATCAATCAAGAAATTAAGTGATGCACTGCATTAAACAAGTTTACAACAAAAGACCTCTTTAAAGTGTTCAAGGGCAAGATGTCGGTTTGAGTACTAAAGTGCACCTGACCCAAGCCATATATATTTCAATAGCCTCATATGCATGTGAAAGTTGGACAATGAATAAGGAAGATCATAAAAGAATTGATGCATTTGAGTTATGCTGTTGCAGAAGAATATTTAAAAGTACCATGGACTGCCAGAAGAACAAACAAATCTGTGTTGGAAGAAGTGCAGCCAGAATCCTTAGAACCGAGACTGTTGAGGTGTCATCTCTCATGCTGGTGAGACTTGTCTCTTATATTTTGGACATGTTAACAGAAGGGGCTAGTCCCTGGAGAAAAACATCATGCTTGGTAAAGTGGAGGGTCAGCCCAAAGGAGGAAGACCTTAATGAAATGGAATGGCACCGTGGCAGCAGTAATGGGACCAACTATAACAACAATTGTGAGGATTGCACATGACGGGGCAGTGCTTTGCTGTGTTGTGCATAGAGTCACTATGTGTCGGAATTCACTCAACACCACCTAGCAACAACAACAACAATATTCAAAACCTCTTACCAATTGCACAACCTCATCAAACCCCCTCTCCCCTCAGAGCATTCCAACCTGTTCAAAGATGGAGCTGCCTCTTCTGTCTGGTACCTGTGACCGTGTTGTGCCCTTACTGTTACCCCAATACTTGAGTTCATTATCCTGGAGCAATTGAATCCAATTAACAAACACTCCAGATAAACAAAGAAAGAGAAGAGCCTGTATTACTATGAGGAAGTTAACAACAGAACACCAGTAGCAAAGAGGCTGGTTGGTGTTCAAATGACATTTGTTACAAGCACTTTTTATACTACTTCTTGGTAAGCTTAGTCATGTACCACAAGCAAAGGGGACTACAACTCTAGCATTCACACTAAGGCACAAGTTGGTCAGGATGCCCTAGTAAATATCACAAGGAGAACATGGCTAACTGTCCCAGGACTGTTTGTCCAGATTGTCAGTCCTTATCAAAACAGGGACCAGGCTCCAGACGATTATTAAATTTCCAACTTAAAATAGTCAAAGCATACATTTGAGAAACAAGGACAAGTTCAGGCGGAGGTGTAAGATGTTTTTAAGAAATGCTTGGTTATTTACTTTTTTTTTTTTTTTTTTAGGGTTTTGTTATGGATTGAGTAAAAGTTTACAGGGCATATCATCAGTTTTACATTCAACAAATCATACACTTTGTTTCATTACAATGACTATAATCCCCTCCATGTACCATCCGTTAACAGTAATTCTCACTACCCACTTTAGCTCTTTAAAAAAAAAAAAAAGAAAGAAAAGAAACACTCAGGATGCTTGTACTATGAAGGAAGTCTTTTGGACCCAAAGGGTAGCTGGAGCCAGGTGGTTGGTTATGGAAGGAGTCTTTGCCCTCCCACAGGTGACCAGGGACAGTGTACTTGTCTGGCATTGCACACTTTACTAGTTTGATAAGATGGAGTTCATATACCTCCAGATACAGAGATGGTATACCAGGTGCCCACTCCCCAAGGGCATGGCTCTAACCTCAGGCAGAGCAGGGAAAGGTGGGTGCTGGTGGTAAGGAGAGTGTGGGGAGCAAGGAGAGGATCCTACCTTTCTGGTCCCCAGCCACCACTGTAGATGTCTGTGCTGTCAAGCCACTGTCCCAATCAAACTGCTTACGAAAGTTCTAGATGGTCACACTGTGTCAGGCCAGCTGGCAATTCACCTGTGCCATCTATCCCCTCTCCCGCTGCTTCTCCCAGTTGATGTGCAATATACGTCTCTATCCTTTCCTCTGAAAATCAGGGTTCCAGGATTAGCGTCTGTGTCTGTTTCATTTGGTTTTACGTGTCTTTGTTGTAGAGGGGCCACATAGTATGTCTGCCTAGTCCACCATCTTGCAGGAAGTCCCCAATGTATTATCCTAATGTATTAAACAACAAACAATAAATACAGTATCTACAGAAAAAGAGAGGGAAAGTTAGCTAAAGATTTCCAAGTTCCCTGGAAGGATATGCAAGATGTGAAGCATGAACCAGTAGACCCAGAGAGAGTTGGCATTTGGGGCAGGGAAGGTGAGAGATTATCTGTGTGGACCACGAGTCTGGGGAACAGAGAAAAGTGTGTATGCCTCAGTACTGTGAGAAGAATATGGAAGCCCCACTCCATAGGATAATTCACCCCCAGGTGACAGGAGAGAAGACAACAGGGACAGAATCCTGAATTGTCTATGGACAGAAATCCAGAGTGACAGCTTCACTTGTGATGAACAGGATGGTTTCCTGCCCATAGAAACAAGGTGTGCTCCAGAATACTGTAGGATCACTTACAGAGCAAAAAGTTAAATTCCATTTGGAAGTGCCGAATCTCAGAGCCAGGAAAAACCAACTCTGCTTTTTAGGAAATCTCTTACCCTCAAGCCAAACCAGGAGCTGAGAAGCCATCAATGATGGGGTAGGTGGATTCTCTCCCTTCTGGGTCTGTCCACCATGCAAGACAGACATTTTAACTAGCAATTTCAAGTGGATGATAGCCCCCAAGGGGGAAGCACAGAGCTATAGAGGGCTTTGTTGTTGTTAAGTGCTGTCAAGCCAGTTCTGACTCATAGCGACCCTGCATAGGGTTTCTGAGGAGCTACTTGTGCGTTTGAAACGCCGATCTTGTAATTCAAACCAACCTTGCAGTCCAGCACATTAATCTGCTGCACCACATCAGGACTCTATAGATGACCTTAGAGCTGGAGAAGTCCATCATACCAGAGGGGAGGAGGAAGCCTATACTAAATAAGCCATATTTAAACCAGGATCTGAAGAATGAGTAGATTTTAAACAAAGGGAGAAAGGGGGCCATAAAGAAAAAGTCATTTATCCAGACATGAGAGAGAGTGTATGAGTATTCCTGTTTCTGAGAAGACAATATGAAGTCTCAGATAAGCTAAGTAACTTGTCATAGTGTCCCAGTCCAGATCGAATACAATGCACGAGACTGTAAAGCTGTTTGAACTACAAGGTTGGCAGTTCAAGCTCACCAGCTGCTCCTCGGAGACCCTGTACAGGGTTACTATGGGTCAGAACCAACTCAATGGCACTTAACAACAATAGCAACATATATATATAAAACAACATTTGACACTTCAACTTTTTCAGGTGTACAATTTAGTGATATCAATTACATTAGTGATGTTATGCAACTATCACCCATAATCATTGCCAAGTTTTCCGTGATTATAATCTGGCATGGGACTGCAGGATAATGTGCTGAATTACAAAATCACTTTGAACCGTATGGTTGGTGGTTCAAACCCACCAGTCGCTCCTTGAAACCCTCTACAGGATCACTATGGGTCGGAACCAACTCTACAGCACTTAACAACCACAACAAAAAGTAAACAAGAAACTCACCACCTTCTGAACATGGCTTCCTCTTTCCCCTTCCCTCCTGCCTCTGGGAACCACTAATAATCTTTGGTCTCTATATTAAACCAAATCTTTTGCCTTGGAGTTTATTTCAACTCATGGAAATTCTATAAGGCCCCATGTGTTGCAGGGTAGACCTAAACTTTATAGGGTTTTCAAGGCTGTGGCCTTTCAGAAGCAGAACATCAGGACTTTCTTCTGAGGTGCTGCTGGGTGGGTTTGACCTGGCAACCTTTCAGTTAGTAGTCAAGTGGTTAACGGTGCCACCTAGGGACTTCTTGGTCTGTATACATTTGCCTGTTCTTGCTATTTAACATAAGTGGGATCATGCAATATTTGCCCTTTTGTGATTGACTTAATTCACATGGATCATCTATGTTGTAGCAATTATTAGAACTTCATTTTTCTTTAGGACTGAGTACTAGTCTAGCTGATTGTACCACATTTTGTTTAGCCATTCATCCATTGATAGGCAATGAGGCTGTTTTCAACTTTTGTCAGTCCAGATCTTTCTGACTACAGGCCCTCAAGCTGTGTCATTGCCTGCCTTAAAGAACCTTGTGATAAGCACAGCCTGAGCAGAAGCAAGTGCATCGCTTCTGAGGAGTCTACTTCCCTTGTCACTTGAGACATCCTGTCTCCAGGCTGAAAACATTTCCTTCTCTTTATAACCCTCAGCCCAACCTTGACCACAGATACTGACTGCAGTGAGGAGGAAGTCTCCCCAGAATCTCCAGATTCAGTGGTGGTGCCTTTGACAGACCTGAGACCACGTGAAGACTCATGGTCATTTTGTGTAGTATGCCCCTTGTGGAATCTCTCAAACAATGGGCTCCTGCTAGTGTTGGGTCTCTTCTGACAACTTTCAGCTAAGCCTTTTCTCTTCTCCAACCCCATAACTTGTGTGATGATGGTGGGCAGGAAGGAGTGATGGGGTGTTGCCTCTGTGGGAGCTCAATCCTGTCCTTCCCCATACCTTTCCTCTGACCTCATCCTCTTTATGTTACTCAACACTCATTGAGATCCTCCCATATGACAGTTTTCTGGGTGCAGACAATATTGTGAGGCATGAGCTCTGCTCTCCTTTGGTGAGCACCTGTAACCAGGAGCTGGTTCTTAATGGCAAGGATGCTAGAATGCATGGAACAACAGCAATCTTCCCCTCCAGTCCCTCACCCCGCTATGCTACAGGAGCGAGTGCGTCTCTGTAGGATAAACACTGGACTGCTAACCACAGGGCTAGTGGTTCAAGCCCAGGAAAAAGATGGGGCTTTCTGCTTCTGTAAAGATTTAGAGAGTTGTTTGAAATTGACTTAACGGCTCTTAACAACAAACCACAATGCTGTGATATGACTTTGTAGTCAATTGCACAGTTCTCAAATCTGAGATGCCTTGTAAACTGCTTCAGCTATTCCCCTCCGCTGCCATGGAGTCAGCCTCTGGCTCATAGTGACTCTGTAGGACTCAGGGTCTCTGAGACTAAACTTCACAGGAGCAGACAGCCTTACCTTTCCCCTGTGAAGCCAAGCATGTGGTTAGCAGCCTAATGCTTGACCCACAGCTCCACCAGGGCTCCTTGCTAATTATTGTTATTATGTGCTGCGGAGTCGGTTCCGACTCATAGCGACCCTGTACAGGGTTTCCGAGGCTGTAAATCTTTATGGGAGCATAACGCCCCATCTTTCTCCTGCAGAACAGCTGGTAGTTTCGAACTGCTGACCCTGAGGTTCACAGCCCAATTTGTAACCACTACGCTACCAGACAGAGCTCCTTATATCCTTGCTAATAGGATGCAGCAAAACCAATATTTTTATTCCAAGCCTTAGGCTCCAATGTCATTACACTCTTCTAATTTCTCTCTGGAGTCATGGAGTGGCACTGGAGGATAAGCACTGGACTGAAAAGTCAGTTTGAACCGCAAAGTCAGTGGTTCATACCTACCAGCCGCTCTTCAGAAACCCTATAAAGGGTTGCTATGAGTTGGAACCAACTCAATAGCACTTAACAACAATTACTCTCTTGTAACCCTGCACAGCCACCTGATGTGATCCAGCTATCCCCATTATCCCAGGCTATAGCTAACCAAATGGCAGACAAGGGAGCGAGGTTATTCTATCGGCCAACCTACAATCACTGATGCATGGAAGAGTCCAGTCAAGATCAGCCAAATCTGGCCAGATTAGAAAACTACCCAACTGACTCATTGTTGTTCTTGTTAAGTGCTGTGGAGTCAGTTCCAACCATAGCAACCCTGTACAGGGTTTCTGAGGCTGTAAATCTTTACAGGAGCAGAAAGACTCATCTTTCTCCCGTGGAACAGCTGGTAGTTTCGAACTACTGACCTTGCAGTTCGCAGCCCGATTCTTAACCACTATGCTACCAGAGCTCCTGACCTACAGACTCATAGGCTATAATAAGTACTTTTGTTTTAAGACACTCAGTTTCAGGCTGGTTTGTTATACAATGCTGTTAAGTGTTGTTGATGCACTCCTGACTCATAGCCACCCTATATAGTGTTCCAGAGGCTATAAATCTTTGTCAGAGTAGAAAGCCTCATCTTTCTTCCTTGGAGCAGCTGGTGGGCTCAAACCCACCAACCTTGTTGTTTGCAAACACTTCGCAGTCCAGTGTTTATCCTACAGAGTCACCAGGCTCTCCAATAGCTAACCAATATACAATATTGTTACACAATGTTATTGTTAAGTGCCTTCGAGTTGGCACTTATAGCAATCCTGTATAGGGTTTCCAAGGAGCGGCCGGTGAGCTTGAACCCCGACCTTGCAGTTCAAATCAACCTTATAGTCCAGTGCATCAACCCACAGCACCACACCAGGGTTCTACCAAAAATTGCTGTTGTTGTTAGGTGCCATTGAGTCAGTTCCAACACATAGCAACCCTATGTACAACAGAACACACAAAACACTGCTCTGTCCTGCATCATCTTCACAATTGTTGTTATGTTTGAGCCCATTGTTACTCTGCCACCATGTCAACCCATCTCATTGGGGGTCTTCCTCTTTTTCGTTGACCCTCCACTTTTCCAAGCAGGATGTTCTTCTCCAATCCTATCCCTCATGATAATATGTACGAGAGACAAATCCTTGCCATCCTTGCTTGCTATCCTTGCCAGGAGCATTCTACTGTACTTCTTCCAAGACAGATTTGCTTGTTCTTCTGGAAGTCCATGGTACATTCAACATTCTCACCCAAACCACAATTTTCAAATTCATCAATTCTTTTACAGTCTCCTTTATTCACTATCCAGTACTCATATGCCTATAAGCCAACTGAAAATACCATGACTTGGGTTGTGTACACCTTAGTCCTTAATCTGATATCTTTGCTTTTTAACTCTTCAAAGTGGTCTTTTGCATCAAATTTGCTAATACTGTATGTCACTTGGAGTCCTGGACCCCAAGGTTGGTTTGAACAGCAAGGTCGGCAGTTCAAACTCACCAGCTGCTCTTGGAAGCCCTATACAGGGTCACTATGAGTCAGAACCAACTCAACAGCAATTGACATTACTGTTAGGTGCCATCAAGTCGGTACTGACTCATAGCGACCCTATGCACAACAAAGTGAAACACTGCCCAGTCCTGTGCCAATCTCACAATCATTGCTACATTTGAGGTCATTGCTACTGCCACTGTGCCAATTCAAATCATTAGGGGTCTTCCTCTTTTTCTCTGACCTTTCATTTTACCAAACATGATGTCCTTCTCCAAGGGATTTGTCCCTCCTGATAATATGTCCTAAGTACGAGAGACAAAGTCTGGCCATCCTGGCTTCCAGGGAGCATTCTAGCTGTACTTCTTCCAACACAGGTTGGTTTGTTCTTTTGGCAGTCCATGGTATTTTTAATATTCTCCTCTAATACCATAACTCAAATGCATGAATTCTTCTGTGGTCTTTCTTATTCACTGTCCAACTTTTGCATGCATATGAGGTTATTGAAAATACCATGGCTTGGATCAGGTGCACCTTAGTCCTCAAACTGACATCTTTGTTCTTGAACACTTTAAAGAGGTCTTGTGCAGGAGATTTGTCTAATGCAATACGTCGTTTGATTTCTTGACTGCTGCTTCCATGAGTACTACGGTTGATCCAAACAAAATGAAGTCTTTGACAACTTCAATCTTTTCTCCATTTATCATGATGCTATTTATTGGTCCAGTGATGAAGAATTTTGTTTTCTTTACATTGAAGTGCAACCCATATCAAAGGCTGTGGTCACTGATCTTTATCAGTAAGTATTTTAAGTCTTCTTCCCTTCCAGCAAGCAAGGTTGTATCATCTGCATATTTTAGATTGTTAATGAGTCCTCCTCCTATCCTGATACCACATTTTTCTTCATATAACCCAGTTTCTTGGATTATTTGCTCAGCACACAGATTAAATAAGTATGGTGAAAGACTACAACCATGGTGCACACCTTTCTTAATTTTAAACCATTCAGTGTTCCGTGTTCTTTTCGAACAACTGCCTCTTGGTTTATGTACAGGGTCCTCATGAGTATAATGAACTGTTCCGAAATACTCATTCTATGCAATGCTGTCTACAGTTTCTCATGATCCACATAATCAAAGCTTTTGTGTAGTCAATAAAACACAGATAAACATCTTTCTGGTATTCTCTACTTTCATCCAAGATTCATCTGATGTCAACAATAAAAGCCTCGTTCCACGTCCTCTTCTGAATCCGGCTTGAACCTCTGGAAGTTCTCTGTCAATGTATGGTGGCAACTGTTTTTAAATTATCTTTAGCAAAATTTTGCTTGCGTGGGATATTAACAATATTGTCCAGGATCACCTGTCTTTGGAATGGGCATACATATGGATCTCTTCCGGTCAGTTGACCAGGTAGTTGTCTTCCAAATTTCTTGGCATAGATTAGTAACTGATTCCAGTGCTGCATCAGTTTGTTGAAATATTTCAATTTGTATTCCATCAATTCCTAGAACCTTGTTCTTTGCCAGTGCTTTCAATGCACCTTGGACTTCTTCCTTCAGTATCATTGGCTCTTGATCATAATGCTACCTCTTCAAATGGTGGAATATCGACCATCTCTTTCTGGTACAGTGACTCTTGTGTATTCTTTCCATCTTCTTTTGATGCTTTCTGTATCGTCAATATTGTGCCCATTGAATCCTTCAATATTGAAAGTTGAGGCTTGAATTTTTTCTTCAATTTCCTCAGCTTGAGGAATGCTGAGAGTGTTCTTTCTTTTAGTTTTTAATTCCAGGTCTTTGCACATTTCCTTATAATATTTAACTTTGTCTTCTCAAACTGATCTTTGAAATGTTTTATTCAGCTCTTTTACCTCCTCATTTCTTCTATTTGCTTTAACGTCTTTACACTGGAGAGCAAGTTTTCGAGTTTCTTCTGACATCCATTTTGGTCTTTTCCTTCTTTCTTGTCTTCTTAATGACCTTTTGCTTTCTTCCTGTATGATGTTCTTGATGTCATTCCACAACTCTTATGATCATCAGTCATTAGGGTCTAACACAACAACATATATCATTTGATATCTTGACTGCTGCTTCCATGATTGTTGATTGTGGATCCAAGCAAAATGAAGTCTTTGACAACTTCAATCTTTTCCTCATTTATCATGATGTTATTTATTGGTCCAGTGATTGTTAGGTTTGAACTGCTAACCTTGTGGTTAGCAGCTCAACACTACCAGGTCAGCTAATAATCAAACAGCTCTTTTCCCAAATGTCTTGAACAAGTAAGTCTCCCAGTCTTTGCCAGAGGGCTCTGTGTGTATATTGGGGATGCATTCAACACTCAGTTTACAACTCTGCTTTAGCCTCTACTTTGTGCCGGTGCAGAGCCTCAAGGTCAGCTAGAGGTGAGAGGTTGGGGTCTCCTGAGGTCTAACTTGGGCATGCAAACCAATCAGCACAATCACATTGCCTTCTAGAATCCAGACATGACAGAAATGTTCAAAGCCCCTGAGGGAAATCTCATTACCCAGCTTTTCCTTTTAAACTTTTTGGTCACATTTTGTTTGTCCGTATTAATATACAAGCTCCAATCAGACAGCTGTGATGTTAAACAATAGCCACTGATGGTTTCAGACAAACCCAGAAGAAAGGTTGTTTTCAGTGAACAAGCATTTAATCAGGTCAAATAAACACAATTTCCAGGGAGCTGTCAGACAGATCAAATAATGAAAATTCTCCTGGAATAAAGCTTTTTGGATAGTTCCCAACCTATTTTACACCTGCAGTGACTGCTGGTTTTCACACCTACTGTAGTTACAAGAGAGGAGCCTTGGTGGCACCATGGTTAACTATTCATGATTCAGCTGTTAACCCAATCATGGGTTTGGAACATCAGCTGCTCTGCAGAAAAAGTATGTGGCTTCTTTCACAACAATGACAGCTGGGAAACTCTATCCTATAAGTGTGCTGAGCATTGGACTCCACTCAGTGGTCACGGGCTTAGTTTGGTAGCCATAAGGCTGTTGGTTTCAAGACAAATACAGAGCTGGGAAGTAGGGGATGGAAATATAGCATGCTAAAACCCTATAAAACTCACTGTTAGTACCAAAGTTTAGTCATTTTTCTTGATAAGTGCTTCGTATATTATCACAAGCCTTTGGCTGACTTTCAGATTTGTGAGAAAGTTGATTTTGAAAAGTTTTGCAAGTGCCATCAGTGTGCTTATTGAGGAACAAGTTTTGGAAGTCATTCTGTTCTCTCTTACTGAGTTTTTGTTTTTGTTTTTTTAATCAATAGACCTAAATTTAGTCCAATCATGTTAGGGTCCAATACCACATGAATTCATTGAAAGCAGAATTTCTCAATTTGAAGATGAAGACAAAAGTTCTTCCTGTGTAGCTGCCACTTTAGAAGGCTCTTCTACTTCAACTATAAGAACGAAGACTTATAAATCATCCAGCATATTAAACAATGAAATGATGGAAATACGTCTTAAAATCATGATACTGGCCTTTCCCTCTTTAATTCTTAAACACAATCAGCCCTTTTCTGCCTACTTAAATTAATTGAAAGAAGCAATTCTGCAGGCTACCAATTTGAAAATCAATAGCCAACCTAAATTTTGTTGAAGCCAAACTTGTTCAAATCAATTCTTTGTTAAATGCCATATGTATTGTCTGCTATTCACTGACTCAACATTCTACTATATGGGGTAGCATCTTTTAAAAAACAACGTGAGAAGCCAGAGATGATGATGTGGAGCGATGGAGCAGCTGGAGACTCTAGACCCAGAGAGGGAGAGCGCCTGTGTGCTGAAGACCTGGGGGGCATGGGGAAGGATTGCATGGAGGGGATTGTAACCATGGCAATGAGACGATATACGATAGAATGAATGTAAGACTGATGTTCTCCCATGTAAACTGTCACATAATTCACAATAAAACATTTAAGAAAAAAAAACGTGAGAAATAAGGGGACTAAAACTCCCAAGAAGCAAAAACTTTTGGGTTCCAAATGGAGATTATTTCAGATGGACTGTACAAGACCAGAAATCTCAGCTGTTCTAGTTGCTACTTTTCTAACATGTTCTAAATTTCAAAACAACACAGGAATAATTAAAAAGAAAATTCCAGCACATCAACAGATAGCTAAGCATCTAAATACACAGTAATATGGTCCACAAAAAGATCAGTTAGAAACATAATTTTGGGCCCAATGATTGAAAAATCATTGACTAGTCCTAATGTAGTCTGGGTTAACCTACTGTATGAATCAATTACATAAGAGCAGCTAGATGATTCCAATATTACTCTAAAAAACAGCAAAAACATTAGAAAGTAATTCTTTTAATAGCATTGAGATAAAATGATGAGAATTTCTTGTTTCAGCTTTCTTGTTTCAGATTTTTAGATTATGAGGACAAAGGTGTCACAACCAAATACGGAGAACTGCTTTCTCTTTTTGATGCTTTAGGAGGAAAATTAACTTGGGTACATGTTGTTTCTGTTTTTGTTAAGTGCCCTCAAGTCTGTTCCGACTCATAGCGACCCTGTATAGGGTTTTCGAGGAGCGACTGGTAAGCTTGAACTGCCGACTTTACAGTTCAAACCAACCTTATGGTCGAGAGCTTATACTACAGGGCCACACCTAATCTTTGGGCAACATAACTTAGATTGTTATTGAAAGGAGAAAAATCTATGATGAACAATTCTATAACAATAAAGTATAATAAAAGAGTATTTTTCATGAACATATCATAGTATCAAATAAAAAATGTGTAAAATTAAATTTAACATGATAGCAAAGATAAAGATGATATTTTTACTGTTAAGTTCTAACATATAGCTACCCTATATATAATAGAATCAAACATATGTACATTATTTATTCTAGCCAATTCAGTATATTTGGGAGTTATCCCCATCTCCCCAATATGCTAATCTATCAAAGTACTTTAATGTACACTATCTTTTTTTTTTTTTTATTTGGAATCATTGATATTTTTATTCATACAAAAAAAAAATTCATCTTCAATGACTGGTAAGACTGAGGAATTCGCACTGACCGCCTAAGACAGGCAGCGTCCCTTAAACAAACAATAAATAAGGAGGATTCGGATGCAGACCGTGCAGACCCGGTCAGGAGGCCAAGCCCCTGTGGGCCCAAGCGTTGTTGACCGTCCAAACCATAGGCTCTGAGGATCAGACTTTAGCTACCTAGTAGACATAGCAAACTGTCCCTCATCTGATTATTCAGTAATGCTTGTTAGTAATCTCATACATGAGCCCTGGATATCCACAGACAAATGTAAAAACCTTCCCTAAAGGCCGAGACTGTAAATTCCAAAAAGGCAAGTTCCCCCCCCATCAAAAAAAAAAAAAAAAAAAGCTAAAGAGGATAGAGAGAAACACTGTTAACTGATGATATATGGAGGGGATAATAATCAATGTAATGAAACAAGCTATATGAATGGTTGAATGTGAAGCTGATGATGTGCCCCGTAAACTTTCACTCAATCCAAAATAAAAACATTTAATTAAAAAAAAAAAAATTCATCAGGTGCATTTCTCAGGCATACCTCTCCACCAGCCCCTCCAATATCATCTGATTTATTAAAGGCAAAACAAAACAAAAACTCATATGTCTTTTCCTAGGAACATGAATGCAACAGCCCCTGAATATCCTGGGTTGTTTTGTGTGTTTTTTGAGTGAAGGTTTGCAGAGCAGATCATCAGTGTTACATTCAACAAATCATATACTTTGCTTCACTACATGGCTGCAATTCCCTCCATGTGCCAACAGTTAACAGCATTTACCTCTATTCACTCCAACCACTGCATTCCTCCCTGTGTTTCCCACCATCCCCATCTGTCCTCTGCCAACCTCCCTCCAGTTGTACATTACCTGCCCTGTCACCCATGCCAATACAGGTCTACCCTCTAGCACATGTATCATTTCCTCCTCCCTACATAACTATCATAGATTGTTTCTTTTATCAAGAAACTCCCCCCTTTTTTTAATGTACAAAAAAACCCCACACAGGAATATATAATCATTTAAATAACCACAGGACACAGTCTAGAAACCTTCCTCCTGGCCACCAGCACACAGCCTTTCTCTTTACACATGTTTAGAGTCTTCAACTGCTCTATTTCTCCATGCCATCACCTCTGTTTCCATCTCTGGTGTCATTGTTTCTTTGTTTAGGGTCCAACGTTCCACTCATGCTCTTCTCTCTTGATGATCCTAGGGTCCTCTGTTCCTGGAATGTAAGATTAACTACTGCCCTCTTTTTGTTGCACAACTTCTACCTTTACAATTGTGACAGTCACATTTAATCATGGTAACAATTACTCACTATTGAATCAAATGAATCCTACCCCCTTCTCCTTTCACCAGACCCATCTCGACAAGTTGAAAGCTATTCAGTGGGGATCAAATAAACTTTTTAAAAGATAAAAACATAAGCAGACAAAAAAGGATAAAATGCTATCCCAACAACAACAACAAAATACAAAACATTACCTGTTTCAAAAGTATCTCCCCTGTAACTGCATTAGGAGGGGTAAGAAGGTGACCTCAGAGGGCTGATGAGGCTGCTGTGAAAGGATGCTCAGTGTTGTATTTATTCCTTATTTATACAACTCTTACACTGTACAAAAATGGTTATGGTCGTTCTTGTAAAAGTGTAGCCCATGGCATCTAAAAGCAAACACTCCTTTTAATTGTTTTAAAGGGCCTTTAAATATATTATAATACAAAGATCTGTGCTGTATAAGCAGTCCTCCATGGTGCATTATAACAACAAGGCTTACTTTTAATACAAAGACTAAGTGTTTGGGAGTTATGAACCACTGGATTTAATAATCATTATGCTATCATTACTCTTTGCATTTATCTTGTTTGGGGGGTCCTCCACTTCATCTGGGTGTTAAGTAACTTACAGCTCTTCAGCAGATTTTCAGAGTCATCTGGGCTTTCAGAGTCAGATCATCAGCATCATCTCTGGCAACATCACCTTCTCCTTCATGATCTTCTACCTCACTGAAGCTAAGTCCACAGTGTCATCACCATCTTCCTCATAATTTAATGCCCAGACTTTGCTGATACTGAGACACCAGTTTTTCATTCATTTTTTTGGTCTTCTTCTGCTATTGATTAGTGACCAGTATGTTCTTTCTGTCCCCCCTCCCATGAGTCTCAGGAACTTTTGTTTTCTCTCTGCATTACCTAAGTCTGCTGCCTCCCAATTGCTTTATCACCTCTCTGATAGAAAAAGAAAAAAGAGTTGAAACCCTCTCTACACCTAAAAATTCCCTTGAAAGAATTTCTAGTTTTTTATATTGCAGAGCCTTAGAGGTGTCGTGATTAAAGTGTTCAACGGCTAACTGAAGATCAGCAGTTTGAACCTACCAGCTATTCAAATGAGACTGCTTCTGTTGAAAATTGACAGCCTTGGAAACCATATGGAGCAGTTCCATTATATCCTATGGGGTTGCTACAATTCATAATCAACTCAATGGAAGCGGGTTTTCCTCCTCCATACACAAAATTCGGGTGGTTTCTGGGCTTGTACCTTTTAGTGAGTCCTGCCTACAGGAAGGTTGCACGACAGTGGGCACATACCAGCAAATCATTTGCAATTTGAGGAATCCAGCCAAATCTGTATAAAAACAGGAAAAGTGCTTCTATTTCATGTGGTCATGTCCCTTTTCTCAGTTCCTTAATTGGGCTTGCCAAGATTTTAACTATCATAGTAGTCTTTTTGAAAATGGGTTTCAAAAGGAAACCTCAAACTTGGAGAAAATATTTTCAAATCACATGCTTAACAAAGGACTGGTATCTAGAATACATAAAAAAAACTCTCAAAACTCAGCACTTTAAAAAATAACTTCTTTTTGTGATTGTCATTGAGAATATACATGGCAGAGCTTACACCAACTCAACCATGTTTACATGCACGGTTTAGTGACAATGATTACGTTCTTCGAGAGGAATAACCAATCTCACCACTTTCTCAAATTGTTCCTCCCCCTAAACATAAATCCAATGCCCCCTAAGTTTCCTATCTGATCTTTTCAGTTGCTGTTGCCAATTTTATCCCAAATAGACAATTGTAAAAGATCACCATTCTTTACTTGTTAAGCTAAATTATTATTATTATTTTGGTTATGAGTAGACTTTATGGGATATTTTTGGTTTAAGGTTTAAATATTATCTCAGAACGATAATTTCAGGGATTCATCCAGCCTCCGTTAGAAATTCTGGATTCCATGAAATTCTTTTGAAAATTCAGCAGATTGGAGGGGGTAAATCCAATTATACAATTAGAAAATGAGCTAAAGATGTAAAGAGGCATTTTAGCAAAGAGGATCTATGGTTAGAAAATAAGCACATGAAAAAATGTACATCATTAGCCATCAGAGAAATGCAAATTAAAACCAAGTTAAAAACTAATTATCTTATGGGCATTCTGATACATACCTATCAGAAGCTAAAGTAAAAAATAGTAATTACTAATTGTGAATGTCACAATTGTAAAGGTAGAAGTTTTGTAACAAAAATGGGGAAGTGGTTAATTACAATCCAGAAATGGAGGACCCTAGGACCACCAAGGGAGAAGAACACAAGCAGAGTGATGGACCTTATCCAGAGAAGCAGCAACACCAGAGATGGAGGCAGAGATGGGGTCATGGAGAGGGAGCAGCTGAGGACTCTAGATTCCCGGGAAGAAAGGGACTAAGAGCTGGTGGCCAAGGGCAGACTTGCAGAATGTGCCCTTTGATGGTTTAAATGATTATATATGCCTGAGTGTTTTAAAAAAAGAGAGAGAGAGACGGGGCTCGATGGCAGTTTAGGGAGAAGTGCACTGAGGATCTTCATCAGCAATAACTCAGAATACCAGACAAAGCAGGTTCAGGAGACAGTCCCAGAACTCTGAACCACATATAAAAGAATATTTAGAAGGTTTGAAGACTTACACCCAGTGGGATTTGTAGCGGCAGCAAAAATCCAGTGCCTGTAATTCCTCTGACCTCAGTGGCTCCCAGAGCAGCCATCTTAGGTGAAATGCAGTGGGGGAAGGATCAGATCTACCTCAGATGCCTGACACTCAACCTGTCCTTGGAGATAAAGGTGTGGGCATTCTTTTTTTTTTTTTTTTTTTTTTTAATATCTGTTCATTGGTCCCTCACTGTCTGCACACCTTCATTCTGGTGACTAGAGGTGGTACCTGAATGAGTGGACACCCCTCCCCACCCCCATAGGGTTCTACTATGGATGCGCACAGATCTGCTCAGCAGAATTTAAAGGTATAGGTTCCCCTTAAAACCAAATGGCAGCGCAAAATGGCACACAAAACCCTGCTATAAGAAACCAAAAGAGACTTACAAAATTGGAAGAATATACCATACTCCTGGATAGGAAGACTTAACATTGTGAAAATGTTACTACTACTCCCAAAGCAAGCTACACATGCAATGCAATCCCAAACCAG
Organism: Chrysochloris asiatica; assembly: GCF_000296735.1. Classification (NCBI taxonomy): domain Eukaryota; kingdom Metazoa; phylum Chordata; class Mammalia; order Afrosoricida; family Chrysochloridae; genus Chrysochloris; species Chrysochloris asiatica. The sequence goes on from NW_006408572.1 coordinate 8,630,282, forward strand.
ATTCCAATGATATTCTTTAAAGAGATGGAAAAAACAATTACAAACTTTAAATGTAAAGGAAAAATACCCAGGGTAAGCAAAGTACTGCTTAAGAAGAAGAACAAAGTTGGAGGCTTCTCACTCCCTGATTTCAAATTTTACTACATGCTTACATTGGTCAAAACAGCCTGGTATTGGTACAATGAAAGATCAATGGAACAAAATTGAGAATTCAGAAATTAATCCAGCCACATACAGCCAACTGATCTTTGACAAAGGTTTGAGTGGAAGTCCATTGTCTCTTCAACGGATGGTGCTGGCAGAACTGGAAATCAATATGCAAAAGATTGAAACAAGACCTTTATCTCATGCCATATACAAAAACTAATTCAGCATGGATTGAAGGCCTAAATGTGAATCCCAGAATTATAAAGGTCATCAATGAAAAAATAGGGACAAATTTAAGGGCTGTAATCCAGGACACACACAGACTACCAAACATTGCGAAAATTACACAAACAAAAGAAGACAAATAGATGATTGAGACATTCTAAAAATTAGAAACTTATGTGCATCAAAGGATTTCACCAAAAGAGTAAAAAGGAAGCCCACAGAATGGGAAATAATCTTTTGCAATGACAGATCAGACAAGGGACTAATTTCAAAAATCTATAGGAAACAACACCACCTCTACAAGAAAAAGTCAGGTAACCCAATTAAAAAATGGGCACAGGACATGAACAGACACTTTACCAAGGTAGACATTCGGGCAGCCAACAAACATATAAAGAAATGTTCACAATCTATTAGCAATTAGTGAGAAGCAAATCAAAACAACAATGAGTTATCATCTCACACCTGTAATAACAGTGAAGTTCAAAAATGCAGAGGACAGTAAATACTGGCAAGGATGTGGAGACTAGAGCCCTCCTACATTGCTGGTGGGAATAGAAAATTATCAAACCACTCTGGAAAATAGTATGGTGCTTCCTCAGAAAGTTGGAAATAGAAGTACTATACAATCCAGCAATTCCTCTACTTGGTATATATCCACAAGAAATACAGGCCATGACACAAGTAGATATATGCACACCAATGTTCATAGCAGCACTATTACAATAGCAAAAAGATGGAGACAGCCTAAGTGCCCATCAGTGGAAGAATGGATAAACAAACTTTGGCACATACACACAATGGAATATTATGCTACCTTGAAGAATAATAAGGATGCTGTAAACTACCACACAACATGGATGAACCTTGAGGACATTATGCTGAGTGAAATTAGTCAGTCACAAAAGGACAAATATTGCATAAAACCATTATTATAAAAGCTTAAGAAAAGATACCCATACTAAAAGGGGAAAAAAACAAAAAAACTTTGTTGGTTACCATTGGGGTCGGTTGGGGAATGTGGAGGGAGATGATATAGGGAAGGGGTGAAGGCAATACACCAGAAAGGCGAGGGGGGTGAAAGAGTAAAGTAGATAAGGGAACACTGAGACAGGTTTGCATGGGCTAAATGAGATAGAAGTAAATAGTGAAACAAGGATCAACACATAGTCTGAAGAGGGGAAATAATACTAAAATGCTTGACTGTCTTATGAATATTGGTTTCCCTTGCCTACTATTGTAAATTAGACACTTGAGTGGGATAGAAAGGAATGCTGGGAAACATGATTACAGAAAGCTTGTAAGCCCATCTTCAGCCTATAATTGATTGAAATACCTAAAAGGGGTTCTAGAACTTGCCCAGTGAAATAGGCCCCTTTCAGAGCCTTTGTGGTGTATAGGACCTTAGGTGGAATCCTGAGCCGCATCCAAAACATTCTGAGGTGGGACATTCCCACTAGCAAGGACAAGCAGACCAGCCTGGAATAGCTAGAGTGACAGAAGATACATCTTCAAAGAAAGATCATCAGGGAAAACCCAAAACAAAAATGGCAGTATGATTAGCTACTACAAGAATAAGCAAGTTGTTCACCAGGAAGCCATCAAGGCAAGCAATCAAGTCCCTTCAGGACAAACCCCCATCTAAGACTGAGACTCAAAGGGAACATATAAGCAGATATGTAAGCTTGCTGGTGGCCACATTGGTCTACTGGTGAATGAGAGGGAAAGGCAACAATGAAGAAATGAGCTGAGTTCAACCACGTTCAACAGACTCCGTTGACCTGGAAATGAGAGACAGAAGAGGAAGAGCTGGTTGCTCCAAAGTGTGGTGAGACCTGGGGACACCTGAGCCCATGGTCAAGGACATAGCCACAGAGGACTACAGCTGAGAGTGAAGCATCCAGCTGATATGAAGGGAGGGGAGACACACAAGAACACCCAGACTTGCAGATAGTACCCATCTGACGTAGCCTCAATGGCTTGATAATCAGAACTCAACTAGAGGAAGATAAAAAAGAAAACAATTTTTGATAAAGGAAATGAGGATAAATTGCTGTACTTTGATGAACTTGATCTATGCATATGGAGGTGGTGGTGGTGGCTGTGTGCCTTGGAGTCGGTTCTGACTCATAGCAACCTTGTACAGGGTTTCTGAGGCTGTAAATCTTTACGGGAGCAGAACGCATCATCTTTCTCCTGAGGAACAGCTGGTAGTTTCGAACTGCTTACCTTGTGGTTCGCAGCCTGATTCGTAACCATTATACTACCAGAACTCTTTGTGTATGGAGGTAGTAGCTCAAAATGCCAACAGAGAGGGAAGGAGTCATCACATCAAGTACCAATGCTACCCCTCTGTACACAGGGTTGATAGGGATGGGCAACTTAGACATTGGCGACCTAAAATGAGGGGGCGATAAAGGCAAGAAGTGGCTGGCTTACAAGGTTTCAAGAGGGAGTTTAGTTTAAGAGTGTGTGTGGGAAGATAGAGGCCCCACTGAATAGTTTTCATCTTGTCTAGATGGGTCTGGTAAAAACAGATAGGGATAAGATTCTTATGATTCAATAGTGAGTAATTGTTATCATGACTAATTGTGACTGTCACAATTGTAAAGGTAGAAGTTTTATAACGAAAATGGGAGAGTAGTTAGTCTTACAGTCCAGAAACAGAGGACCCTAGGACCATCAACGGAGAAGAGCACAAGCGGAAGGCAGGACCTTATTCAGAGAAGCAGGGACACCAGAGATGCAGGCAGAGATGGGGACATAGAGAGAGGGAGCAGCTGAGGACTCTAGATTCATGGAAAGAGAGGGACTAAGAGCTGGCAGCCAGGAGGCAGACTTGCAGAATGTGCCCTTTGGTAGTGTAAGTTATTACATATGCTTGAGCATTAAAAAAAAACAAAAACAAAAAAAAACTGTTAAAATGAATATAGAGAAATACTGTTAACTGATGGTTCATGCTGGGGATTATAATCATTGTAAGGAAACAAAGGACATGCTTTGTTGAATGTAAAACTGATGACCTGCCCTGTAAACTTTCACTCAATTCACAATAAAAACTTAAAAAAAAAGAGAAAGCTAAAATAAATAGAGAGAAATACTGTTAACTCATGGTACATGGAGGGGATTATAATCATTGTAATGACACAAGGTATATGATTTGTTGAATGTAAAACTGATGATCTACCCTATAAATGATCACTCAATTCACAATAAAAACTTAAAATAATAATATCAATTAAGTTCAGGTGAGGATGTGGACAAATTGGACCATTCACACAATTGTTGATGGAAATAGAAAATGGTACAGCCCCTCTGGAAAGCAGTTTGGCAGTTTTTTATAAAACTAAATACCCAACAACTCTACAATCCAGCAGTCACACTCTTGGGCATTTATCCCAGAGAATGAAAACATTTTCGTGAATGTTCATACAGCTTTGTTCATAATATCCAAAAAAATAAGACAACCCAGATGTCCTTAAATGAGTGAATGGTAAAAAAAAAAAAAAAAAAAAAAAGCAAACCTGTGCTGCATTTATAACGTGCAGTAAAAAAGAACAAAGTGTTGATACATAGAACATTAGGGATGAAGCTCCAAGGATTTATGCTGAATAAAAATCTTAAATTCCGAAAGCTTATATGCTACATGCTTCCATTTATATTGTTATTGTTAAGTGCCGTTGAGTCGGTTCCGACCCATAGTGACCCTGTACAGTGTTTCCGAGGGTGTAAATCTTTATGGGAGTAGAAAGCCTCATCTTTCTCCCGCGGAGCGGCTGGTAGTTTCGAGCCGCTGACCTTAAGGTTCGCAGCCCCATTCGTAACCACTACGCTACCAGAGCTCCATTTATATAGCATTCTTTAATTTACAAAACTATAGAGAGGAGAACAGAGTTGGCAACCCAGATCGGATTTTGCCTTTAGGTATGCCCGGATCTGGTTAGGGTTGGAAACCACACTTAGTACATACTGGAATCTGTTGGGTTTTTTTTCTCAGAGATTAACTTTGAACCCTGGATGATGCCAGTAAGGAATTTAAGGACAGCATAGTGGTGAAGGCCCCAGGAAGGCATAGCTTGAGGCTACGTGTGTGGAGGTTAATATTCTAACAGGTTCAACAAAAGGTGGTGACTAGCTGAGACAAGTAAGGCATAGCTTGTGAAGTTAGTCTGGTAAATTAACTGAGACCAGATAGTACTTAGCCCTTGAAATTAATCCATCATTGATAAAAGATGTTCCTCCACAAAAAGAAAATGTGTTGACAGGTTGTCTATACGGTAGTGCTTAACCAGTAAAAACCAGGTCAATTCTGAACAGGGATTTATGTCTCTAGTACCATTAAAATCATTCAGGTGGTCCGGACTGTAGTCCCTTTGGGAGCATTTTCTTTAAATTACTATAACAAGTCCTTTAGAAGAAACAAATCATTCTGAACTGCTTTTTTTTTTTTTTTTTAAACCATTATAAAGCATGCAAAAGCCTGGATTATGAAAACATTTTACCTCTGGATGGCATTATTAAATTAGATTTTCATATTTCTTCACTATGATTTGGTTTAATGACAGATGGGTCCCTATGGGTTAAAAAGTTTTGATATTGTGGGAAATTGATGAATTCATGTTTTCAGAAGTTTTTGTGTTTGTAACAGCCTTGAAGTCAAGGTCTTTCCAAGTAACTTCAGTTAGATATTATAGGACGTGTTTTGTCTAAGTAGAAAAGGTGATTTTAAAAGTGAAACTTGGATTTGCAGAGCCATAGAACAAGCCTAAGGCCTTGGGGTTTTCCCCCCAGTTGGTGTTGTCATTGTTAAGGGCTGTGGAGTTGGTTCTAACTCATAGAGACCCTGTATAGGGTTTCCAAGGTGTGACTGGTAGATTTGAACTGGCAACCTTGTGGTTAGAAGTCTAGTGCTTATTGTACAACACTGCACCAGTACTCCTTCTCCCCTAATTATTAATTAAAACATAATTTTAAAAATGCTCACTAAGAAAATAATAAAAGGGGGGAAAATGGGGAGTGTGTTGCTTTCAAAATGCCTGGGACAGTTTTAGCATATGCAAATGTTTGGTCAAATGAGCAGACTTTGTGATTTCAAAAATAAAATTTAAAGGGCTAAAGTCAGATTGGAGAAAAATATTGGGAATCATAAAAGGTCAAAGTAAGTCATAGATAGTCAGGTGAAAGCTAAGTGGAAAGTTAAAAAGAGAAGGTTACAGTATTTTAAAGCGGAAAGAGAAGTTGTTTTTTCCTCAAAATAGAATGTTTGAACATACTGAATATAAAAGCTAAGCTTAAGGTTATATATAGTAAGTTGTAGAAGGTTAGAACAAAGTTAAGAGATGCTCAAGAAAAAAGAACTGGATGTGTTCCTTTTTAAAAGAATTATGATAGGAAAATACATGGAACAAATTTTTTCAAATAGGAATATCGAACAGTTTGTTAAAGATTTTTAATTGATGTTATCAAGGTTCTTGTTTATTTGCAGCTGAAGGTTTAATAGGTTAATTCATAAGCATTTAAAAAAAAAAAAAAAAGAACTGTAGGTAAAGTTGAAATTTTTACCTTTGAAAATCTTTGGCTAAATAACTAAGGTATTGATTTTGGGTTGCAGTCTTTATTACAGGCTAGATTGATTATCTTGATTATGTGAATTGCTTAACAGAACCTGAGGAAGACTTACCTGCTGACTGGGACTGACCTCGTCTGCATGCAAACAGTAATCCTTCTTCTTCTGTAAACCATTTAATCAGCCCCGTTCTGGTAGTGTGGTGGTTATGAGTTGGGCTGCTAATCTCAAGGTCAGCAGTTGGAAACTACCTGTGGTTCTGCAGAGAAAGAGGAGGCTTTCTGTTCCTTTAAAGATTTACAGCCTCGGAAACCCTATACAGGGTCGCTATGAATTGGAACCGATTCCATGGCACATAACCACTAACCACCAAGGGAGCACTCGTGTGGTGCTGTAGGATAAGCACTAGACTGAGATATTGGTTTGAATTGCAAGGCAAGTGGTTCAAATTCACTAGCTGCTCCTCAGAAACCCTAGACAGGGTCACTATGAGTTGGAACCGACTCAGTGGAAATGTTACTTAACAACAACAACAACAAAGGGCTCCCTGGACTTTGAGGTTTTAACACCTTCTCATAACCTCTGCCAGTCTTGGTGTGACACCGTAGGACAAGCAGTGGAACCCCTGTCAGACACACCTACCAGCCATGCTCAGTGTTGGATTTGGATTAGAGAGCGGGATAAAGACTGTTGTTTCTTTGCTAAATCCTGACCCCGAATGCCAAAGATCCCAGTGTACAGCTGCAGATGTTCTCAGTGCACAGCTGTTTCATCTATCTTGATTTACTTAATTAGAAAAAAAAAATCGCATCCTATCAAAAAGACCCTAAATGGATGCATGATCTCTTTGCATCCATTTTGAAAGTTCACACCCTTACTTGGACAGATTGTCAAACTTCATATGTTAATCTGCTCACTCAAAGAAAGGAGAATATTTACGAGGGTTAAAAAAATACTTTGAAGAGCAGAAGGTGGAGTGGGAATGCAAATCTCACAATGAGTATAGCTTGCCAGGTTTATATGAACTGAGTGCAGGCACACGAAAGAAAGGAAAACGTAAAAATATGAGAAGAAATGCTGTTTACAGCAGTGCTTAGTCAAGGTAGGAAAGCAGGAGCACCCATGTGGGATCTCCCCTGCTGAGAAAGACTCCTGTGCTTGGTGTAAGCAGGATGGACACTGGGAGAAAGAATGCCCTAGCATGACAAGTTTAGGGATAAGCAAAGAAAGAGCCTCCCAATACTGTTTCCTTGGATTCTGCCCATGTTTCAGAAGAATCAGTGCCTGGGACCAGGGGTGACACTTACTGTCACCTGACAAGTCTCATGTTACAATGAAAGTCAGGAAGGAAAGGATAGATTTTTATGTTAGAAACAAGTGAGCTACTCATTCAGTTTAAAATAATTCAAGGGGACCATGTGTCCTGGTGTGGCACTGTAGGATAAGCACTTGACTGCAAGGTCACTTTGAACCTCAAGGTTGGCAGTTCAAACTCACCAGCTGCTCTTTGGAAAGCTTATACAGGGTCGCTATGGATTGGAACCAACTCGATGGCACTTAACAAAACATCAAAGAAAAAGGTATTGGTAATGGGAAAAACAAGAAAATAAGTTACTTGGAACTTTATGCAATTAATGAGCTGTTCTGTGGACAACGAAGCCTTAGCCTATGAATTTCTTTACAGACCTGAATGTCTAGTCCCCCTGTTCTAAAGAGACCAGTTGGCAAACGATTATGCTCCAACTAGGGAGTCCTGGTGTAGCACTACAGCATAAATGCAACAACAACAAAGCTCAAATTACAGCCCTGGTGTGGCCCTGTAGAAGAAGCAGCCCTGTGCTGCCAAGTCGGTTCTGACTCATAACAACCCAGTATAGGGTTTCCGAAGAACAGCTGATGAGTTTGAGCTGCCAACCTTGCAGTAGGTTTAACTAGCAAGTCCATGGATCTGGGCTAGCGAGATGGCAAGATAATCATGGAGCACAGGGCCTGTGAATATTGAACTGAGGCTAGGAATTTCACCTCCACACATAGGGCAATACCATTTTGCATGGAACCTCCGATGGAACTGAAACCAATCCAAGATTGTTTTCTTAAGTATAGATTATTGAGACTATGTCAGTGTCCCTTGAACACTCCAATTTTACTTGTGAAGCAGTCAAACTCACGTGAGTATTGACTTACCCGAGACCTCCAAGCTGTCAATCAGGTAATTGTGACTATTTATCTTGTAGTCCTTAACCCAATGCTCTTTTGTCAGCTTTGCCATTTTGTATGGTTTTCAATGCTAGATTTAAAGGATGTTTTCTTTTGTATTCTGATGGAGTAAAAAAAACCAAAAAATTTTGCATTTGGATGGGAGTACCCCAAAAATTGTTTTAAAGAATGCCTGTGCTGGAGAGTTCTCCCTCAGAGTTTTAATAACAATCCTAGCAAAAAGTTTGAGAAACCTGCAGCTCTGAAACAGGGTCCTTCTGCAAGGTGTTGATGATTTGCAGGACCAAAGAGCACTTTCTGAATAACACCATGACAACAGTTAACCTGCTGGTGTCAGCTGGATCCTGGGTTTCCAAGACCAAGTCCCAGATATTTCGCCTCAAGTACTTAGGATGTTTAATCCCCCAGGGATGACAGGCACTGATGGCAGAAGGAAAAGAGGTTATCTGTAGGCTAGCCATCTCTGCTCTCCTTACCAGCTATCAGGTTTCCTGGAAATGGCAGAATTTTGCCAAATCTGGACCCCTCATTTTAGATTGATTGTGAAGTCGCCTTTAGGTAAGGATTCTAAACCCTCTGATAGACTGAGAGTCAATAATGGATGTTTGAAACTTAAAACTAAGACTGATGGAGACCCCAGTTTTAGGCCTTCCTGCTTTTGATAAATCATTTGAACTCTAGTTCCATGAAAATCAGGGGGTAGCAACAGGAGTCTAAACTTGGTTTCTGGGAAGTTGGAAATGGTTTGTGGACTTATTTTCAAAAACCCCTGACCCTGCAGCTAAGAATCGGCCAACTTGCCTTCAAGCTGTGACATACACCAGCCTAGTTCTAAAGGAAGCCAAGAAACTGAGTTGGGAAAGCCAGTAACCGTTTTTGTACCACATACAGTTCTTATGATCATAGAATAGAAAGAATAATCCCCAACCTCAGCCCCACCCCAACACACACACACAAAATTCAAAAGCTCCCTTTACCTAAGTCCAGGTGATCACTGGCAAGTAGACTTTGCTAAGATGCCACATACAGTTGGACATTTAAAATATTTACCAGTGTTTATACACATTTTCATTGAATAGGTGGGAGCATTTTCCTTGCAGGGCCAGCAGAGCAAAAGAAGTTGTAAAAGCACTAGTTGAAGAAACCATCCTATGATGTATGCAGGGGATTATAATCAATGTAATGAAACAAGTCATATGAATGGTTGAATGTGAAACTGATGATGTGCCCTGTAAACTTTCACTCAATCCACAATAAAAACCTTTAAAAAAAAAAGAAAGAAAGAAAGAAACAATCCTAAGCTTTGGCCTGCCCATCATCATTGGGAGTGAGAATGGGTCACATTTCAAGAAGCGAACTCAAGAAGTTGCTCAAGCATTGGACATCACCTGGAAATCGCAATCAAGTGAAGCAAATGAAGTAAACTCTCAAAAGGCAAATCGTAAAAATTTGCCAAAAAGTAAATGGAGAGAAGTCTTACCAATTGCCCTGTTATAGGTGCACATAGCACCTAGAGATAAATGAAAGCTGAGCCAATTTGAGCTCCTATTTTGCCAGCCCTTTTCCAGGAATCGTGAGTTGGCAAATGGAGGTCAGTTGTATGTATTAGGGAGTGAGGGAGTCTGTTCTTACTTGAAAAGTTTGTCTGTTGTGGTTTCTTGTATTCACAGGTTCTGCCACTTATGGCAGAAATATCCCTTTGATGTTCCTGCTCATCATTTATTTCTAGGAGAGCAAGTCTTTCTATGAACAAGGAATGACGAGCCTCTTCAATGGAAGTGGAGGTGGACTTACACCATTTTTCTGACCATCCACACCGCAGTGAAATTAGAAGGAGTGAAACTTTGGATCCATTGTACCAGATTGAGTCTACACCTAATCCTGACCCATGAACTGAGCCCCAAAGAGACAACTGGAACTCTAAGTCTCTTGAAGACCGTAAGCTCTTATTCAAAAGACTATGAAGGCTTTAGCTATTTTCCTACTGATCCTTCCCAGCTAGAGATTAATATAAAAAAAAATTAGCAAAAATGAAAATGTTTGGGTTTACTTAGCTCAACAAGTCTTAAATACCTCAGAGGTAAAAACTGTAGAAGAAACTTTTATGTTGTGTTTAATAGGAGTCAATGCTCCAATATAACTGATTTAAAATTATAACAAATTCATAACCATTAATAAGACCACTGGAGTCCTGGTGTGGTGCTGTAGGACAAAACACTGACCTGCAAGGTTGGTTTGAACTGCAAGGTCAGTGGTTCAAACTCACCAGTTGCTTCTGGGAAACCCTATACAGTGTCACTATAAGTCAGAACTTCCTTGACAGCACTTAACAACAACAACAATAGGACCATCAACTTTACAGATATATATATATAATTGGGGCTCTACAAGCCATCATATAGACAAAAGTGTATTTTCCATGTTTGTCAAAAACAGTGACAACTTCTGAACAATATGTTTCTTTTGTGAACTGCTCTAGAAATTTTATTAACTGCCTGGCTTGGTTATCTTGTGCTGTATAACAGAAATACCAGAAGTAAATTGCTCTAACAAACAAAAATTCATTCTTTCACAGTGGAAGAAACTAGAAGACCAAATTTAGAGTGCTAGCTCTGTGGGGAGGTCCTTGTCTCCTTTCAGCATCGGTAGGACCGACAGTCCCTAGAAAACTCCATGTGTCTTGGCATCAATCTTTCCCTGGATCTTGGAGCTTCACAGCGCAAGGACCCCAGGTCTAAAGGACACATTCCACTCCTGGCTCTCCTTTTTGATGGTAATCGATCCCCTTTCTCTGTCTGCTTCTCTTCCTTTTAGCTCTTGTAAGATACAAGGTGCTGTGTGCCATACCCCTGGATTCTGAAGGCTTATGGGTGGTGCTTGCTGTTGTTAAGTGCCTGCAAGTTGTTTCCAACTCGTTGTTGTCATTATGTGCCGTGGAGTCGGTGCCAACTCATAGTGACCCTGTACAAGGTTTCTGAGGCTATAAGTCTTTACAGGAGCAGAAAGCCTCATCTTTCTTCCATGGAACAGCTGGTAGTTTTGAACTGCTGACCTTGAGGTTCGCAGCCCGATTTGTAACCACTACATTACCAGAGCTCCTTTTCCAACTCATAGTGACCTTGTATAGGGTTTCCAAGGAGCAGCTGGTGGGTTTGAACTGCCAACCTGTGGTTCTCAGTCCAGGGCTGATACTACAGCTACCAAAGATACTGCAATTCTTTTATTGGTTTATCACATCAGATCACATCGTATAAATGCCACATTACATTATCACATAACTGCCAAATCACTGAGAATCATGACCCAGTCAAGCAGACACATATTTGTTTGTGACACACTTCAATCCATGACACTACCCTAGAAATTGTATTAACTAAGTATCAGAGTTATGTGAAGTATACTAAGGTAACCACCATTAGCTGCAGTAGAGCCCACACCAAGTTACCTACAGGATGGTTTTTGCTATGCAGAGCTAAAGCTTATTCATACTGACCACAAATGCAACTGGAGGGTCTTGTTCTATTGGGAGGTTGAGTGCTATCCTCCCGTCCTTATCCCAAGGAGAATAGAATCTCAGCATATACTGATCCTTAAATTTCGATGAAAACTGTAATGGAAAAATTCACTAAAAAAGCCAGGCAGAATAGGTCTCTCTTGAGCACCCTAGGTGGAATACTGGGGCTTGCAACTCACACCACCAGAAATATGAATCTTTTAGCCCATGTTGTCACGAAAGGCTTAAACTACACACTGCCCCAAGCTATAGATGCCTTAAGGCAAGAGTGAGGGCAAGTCTGAGAATCAGTCTTAATAAACCATGAAATCATTAACTACTTGTTATTAACACATAATCATGGGTGTAAAGAATTCAAAGGAATGTGCTGTTTTAATCTGACTACATTCAAGGGAAGGTAAATCAAATTGAACAAGTTGTTTCTGATAAAGTTATTTTCAGTTTTTTAAAGGCTTCAGTTTTAACTTAGATTGTCTTACTTCATGGTTTCCTGACTTCAACTGGCTCAGTTATTCCTAAGTGCTCATTCCTTTGTGACCTAGTGTAAACCAAGAAGACCAAATATACAAGCCAGTCACCAGGCAATCGACCCAACATTATGTTACTCTCTTGCCCTCACCCCAAATTATGGCCAGAAAGTTTCATACAACACAACAAATTAGTGAAGCCATTCAATTAATGAAGTGTTAATAGCTTCAAGGGGGGAGGGGAGGAAATGGTGCAGAACATTCACTAAAGGAATAAGCAATACCCTTGGAGGAGCTTCAGAAAGTTACTCCCGATAAAATAAAGGAAACAGAAATATAATTTGTTAAAACCAGATGTTCAAAAGACCTGCTGATGACAACAAAAAAAGAAAGAAAGAAAAGTAACTATAAATCTTAGGTCATTGACCCTAGAGACATTACCATACTAAAAACCACACTGCTGGGTGGACATTGAGCATCATAATGAGATGTACTAAGACTCACCATTCCTTGATCCCTAATTGTATATGTTTAACCTGTAATCATATGAAATTGTATGTATAGGATAATTATGATGTGATTTTTACTCTTTAAAAGCCACTTGAGCATCTAGAGGCAGACAGAATCTGGGGGGCACCCCTCTGACTCAAGCACAGCATAATGAACGCTGTAACTTTTCCTCTTTCCTTCTGAGTGTCTCTATTGGCTTAAATCACTTCAGGCAATGGACCCAACATTTTTGGAGTAACAAACTCAAGGGTTTCTCACAGGCACAGGCACAGGCCCTTACATAGTAACTTCCTTGCAGGGTTAAAAAATTTTTTAATTATAAAAGTAAAAGCAAAAAAAGCAAATTCCATAGTGATGTACACACCCACCATCTAGTGCCATTGAGTCGATTTCAACTCATAGCAACCCTATAGGACACAGTAGAACTGCTCCATCGGGTTTCCATGCTAAAACTCTTTATGGGAGCAGAAGGCCTCATCTTTCTCCCTTGAAGTGTCTGGTGGGTTTGAACTGCCAACCTGCAGTTAGCTGTCTAGCACTATCAGGGATTCTGATGTATATATAGCATTACATATATGCATATACACAAGAAAGGTTCAGAAAGGATAACCATGAAATGCTGAACTCTGGGAAAAAGTGGGCATGGTAAGGTAAGTACTTTCACAGTGTTATTTTTTTTATGTACCGCCGAGTCAGTTTCGACTTGTAGCAACCCTGTATGGATTTCTGAGAAGCAGCCGTTGGATTTGAACCACTTGCAGTTCAAAGTGCTCTTGCAGCCCAGTGTTTTATCCTACAGACAAGATAAGAGTGTAACTGGAGGACTTCCACCATGTAGGCATGGGTATAGAATTTGGAATTTCTTTTACTAATGAGGATGGCACAAGATTAGGCACTGGTCTATTCTATTATATAGAAGATCAACATCTTCGGAAGCTTAATCAAAAGCAACTAACAGCGGCAGCAACAAATATGTTTATATAAAAATGAAAATTCTCATTCTTTCTTTTAAGGTCAGTTTTAGAATGATCTTGGAATGTGACGTGTACCCAACATGGAAATCGTTGGCGACATCCTATGCTGAAGATGTGTCTACATCTATTTGGGGCCAAAGGGAGCTGAAAATGTATGAAAGTACCTGCTCTTAGCAAACACTAATCACTGGCCTTGTTAAAGGGACCTTTGCCAGCCCTGCCTACAGTTCCCAGGTTGGGAAGCAAGCCATGGTGCTTCCTGCTACCTCCGGTGGAGAATATTCCACTACAAGGACAGCTGCTTCCCTCGGGAATCTTCAGTCTCGGAGGACTTCCAACACCTGCCCAATTGACTCCTTACCACCTACGCCCATGTCCAGGACACTTACCGTCTAAATGCAAACTTGTCTCTCCAGACTCTTTCCTCCCAAGTTCCAAATAACCAGGCCATGCAGAATCTCAAGATGCGGTTCTACTTTTTCTACTTCATTGCAGAGGCTGACATTTTTCATAGATACAGCGAATTATGGAAGGAGACAGTGATCTCAGTCTCCCTAGGGTCTGAGCCCCTTAACCACTCCTCCCCCAGCTATTTTCAACCCCTCCCATTCCCCTATTAGTTTTTCTTTCTGCAAATCTCCCAGTAGAGAAAGGTAAGGTGTAAGGGTAATGTGGGTGTGGCAGGCTCAAGACTTGTAGTCAGGGGCTCCTGATGTTGTGGGTCTGCTTGGTCTCACACACCCAGCGATGCACCTGCTTGCAGAAATCATCATTCCATTGGCCATCTGGCCTGATTTCAACACAGTCTTCACTTCCTCCCATCTCATGCCCTTTCCAGTTGTCAGGCTGAGAGTAAGCCCAGTTCCTAAAAAGGAATGAGAGAAGTCCAATTCTGATCCCCCAAACATCTCTGTCTGACCACCAGCATCCCCCTCACCCACATCCAGAAAAGCACACTTGGGAGGGACTAAGGGAGTAGGAGATTCAGTCTTAGAGGTTAGAAGTCTGGGGAGGAGAGGTGTTGTGGATTGAATTCTGTTCTCCCAAAATACATCATCAAAATGCTAATCTCTACGCCTGTGGTTATAATTCCTTTGGGGAATGAGTTGTCTTTGATATTTAATGAGGTAGGAATAGTGTCCGGTACATTTTGAGTCAATCTCTTTTGAGCAAGATCTTAAAAGGTTTAGTGCTTTTTTGAGATATAAAAGAGATTAAACAAGTGACTGTTTTAGGAGGAGAGATGAGGTGAGATCAATACCAAGACACACAGAGATTCCCCAAGGAACAGGAAACAGAAGTTATAAGACAAGACCTTCCCCCAGAGCCGACTGAGAGTGAAAGCCTTCTGCTAGAGTTGGTACGCTGAATTCAGACTTCTAGCTTCCTCAACTATAAGAAAATGAGTTGCTGTTGGTTAAAGCCATTCACTTGTGGTATTTTATTATAGCAGGACTAGATAGATAACTGAGACAAGAGAGTTGAGGAGTTTGGTCTCTGAGGGACATGGTGGGAGTCGAGTAGGGCAAAAGTCCAGGTGACTGTCCTCCCCGCCTCCACCCCGAGACTAACAGCAGATATAGACAGTCACTTACGTATAGCTATTTTCATAGTTGGTACCATCCACCCACTTCCAGGAGCTGTCACTGCCAGTAAGTCCTATCCAGGTGTGAAAGGGGTTTATGTGTTGGAGAATGAATTTCTGGAGAAACAGACAGGAGAGAAGTTCTAGTACATTCTTTCCACCCTTATCCTTCAGCTATGGTCCCCTTTGCTTTCACCAGTCTGATCTGCCCCAAGCTGAAGTAGCAACTCCCAATTCAACTAGTTTTCGTTACTTTATTTTTATAATTATAACTATTGTTTAGTGAATACTTACTGGGGTTAAAAGCCCTGGGTGGTGCAAATGGTTAAGCACTTGACTACTAGAGCCTAAAACTTGGCAGTTCAAACCCATCTAGAAACACCTTGAAAACTCTGTGGAGCACAATTCTTCTTTACCACATAAGGTCAGCATTAGGCACAATTGGGTCAGTAGCAAGTAACAACCACACTTTTGTGGCGTACCTGAGTGATGCAAATAGTTAACACAGACAAACAAAAGACAGACAAGGCAAATGAAAGTACGAACATACCCACAGGCACCTCAGAAGAAAGGACTGGCAATACTTCTAAAAGATCAGGTATCAAAAGCCCAATAGATCCAGGTAGCCAACAAACATATAAAGAAATAAATGTTCATGATCACTAGCCATTGTTGTTGTTGTGAAGTGCCATTATTGTTGTCAGGTGCCATCAAGTCGGAACCGACTCATAGTGACCCCATGCACAGCAGAACGAAACAATGTCTGGACTCAGGAAGGGAGAGGGGCTGTGTGCTGATGGCCAGGGGCAGGCTTGCAGGGTGTACCCTTTGGTTGTTTGATAATGCATGGAGGGGATTGTAACCATGGCAAGCAAACGATATAAAATAGGATGAATGTAAAGCTAATGTTCTCCCATGTAAACTACCACATAATTCACAATAAAACATTTTTTTTTTAATTATTTATTTCCAGCACATTTTCCTTGCCTCTAAAATGGTTCAGTTTAAGATTTAATTTTAGCACATTTAATTTTATGCAGATAAATTACAAATCATTTTATTTTCCAAAGATGTTAGAAATGGGCTGGGACTCACCAGGTTATGTATCCCATCGACATTATTCCATGAAATAATTCGGAAAGTAAGGAATAATTCCAACTAAACCCAAATCTCCTTTCCATTAGCCTTAAATTGTCACTGTCAGAATTAGACATTTGGAAGAGGATTCTTTCAAGATGGGAGATTAAAAATTCCAAATTCATTAAAATTGAAGTATTTAGAAATACATGTAAAAGAAAGACAGATGAATGGATGTTTTCAAATTACAGTGTTAGTAAAGAATATTGACCATGCCCTGGACTGCCAAGAGAATGAATAAATCAGTTTTAGAAGAAACACAATCAGAACGCTTCTTAGCAGTGAGGATAGTAAGACTTTGACTAACCTACTTTTGTACATGTCATCAGGAAAGACCAATCAATAGTGGTCTGTGTACACACACACAATGTAATAGAGATTAATACTGTTAGCTGATGTGCATGGAAGATATTGTAACAATTGCAATGATTTGTTGAATGTAAAAATGATGATCTGCCCTGTAAACCTTCATTTAATTCACAATAAAAGCTTTAAAAAGAAAAAAGAAGGAAAAAAAATAGAGCCAAGGTCAGGGCCTGAGCTCATGACTGCATTCTGTTCACAGCCCTAACCCCAACCCCCCACTTCAGTTCCAATTCAGGGCAGCTACCCGGACACTGGTCTTCAGCTCACAATCTCAAACTCCTGGACATGGCTCTAGCAGAAGGCTTTCTCTCTCTGTCTTTGATGCCTACATTACTCATGTCCCTTTACATCTCGGTTTCAGTCGTCTCGTCTATGGGTGGCTCTCATTTCCTGAGCTTTGCCAGTCTCCAAGTTTTCCAGACTTGACCCACTGCCAAGATTCCCATTATAACCACATGCGGTTTGGAAGTTTGTCCTGAAAGGAGGAGGATGTCCTGGGTCTGTGGAGCCAGGGAATGGGGTGGAAGTGGTCTCTGAGAGTACAGACAGCTCTCATGCAGACCCTCTACTACAAGAACCCTTCCAAGTGGCTTTCTCTTACAGATATGGCTATTCCGGGGGGCTTAAGTCCCGTGGCTTGGGAAGATACTGAGAAGGGTATTGTATTGTTAGTTTTGTATAGGAAGTAGAGATGGACTGACCGCATGTGTACCTGGTGGTTCACTTTCACAGCATATTAAGGGTTTTAACAGCATTTGGAAGGAGCTCTGGTAGCTTTGTTGTTGTTGTTGTTGCTTAGTGGTTATGAATTAGGCTGAGAACTGCAAGGTCAGCAGTTCAAAACTACCAGCTGTTCCGCGGGAGAAAGATGAGGCTTTCTGCTCCTGTAAAGATTTATAGCCTCGGCGACCCTGTACACGGTCGCTTTGAGTCGGAACTGACTCCACAGCACATAACAACAACAACAACAGCATTTGGAGGGAAATTACCTTACACAGCTGTCATCCCCTAGAGACACAACTCAATAGGTTCATCACTTCAACTTCATATATTACCCAATGCCATTGATTCTGACTCATAGCTCCCCTCTAGGATAAAGTTGGAGTCCTGGTGTGGTGCTGTAGGATAAGCACTGGAACCACAAGGTCAAACCCCCCAGCCGCTCACTGTATAGGATCACTATGAGTTGAAATGGACTTCATGGCACTTAACAGAACAAAGTAGATTGCCCCAGAGGGTTCCCAAGGCCATAAATAGTTACAGAACTGACTGACACATCTTTCTTCTGACTTCATCTGTTATTTTTGTTGAGTGCCATCAAGTCGGTTCTTACTCATAGCAACCTTGTGTTGGGTTTCTGAGGAGCGGTTGGTGGGTTTGAACCACAGACCTCATGGTTAGCAGTCTAGTTTGTATCCTACAGCACCATACCAAGACTCAAACTTCATCCGTAGCACTCCTGAATTTAGAATCCTGCACAAAGGTAATGAGCTGTACATGAGGAACTAGCCCTCAGAGGCTGGTAAGGCTGCCCCCAAATTCAGAGGAGTCCACACAGTTGGAGAGAATGTGTATGGAGATGAGATATTCTATTTGCTGCTGGTTACTACAGCAAGTTTCCACTTCCAGCACCAGAAGCAGAACTGAACAACAACAACAAAACACATTCTCACTATCTAGCCTTCCCTGCTGAAGACTCAGGGGAGGAATCAAATACGGCCAGATGACCAGTGGAGACAGTCCAGAACAATCCATCCCAGCGAATCATGGGTAGGAATTGTACTCATTCATAAATGCAGAGGGAGAAAACTCAGCATAGCAATTACTTTTAAAAAAGGAAAAAGAAGGACAAGGTGGAGAAGAAAGAAATGTAGTATTAAAAAGAGATGACACCTGTAAAGGTAGAAGTTCTGTAAAAAAAGAGGGGAGTAGTTAATCTTATAGTCCAGAAATAGAGGTCCCTAGGACCATCAAGGGAGAAGAGCACGAGCGGAATGTGAGATCTTATCCAGAGAAGCAGTGACACCAGAGATGAGGACATGGAGAGACAGAGCATCTGAGGACTCTAGACTCATGGAAAGAGAGGGATTGTGTGCTGGCAGCCAGGAGGCAGGCTCACAGAATGTGCCCTTTGGTTGTTTAAATGATTATATATTCCTGTGTGTTTCTGTGTACATCACCCCCACACACCAAAAAAACAAAAAAACCCTAGAGGGAATAGAAGCAAATACTGTTGAATGATGATGCACGTAGGAGAGTGTAATCATTGCAATGAAATAATGAGTGTAAAACCAATGTTCTCCCATGTAAACTTTCACTCAATTCACAATAAAAACTTTAAAAAATAAAAAGAGAGAGACGAGAACACGATGGAATGGTCAACCATTCAAGATCAAAAGTGCAGCATTGATCTAAGGACAAAATTGAGAAACGTTGGAAAAGAAGGTTGAGTGGAAACAAGAATCATAGGAAGGAAGTGAGATAACGGATGGTATGTGGAGGGGATTGCAATCTTTGAAATGCAACAAAGTGTATAATTTGAATATAAAACTGATGATTTGCTCTGTAGTCCTTCACTCAATTCACAATACGTGGTGATGGTGGTGGTGGTGGTGGTGGTTGTATGCCCTTGAGTCAATCCTGACTCATAGAAGCCTAGTTTAGGGTTTCTGAGGCTAAATCTTTATGGAGGCAAAAAGTCTTATCTTTCTCCTGGTGACCTGGCGAGCTGCTGGTGGACTTAAACTGCTGAACTTGAGGTCAGCAGTTCAGTGCTTATCATACAGCACCACTAAGGCTTTATTTAATACATAATAAAATATGTATTAATATATCATACATAATATTGTATATTTAATATATAATAAAAATGTTTTTTTAAAAAGAGAGAGAGATGACAATTTGTAAAGAAAACTTTTTTCAGGACACAAGGGGATATTGGAGAATGACTTCTTTACTTCCTAAAAAAATTAAAGAGGAGTTTTTATTTGTTTTTTACAAAAATGGCTCCAAAAGGGAAGAAGAGAGTCCTTGGTCTTCCCAAAACTGAAACCAAAGCAAAGATGCCAAAGGTCAAGAAGGTAGTGCAGAAAGATGGCCATAATGGCAGAAAAAAAATAGAAGATCCACACACCTTGCAATGGCTCAAGACACTGTAGTGCCTAAGGTAGGCCAATACCCTCAGAAGAAACAAACTTAACCACTATGTCATCATCAAGTTCCCACTAACTACTGAGTCAGCCATGAAGACAATCATGATTACAACACATTTGTGTTCATAGTGGGTGTCAAGGTCAACAAGTGCCAGATCAAATGCGGTGAAGAAGCTATATGAGACTGACATGGCTAAGGATTGTTGGGTCTGATGGAAAGAAGTAGGCGTATATATATGTTCAACTGGTTCCTGACTATGATGCTTTGTTGTTATTGTTAGATGTGACCCTATGCACAACAGAAGGAAACACTGCCTAATCCTGAGCCAACTTCTGAATTGTTATACCTGAGCCCATTGTTGCAGTCACTATGCCGATCCATCTCCCTGGGAGGTGGGGGGGGGTCCTCCTCTTTTTAGCTGACCCTCTACTTTACCAAACATGATGTCCTTTCCCAGGTATTGGCCTCTTCTGATAACATGT
>NW_006408572.1:8651047-8651520 GCF_000296735.1 Chrysochloris asiatica
TCATACAAATATTAATATCATACAAATTTAATCATATACAAAAATAAAAGAGACAAATTGCACAGCATTTCAAAGACAACAGCAAAGAAAAACAGAATACAAATAAAGGGAAAAAATGGAAGAGACAATTTGAGCTATATTTTAGAGAAATCAGTAACTCAGTAGAAAACCATGATTTAGATACAGAAGATGGACTTGAGACAATCACTCAGAATGTAATGGGAATGGAGAAAGATGAAAGCAAATAGCAAGAAAATGATGGCTCCTCCATCCAACAATAGTTGTTGTTAAAGTGCCATCGAGTCGGTTCTGACCCATAGCGACCCTGTTCAGGGTTTCTGAGGATCAGCTGGTGAGCTTGAACCACCGACCTTGCAGTTAAAACTGACTTTGTAGTCCAGCACATTAACCCACAGCGCCACACATTTACATTTTTTTTTGTTGTACTATCCAACAATAGTACAATATACATT
>NW_006408572.1:8652174-8663222 GCF_000296735.1 Chrysochloris asiatica
TGACATCAAGAACATCACACAGGAAGAAAGCAAAAGGTCATTAAGAAGACAAGCAAGAAGGAAAAGACCAAATGGATGTGAGAAGAGACTCTGAAACTTGTTCTCCTGGGTAGAGATGAAAAATGGAAGAAATGAACAGAAATTTTAAATGGGTTGCTTGAGAAGACAAAGTCAAGTATTATAATGAAATGTGCAAAGATCTGGAGTTAGAACACCAAAAAGGAAGAACACGTTCAGCATTTCTCAAACTGAAAGAAATGAGGAAAAAAATTCAAGGCTCGACTTGAAATATTGAAGGATTCTATGGACATAATATTGACAGATACAGAAAACATCAAAAGATGGAAGGAATGCACTACACCAAATAGAAAGTGTCAGTGTTCAACCACTACAAGATAGCATATGATCAGAGCCAATAATACTGAAGGAAGAAGTCCAAGGTGTACTGGAGGCATTGGTAAAGAACAAGGCTCCAGGAATTGATGGAATACAAATAGAAATCTCTCAACAAATTGATACAGAACTAGAGGCACTCACTCATTTATGCCAAGAAATTTGAAAGATAACTACCTGGTCAACTGATTGGAAGAGATGCATATTTGTGCCCATTCCAAAGAAAGGTGACCCAATGGAATGTGGAAATAATTGGACAATATCATTAATATCACATGACTTAAAATTTTGTTAAAGGTAATTCAAAATTAGCTACAACAGTATTTGATAGGGAACTGCCAGAGGTTCAAGCTGTATTCAGATGAGAATGTGGAACGAAGGACATCACTGATGATGTAAGATGGATCTTGGCTGAAAGCAGAGAATACCAGAAAAAAAGTTTATCTGTGCGTTATTGACTGTACAAAGGCTTTCGACTATGTGGGTCAATGAAAGCTATGGACAACAATGCAGAGAATGAGTGTTCCAGAACACTTAATTGTACTTAGGAGGAACCTGTACATAAACCAAGAGGCAATTGTTCCAGTAGAACAAGGGGACACTGAATGACTTAAAATTAGGAAAGGTGTGTGCCACAGTTGTATTTTCACCATATTTATTTAATCTTTATGCCGAGCAAATAAACCGAGAAGATAGATTATATGAAGAAGAATGTGGCATCAGGATTGGAGGAAGATTAATTAACAATGTGAAAAATGCAGATGATGCAACCAGAGGATTTAAAATGCTTACTGGTGAAGAGCAAAGACTTACTGGTGAAAGCCTTCATATGGGTTACACCTCAATGTAAAGAAAACAAGCATCCTCACCACTGGACCAATAAATAACATCAATGTAAATGGAGAAAATATTGAAGTTGTCAAAGATTTCATTTTGCTTGGATCCACCATCCATACTCATGGAAGCAGCAGTCAAGAAGTCAAATGACATACCGCATTAAGCCAATCTGCTGTACAAGATTCTTTAAAGTATTCAACAGCAATGATGCCAATTTGAGGACTAAAGTGTGCCTGACCCAAGCCATGGTGTTTTCAGTAGCCTCCTATTCATGTGAAAGTTGGACAATGAATAAGGAAGACTGTAGAAGAATTGATGCATTAGAGTATGGTTTTGAAGTAAAGTGTTAAAGATACCATGGGCTGCCAGAAGAACAAACAAATCTATGTTGTTTAAGTACAACCAGAATGTTCCTTAGAAGGCAAGGTGGCCAGACTTTGTGTCTCATACTTTGGATATATGATTAAGAGAGACCAGTTCCTGGAAAGGACATCAAACTTGGTAAAATGGAGGGTCAAGTGAAAAAGAGGAAGACCCCACCATGAGATGGAATGGCACAGTGGCAGCAGAAATGGGAAGGAAAAAAAAGGGGGGGAAATTTTTTTTTAAGTAAACAAGTATAAATCACTACAATCTGATGAACTTGATCTATACTTATGGATGTTGTAGCTTAAAATACCAACCAAGAGAGAAGGAATCTTTACAGCAAGGGTCATTCCCACCCCCTCTGTATGCAAGGTTGATAGGGATGGGCAACTTAGACATTGGCTACCTAAAATGGGGGGGGGGGTATAAAGGCATGAAGTGATTGATTGGCTTTCAAATTTTCAAGAGGGAGTTTAGATTCAGAGTGATTCAACAGTGAATAATTGTTATCATGACTAATTGCGATTGTCACAACTGTAAAAGTAGAAGTTTTGTAGCAAAAAGGGGTGAGTGGTCAATCTTACAGTCTGGGAGCAGAGGACCCTGGGACCATCAAGGGAGAAGAACGGGAACAGAGTGTGGGACCCTACCCAAAGAAGCGGCAGTGTCAGAGATGGAGGCAGCGATGATGACATGGAGAGAGAGAGCAACTGAGGATTCTAGACTCATGGAGAGAGAGGGGATATGTGCTGGCAGCCAAGGGGCAGGGTGTGCTCTTTGGCTGTTTGAATGATTGTATATTCCTGAGTGTTTTGGTGCACATTCAAAAAAAAAAGAGGAACTAGAAGCAATACTATTAAATGATGAAGCATGCAGGGAATTGTAATTATTGCAATGAAACAAACTGATGTTCCCCCATGTAAACTATCACTCACTTCACAATAAAAACTTTAATAATAATAAGAAAAAGAAAAAAGCAAGTCTAGTCCAGTCTCCCAGAGCCTTCTTCAAGGGTTTCCTCTTGCCTTTGAATAGGGTAAGGTCCCTGGGTGACACAAGTGATTTGTAATCGGCTATTCATGTAGTGGTTATGAATCGGGCTGTGAACTGCAAGGTCAGCAGTTCGAAACTACCAGCTGTTCCGCAGGAGAAAGATGAGGCTTTTTGCTCCTGTAAAGATTTACAGCCTCGGAAACCCTGTACAGGGTTGCTATGAGTCGGAACCGACTCCACGGCACATAACAACAACAACAAATTCACCTAAAGGCAGGCAGTTTGGCAGTAGCAATGGACTCAAGCGTAACAATTGTGAGAATGGAACAGAAGTGGGAATGAGTCCGAGTCAACTCCGTGACACCTAATAACAACAAACAGTACCTAACAATAACAACAGCAAGTGGGGCCATGGAACAAAGGTCTGGATCAATTCTAGTCTCTAACACACAGTCACCATGAGCCAGGCTGAGTCTAGGGCAGTGGGTTGGGTTTTGTCTTTTGGTTGGGAAGGGTATGGACTTACCTGCTCCTCGTTGGAGTTGATGACGACCAGGTGGGCATTCTCCAGCTGACAGTACTTGTTAGCCTCAGCCCAGGTTACTCCAGAGTGAGAGAACCAGTAACAATTGCCTTCATACTCCATCCAGTTAACAGGACAGCATTCTGTGCCTGAGGGTCAGGGTGCAGAGAGCCATGAGATCCGATGGAGGGGACAGGCACAAAGCACTGGGCGCATCCTTCTCTCCCAGTTCCTACCGTTGGTCCGGAGAAATGCTGTCTGACATGCCAGAACTTGCAGATCCATTGGAAAGTGTTTCAGATGAAGTTTCAAGTTGGCATGATCTAGAAGGACAGATGGATGGACAGCGTTGTAGACAGAGACACTATGGCTTCCCACTGACCAGGACTAGGAACATCAGCACAGTTTTTGGCTGGGGACATATACACATACTCCAGGGAGAGGGACACACACACATAATCCAGAAAGGGGTATCTTACCTGATTTCAGGTCCTGGTTCTGTTTCTCCAGCTTGGCTTGCAGAAATGTTACGCTGTCACTTGTATTGCTTCCTGAGAGAAAGGCTAAATTGTCTTTCTCCAGTCCTTATGCCTTAACATCCCTCCATGCTCAGTGCTAATGGGACACCAATTCTAGCCACTATCATCTTTCCTGGAACATTTTGAGATACCATCCATTCTCTCTACATGGTCAAAGTGGTTTCTCTTAAGCACTGAAAACTCACTCCCCTACTTAAGTACCTCCAATGGAGCCCCATTTTCTCAAAATCAAACCTTACTTAATTAACATAGCTTTCTTGATTGGCCAGACCTCAACACACTTCTCAGACCCATCACTCATCCCACCAGTAATCAGCTCTGGTCCCACTGGAATTGACAGTTCACAATATGGGGAGTGTTTTTTCCCAGTTTCTGGTGGATACAGACTCTATTCTCTTCATTTGGCATTTAACCTCCCTCCTTTTCACCTGCCTAACTCCTATTCATCCTTCAAGACCCCTCAGCTCAAGATCTGCATCCCTGGGAGCCTTGCCTATGTCTACATTCCCAGCACCCTTAACTTGCTTTGAGAACCCCAGATCAGACATCTACACTGTGCCCAGTAGATCTGGGTGACTAAACAAGTCCCTGAACCATCCCTGCCTTACTGCTTTCAATAGAGAGCCAACTCACCATGGGAATTGAGACGCCAGACTTCCATTAGGATGGTCGATGAAAAGTTGTTTAAAGTTTCTTTCAGGGTCCGCAGCTCCATTTGCAGCTGTGTGCCTTGTCAGGAGACAGTGGGAACAGGACAAGATGAAGGGAACTGTGTCCCTATGACAGTCCCACCACTGGATAAGAAACTGTCCCCCTCATCATGTAGTTGTTATTGTTGGTGTTACCTTGCATTAAGTGAACTGCTGGCTCATGGTGTCTCTATGCACCACCATATGGGAATGTTGTGTTCCTTAAGATTTTCATGAGCTGATTTTCAGAAGTAGATCACTAGATCTTTCTTTCTAGTCCAGTTCAGTTCAGTGGAAACTCCACTGAAACCTGTTTGGCAGCATAGTAACATGCAAACTTCCACAGACAGAGGGATGGTGACTACATGTGTGGTGCAGTGGCCAGGAATCAAACCCAGGACTCCTGCATAGAAGGTGAGAATTCTACCACTGAGCCACCACTGCCCCCTCCTCCTCATTAGCCCACTGTCTCCCCATCATTGGTCCCACTTGGTCCCCATCACTACCTCAAACTATCCTCATTCCTGCCTCCATTGCTTCCTTTGTCAGTACCCTCCATCCCTTCTCAGTCACGTCCCTCTAATCTACTATTCACGCCAACATCATTGCCCCATCGCAGCCCCTTAGTGCCTCCAGCTCTTCCCCTGCCAGCCTTCCCATCACTGCCCCATTGTAATACTCACTTTTGGATCCAATCACACAGATGACCACTAGCAGCAGGACATTGAAGCCCAGGGCAAGCAGACTGAGGCGGGGCTGGGAGCAGAGATGTTGTAGGAAGGATTGCGGGGAAGGCGTCCTTGCTAAGGAAGGGATGATGTCAGAAGGGAGAGGACAAGGGAGCACAGCAAAAGCAGAAGGGAACACCCCCTCCACACACAAAGTAGACAGAGATGGGCAACTTGGACATTGGATAGCCAAATTGGGGGCGGGGGGACTACAAAGGCAAGAAGTGACTGGCTTATAAGCTTTCAAGAGGGAACCTAGAGCTAGGGGGCATGGAGGAAGGCAGAATCTCCAGTGAGTACTAGCCAATCTGTCTGGGTGGAGCTGATGAAAGGAAATACAGATGGGTAACTTGTGATACTGTAGTGAATAATGGTTATCAGGACTGATTATGAGGGTTGGAAATGCAAAGGTAGACGTTTTGTAGCAAGGAAGGGAGTGATTAATTCTCCAGTCTAGGAGCGGAGGTCTCTAGGACCTTCAACTGAGAAGAGCCGAGAGCGGTACCCTACCCAGAGAAGCAGAGATGTCTGAGATAGAGACAGAGATGATGACGGGGAGTGATGAAGCGGCTGGGGACTTTAGATCCAGAGAGGGAGAGGGACTGTGTGCTGAAGACTGGGGGGGAGGGGGGCGTGTAGGGGGCGGGTTTGTAGGGTTGATGATGCATGGAGGGGATTGGAACCATGGCAATGAAATGATATATGATGGAATGAATGTAAAACTAAAGTTCTCTCATGTAAACTAACATACAATTCACAATAAAATATTAAAAAAAAAAAAAGCAGAAAGGGAACAGAAGTATGAGGAAGCATGACCCAGGGTAAGGTAAGGGACACTCGATGGGGGAAAGGTTGTTACGGGATTCAATGGGCTTTGACCACTTGCATCAAGGCTTTGCACACACATGTATGACCAGACACATTTGCAACACACATCTACACACTTGTACTCACATGAACATTTACAAACATGCACATACACCTACACAGGTGTACACAACACACACATGCACATGAACACACAATGTGAATATCCTTTGTGTGCAAATCCCCACTCTTAGAGCTTGGGAACAGGGACACACCAAAATGGCTGGGGGATCGACCTGGTCCATGAGAAAAAAGGTCTCTCAGTGGGTTTCCCCTCCTGCCCAGCCAGGGGGAGGAGCCCCAGATCATATCTATTCTTCTGTTCTCCTGTACTCCTCATAGACTCCACACCTTGGCCCCTTAAGCAAGTCCAGAACTGGGGCAACACTTCACTTTCAAAGTCCACTGGGATCCTCAAGTCCAGTTAGTTTCATCATGGACCACTCCTCTAGGGCCACCCCTAGACGCCATTGTCCTCTCCATCTCCCACCACTCAGATCTTCCTCTCCTTAACTCTCTGCCCTGTTCTCCCAGAAACCCTAGTTCCAGTGTTAACTCCTTCCTTTTAAGTCTCAGCCACCCCACAGAAAGCTCCGCTTCCCTCAAACTGAACCCTACCCCCCAACGTACATTCACACACACACACACACACACACATTCTTAGACACATTTTCATACAATCTCACAAAAACATATACACACACTCATTCTTACAGTGTCATGTTCTCACACACATCAGCACAGACTCACGCCTGTATTACCATACTTTCTTTCATGTACACTCACACATATATTGTTGCACACATTCATACACTCTCTCACATAGCCCTTAATACACACATTCCCATATACACTCACACACATTCTCTATCCACAGTTACACCCACACATTACACACAAGTACGTCACCCTTCCTGATGCCTCTCCAGGCCTGGAGGAGGACGGCATTCCTGGCCTTGAGTTCCTGCGTTTGCACAGTCTACTTAACAGACAGAACACTTTTTCTTCTTCACCTCAGATCATAATTCTGTGGACTTTTGCCCCTCTTCATAACTATCACATTCAGGCACCCCAATGACCTGAATGAGGTGAAGCAGAACCCAGAGTCCTCCTTCTCAGTTCATCACCTGCTACCATCCTGTGTTGGATATTATCGCTGAAAGAAGCCACCCATAACCTTGATCTCCTCACTCCTCACTAATTGTCACCTGCCTCCACTTTAGCCTCACCCAGGACCCCGTCTTGGCTCCAGAGGTCCCACCTCTGATGTTGCTGTTGTTGTTAAGTGCCGTCGAGTCAATTCCAACCCATAGTGATCCTGTATAGGGTTTTCAAGGAGTAGCTGGTGAGCTTGAACCACCGACATTGCAGTTCAAACAACTTTGCAGTCTGACGCTTTAGCCCATAGCGCCACACCAGGACTCCCACCTCTGAAGTGCTGGCTGCCAATTCTGAGCCCAGCCCCACACCACTCTCTCACAGACTTCACCACCAGATACAATTCTGTGGCTGAGGCCTGTCCGTTCAGCAGGTCTTTGTTCAGTTGCCCAGCCTGACCTGTAAAACCCCTAGTTCTAAGGCAGCTCAACCACAGGCCTCTGTGTTTCTACCCTGAAACCAGACAGCTCACAGATATATTCCAGTCTGCCACCAACTAGCTTTGAGGCCACGCAAAGTCATTCAACTTCTTGGTGTTCCAATTTCTCATGTGTAAAATGGGGGCAATACCTACTTCACTTGCTATTCTGAGAACTGCATGACTTAAAACATGTAAAGTGCTGCTTATATAAGTTTAAAAGTAAAAGAAAAGGTCTGTCTCAGATAGAGAAATGGACCAGACTTGCCCTCCCAAGAAAAACAAAAGTAGACAAAAAATAAGAAGCAACAGTTGCCCCTTCCAAGACAAAGATTCAATGGGAATACACGCTGATTGCTGACCACGTTCGTCACCAATAAGGGGAAGTAAGGGAAAAACAACAATGAGGCTGTGAGCTAAGCCCTACAATGTTCAATAGATTCCTGTGAACCTGGGTGGAGATCTGGTTGGCCAGCAGTGTGGCATGACTTGGGGACTCTTGGGTCCAGAGTCAGTGACATAACCACAGAAGACTAGAGTGGAGAGTGAAGCATCCAGCTGGTAAGAAGAGAAGGCATATACACAAGAACACCCACACTCGCAGATAACACTCACTTGACCTGGCTTCAATGACTGGATGATCAGAGCTCAACCAGAAGAAGAAAGAAGAGGTAAAAAAGAGTAATCTGATACAATTTGATGAACTTGACCTACACCTATGGATGCAGTAGCTCAAAAGAGGGAGCAAATCTTTACAGCAAGTATCATTCCCACCCCCTCCATACACAGAGTAGACAGGGATGGGCAACTTGGACATTGGCTACCCAAAGTCGGGGGGGGGGGCTATAAAGGCAAGAAGTGACTGGTTTACAAGCTTTCAAGAGGGAACCTAGATCCAGAAGGCATGGAGAAATGTAGAATCTCCACTGAGTAGTATTCAATCTGTCTAGGCGGGGCTGATGAAATGAAATGCAGATGGGTCTCTTATGATACAATAGTGAATAATTGTTATCAGGACTGATTGTAAGGGTTGGAAATGTAAAAGTAGACATTTTGTAGCAAGGAGGGGAGTGATTAACTTTGTAATCTAGGAGCAGAGGTCCCTGGGACCATCAAGGGAGAAGAGCGGAGAGCGGGATCCTACCCAGAGAAGCAGTGACACCAGAGATGGAGGCAGAGAAGTGGAGAGATGGAGCAGCTGGGGACTTTAGACCCAGAGAGGGAGAGGGCTGTGTGCTGACAACTGAGAGGCAGGCTTGCAGTATATACCCTCTGGTTGGTTGATGATGCATGGAGGGGATTGTAACTATGGCAATGAAATGATATATGATAGGACAAATTTAAAACTAATGTTCTCCCATGTAAACTATCACATAATTCACAATAAAACATAAAAAGAAAGAAACAACAGTTGTCAAGACACTGGGTATCAGTCAACAAAGGACAGCATTTCCTGAGAGTTGGGAAACAAACAAGGTGAACACTATGACTGTCCCAACTTACCACTTGGAAAAAATTTCAGGCCACAGGTCAGGGAGAGTGAATGTCCCTGGGCTGAGGAGACAGAGAGGAGAATCTGGGGAGACCAATGTGGCTTGAGTTCACAGGACAGAATACAAGAGAGGACAAACTGCACACAAAGAGAACCTTGGAGATCTTCAGCGAGTTCCCTTCAGCAACTAGCTGAGTACTGAGCACCAGATATAAGGAAATTATCTACCAAAACCAAAAACCAAACAGACTACCATGAGGTCGATTCTGATTCACAGTGACCGTATATAGAGTTTCGGAGAATGTAAATCTTTGCAGGAGCAGACAGCCTCATCATTCTCCCGTATTAGCAGCTCAATGCTTATCCTAAAGCCTTTCTCACCTTGAAGGCTTTGCCAAGACACTTGGCCATTCAGTCAAGATTAGTTAGAGAAAAGAGTGGAGAAGGACCAGGAATCTTCCTATATCCATTCACCCACCCACCCATACTTCTCTCTTGTCTGAATTCCTTGCAAACACATACATTCATACTCCGTGCACCCACCCTTTCCTGGGGTCCTGGAGGGGAGAGGAAAATGGGGGTGGAGCAAACTGAGGTCTCAGGCACGTCACACCTCGATAGACTTGGTCCCTGTTTATAGAATGACTATGACCAACGACTCAGAGAGCAGAACACAATCAGGAGAGGAGGCAGAGGTGGCACGAAGCCCCAGACACTGGACACTTGCCTTTCCCAAACGGATCTTCTCTTCTAGGACTTTGCCCACCAAGTTCTGGTCTTTCACCTCTACCCGGTTGGTGGTCACTTTCCTCACAGTCCAGCTGCTGGATATCTTGAAAGTCCTTTGCCATGATGGGCCCAGAACTGGAGCCAGACCTGTGCTGGGTTCGGATTATTTTGGAAACTGAGATTGGGGCTGGAGCTTGTGGAGGCTGGTGACAGGGTTAAATCTAGTTTGAGGTGGTGGCTTGGTTCAGATATGTTTGGAAGTGACTTTGGGGTTGAAGTTTGAAATATAGCGGTGGCATTTTCTCCTGTTAGGAGGTTGCTTTGGGCCTTGGCAGGGGCCATGAGCCTTCCCCACTTATTCTCATGGACCAAAGAGCCCAATCTTCCCATTCAGCCTCTGCTGTCCTTGAACCAGGGTCTCCTCAATCTCAATTATCTCCAGCCCCACCTGCCTCTCTATCCTAGATTACCTGCTAAAGGTGTGAATCCTGGATCCTTCAGGCAGCCCAGGTTCTGGGATGAAGGGGGTTAAAGGACTCCTAGAAGACTGGAGTAGTTGGGGTTAGACAGGAGTGGAGAGGAGGGGGCTGGCCCAGGCAGGGCCTAGTGTATTTGAGTTTTTCACTTTGTACCTCCTGCCCCTGGAACTTTGGACAGTAAACAAAAGCAGATATGGAGTTGGAACTCAGGCAAAGGGTAGTGGGGGTAGGGAATGGGATCATTTCAGTCCTCTTTCCCAAAGAAGAGTGTCTCAAAGATAGTCATGCTAGTCACCACACTCCAATTACTTGATTTGTGATTTGGGGGGTGGGGGTGTGGGAAGCCTGAAATGCTATTTGCTATTTCCCCTCCTCCACACCCTCTCACTTCTTGCCTCTGAATTGGTAGTGTCTCAAAACACCCTAACTAGGATCAGAGGCACTATTAACAGTAACACAATGCCTTTTAAGCAAAAGTTTTCTCTTTCTCTTTCCCTACTCACCAGTCCCTCCTCAGAAGCCCTATACAGGGTTACTAAGAGCCAAAACGACTCAATGGCACTTAACAACAACAACACTCTCTGGTGTGTTTGAGCCCACTAGCAGTTCCGTACAAAAGATGAGGCTTTCTGCTGCCACCAAGATTTACAGCCTCAGAAACCCTTTACAGGGTCTTTAGAAGTTGGAATCAACTTGACAACACTCAACAACATATATAAATATTACTCAGCCATATATTGTTGTTGTTGTTATGTGCCATGGAGTCAGTTCCGACTCATAGCGACCCTGTACAGGGTTTCCGAGGCTGTAAATCTTTACGGGAGCAGAAAGCCTCAT
>NW_006408572.1:8663417-8666264 GCF_000296735.1 Chrysochloris asiatica
AGTATTTACATATGCCACATATGGATGAACCCTGAAAACATCATGCTGAGCAAAATAAGTCAGTCACAAAAGGACAAATATTGTACAATCTCATTTATATAAAATAAGTAAAGATATAGAACTTAAAGATTTTTAGTGGCTACAAGAGTAGTTGTTGTTAAGTGTCATTGAGTTGGTTCTGACTCATAACAAATAATCCTGTATAGGTTTCTGAGGTGGTAAATCTTTGCAAGAGCAGAAAACCTCATCTTTCTCCTTTGGAGCAGCTGGTGGGCTCAAATCACTGATCTTGTGGCTAGCAGTCTAGTGCTTATCCTACAGAGCCACAGCTCTACCACCACGGGGATTTGTTATTGTTGTTCAGTGCCATTGAGTAAGTTTTGACTCATAGCGACGCTATATCGAGTTTCCAAGGAGCAACTGGTGGGTTTGAACTGCCAATCTTCTGGTTAGCAGTCCAGTGCTTATCCTACAGTGAGCTACAATGAGCGCTGGATTGGTAACCACAAGGTCAGTGGTTTGAGCCCACCAACTGCTCTGTGGGAGAAGGATGAGGCTTTCTGCCCCCACAAAGATTTACAGCATCTGAAACCCTTTACAAGGTCTCTATAAGTCAGAATCAAGTCCACAGCACTTAACAACAACATAGATATATCACATTTTCTTTTACCATTCATGTCTTTATGGACATTTCTATTGTCTCCATCTTTTGGCTACTGTGAAATGTGTTATAAAAAACATTGGTGTAGGGAGGAGGCAGCGAGGCGGTGGACTAGACAGAAAGGCTGTGGGACCATCTACAACATAGATAAAGATAACCAAACAAAACAGAGCAGATAATAGCTCTGGAACTGGGAGCTTCAGATGAAGAGATAGAGAAGTAGCTTGAATGCTTACTAGGAGAGAGAGCTGAGCAGATATGGCAAAATAAGGAGAGAATGGTGATATGAACCAGCAACCAGACAGGCACAGTCACCTTGAGCTTTTGTGGGCAGCTTCTGAGACAAGAAAAGCTATCGGCATTGCAGAAACATACCTGTAACTCACAGAGACAAAGAGGTGTGGCTAATCCCCATCACGTACATTCCCAGGGAAGCTCCTGCTCTCTGGGCTGTGAAAGTTGCATTAAAGTGTGTGAGGAGCTAGCAGCACCAATCCTGGCACCTGGCATCAGGTGTGGCCTGTTCCAGAACTGCAGAACTGGTTCTGGTCAGCCCTGGACTAGAGGGACCTCTTACCCTTGGCTCCTCTTTGGGATGGAAAGACCCTGATACTCTAGCTGCTTTGGGGTCTGCACGAACTACTTTCCAATTGGGTGCCCAGAACAGACAACATCTAGCCCTTAAGGAACCCCATCTAGGGTTGAGTGTTACCATCCCATCCCTAACCCACCCATGACGTGAGGCCTGTGGTGATCAGGAGACCCCAGAATTCTCTCCTCTCTGGGTCTGACACCTGCCCTGTTTTGCTTTGTTGTTTGTTTGTTTTTGTTTTCTCTTTCATTGCTTTCGTTTTTTTACTCTTTTTCCCTTAGTTTTGTCTCACTTTCTCTTCTTTCTGTCTCCCCTTTCATTTTTTTATTCTTTTTTTTTAATTATTATTTTCTTTCCCAACTGCTAGTGTTTCTTTCTTTCTTATTTTTTTAATCTCTCTTAATTAATTAATTAGTATTAGTACTATTATGTTGTTGTTATTACTCTCTGGTCTCTTTCCTTTTTACTCATTCTGTTCCCTAACTGTGTTTAAGGCTTTTTTCTTCTTTTTATTTTCTTTCTTTTGTTTTTCTTTTTTTATTATTTTATTTTCCCTCTGTAGTTTTTGTATTGTTTTGTTAGCTGTTGTCTCCTTTTTTCATTTTTTTACTATTTTCTTTTTTTGCTGTTGTTTGCTGGTTTGTGTTTGTTGTGTGTGTGTTTTCTCTCCTTGCCTTGCTTGACAGGAGACAGCAACTGCAGCCACACAGTCCAGCCACAACTGTACCCTTTATAACCCAACCCTTTGAAAAAGAACCAATACCAGCTGCTCATGGTGTGGCATTGTAGAATCAGCATTGAACTGTGAACCACAAGATTGGCAGTTCAAACCTACCAGCTGCTTCTCCTCAGAAACCCTGGATAGGGTCTCTAAGACTCAGAACTGACTCAACAGCACTTAACAACAACAACAACATAGCACTGAATCAATTGCAATGACCAACAACAGCCAAACCCATCCTAAATTGAACTGCATGAACAGCAAACAGAGAATGGTGCACAAGATCATCCTGACCAAACCCACCAGGAGGCAGTTGGAGAGTGCCTAAGACTATACCAACATACAGTCATCAACTTAATACAAATGCAACAACATCACAGTATCCTGAAAGTAGTAGATACTTTCCCTTCACACAAAGAAGCAAGACAAAGTGGCTCAGACAAGTGACCAAGAGGCAGAGCTAGAAAACATTTTTGATTAAAAAAAAAAGACATTGGAACTACCTGAAAAATAATTCAAAAGAATGATATTTAGGTACATCCAAAGGATTGAAAGAAAGGTAGAGGAAAACAAGGTAGAATTCAGGAAAGCACCACAAGAACAATCAAACAAAAGAGATAAAGGATGAGAGATACTACAAAACCCACAGAGAGAAATCCAGAAAATTAACAAGATTTCAGAAATGGAGAATACATTGAAAGGGCAAAGGACTAGTTTTGAATTAGTGGAAGCATGAATTAGTGAGCATGACAGTAAATTGTTCAGTACTAGTAAGCTAGAAGAACAATCAAAAAAATGTATTTCAACACACAACATTTTATACTCTATATAGAATCATACATGAATAACATTTGCCTTTTCTGCATGTCTAAA
>NW_006408572.1:8667614-8668910 GCF_000296735.1 Chrysochloris asiatica
CAAGAATTATATACTCAGCAAATACAATGGCAAAATTAGAACATTTCCAGATAAAAATTAAAGGAATTTGTAAAAACCAGACCACTTTACAAAAGATACTAAAGGGAGTCCTTTAAACTGAGAACCAACAACAGAAGACAATGCCCGGAGACTGACATATACTTCAACACCACCCAGAATTCAGTCCAGATATTTATTGTCATTGTTAAGTGCCGTTTAGTCAGTTCCAACTCATAATGACCATGTATAAGGTTTCCGAGGAGCAGTTGGTGGGTTTGAACTGCAGACTTGTGGTTTTCAGTCCTGTGCTGATTCTACAGTGCCACACCAGAAGTCTAATCCAGATATAGATTATAAATTGATGTCTTATGTATTTATGTAGATAATATAAGTCTAGATTATAAATTGTGTTGATTATAAATTGATATTGCTGCTTTCCTATTTTCAGTATTGTAAGTTTGTTTTATGTTGTTGTTGTTGTTGTTAGGTGCCATTGAGTCGGTACTGACTCATAGCGACCTTATTCACAGCAGAACAAAACACTGCCTGATCCTGGCCCAACCTCACCACGCTTGAGCCCATTGACTTTAGATACTTCTAATCCAGATATTATTGTTGTTGTTAAGTATCGTCAAGTTGGTTCTGACTCATAGTGACCCTGTATAGGGTTTCCAAGGAGCAGCTGGTAAGCTTGAACCACCAACCTTGTGGTTCAAACCAACATTGCAGACCAGTGTATTAATCCTCAGCACCACACCAGGACTCTGA
This sequence comes from Chrysochloris asiatica, assembly GCF_000296735.1. Lineage (NCBI taxonomy): Eukaryota > Metazoa > Chordata > Mammalia > Afrosoricida > Chrysochloridae > Chrysochloris > Chrysochloris asiatica. The sequence goes on from NW_006408572.1 coordinate 8,668,383, forward strand.
TAAAGAAGTATCGAAAGTAAAACAAATTCACAGTACTGAAAATAGTGAATCAGAGATACCAACTTATAATCAACAAAACTACAAAGCAAAAAGGAGAAAAAGTATAGTTACAGAATTTTAAATGGTGAGGATATCAACTAGATTTCAAGATAAAATAGACTTATATTAAATTGGGGAAGAAATTAGGAAATTACATGGTGGCTTCAAAGAAAATTAATATACTTCACATCAAATTGGATTCCTGGTATGGCACTGTGGGCTAATGCACTGGACTGCAATGTTGTTTGAACCCCAAGGTCGGTGATTCAAGCTCACCAGCCACTCCTTGAAAACCCTATACAGGGTCGCTATGGGTTGGAATCAACTTGATGGCACTTCACAACAGCATCAACAACACATCAAATCAAAAGGAAAAAGCATGAAGTTTTTGTAAATATTAAAACAACAGCAGTAAAGAAAATGCACAAACAAAACAAACTCAGTCCCCAAAAATATATGGAACAAAGAAAACAGAAGCACCACAAAAAT
>NW_006408572.1:8669364-8689543 GCF_000296735.1 Chrysochloris asiatica
TTGGAGGAGATTTGAATATACCTCTTTTGATAAAAGACAGAAAAACTAAGTAGAAACTCAACAGAGACACAGAAGAACGAAACAACACAATCAACCAACATTTACACAGAACACGCAACCCAACAAACAGCACAATACACATTTTTTCCCAGGGTACCTACAATATCCTCTAAAATAAACCATATGTAGTGTCACAAAGCAAGTCTCAATAAAATTAAGACTTCAAAATACTACAAAGCATCTTTTTAGATCACAAAGTTTAAAAATTAGAAATCACCAACAGAAAGATCAAGGAAATAAAAGCAAATACATGGAAACTGTATAACACCCTGCTGAAAAGCTAATGGGTACTAGAACAACAATAACAAAAATAAAACACTTCCTTGACTCAAATGAGAATGAATACAATATACCAAAACCTGTAGGACACAGCAAAAGCAGTGCTTAGAGGGCAATTTATAGCAATAAATGCACATATCCCAAAAGAAGAAAAAAAATAAAATCAACACATTAACACATCTCCAACAATTGGGGAAAGGCCAGCTAAGAAACTACAGTCACCAGAGGAAAAGAAATAATGATGATTAGAGCAGAAATAAGTGAATTAAGAAGGAGAAGATACAGTATGCATAAGAAACAATATGGGTGACATCACAACAGAACCAATAAAAAGAAAAAGGATAAATACTATGAAGAATTGTATTCCAATAATTTTGAAAATCTAGAACAAATTGTCAGTGGTTCAATATCAACAGCCACTCCTTGGAAGCCCTGTATAGGGTTACCATGAGTTAGAACTGACTCGATGGCACATAACAAAAACAACCACAGGGAGAAAGCAAGATAACTATTGTGGCATGGAGGGGATCGCAATCATTGAGCTAAAACTAAACATATGATTTGTTGAATGCAAAACTAAAATCTTACTTGTAAACCTTCACTCAATTCACAATAAAAAAATTTAAAAAGAATGTTGGTGTACAGGTTTCTGTTTGTATTCCTATTTTACTTTTCCTGGGTTATATATACCAAGACTTGGGATTGCTAAATCATATGGTAATTCTACACTCAAATTTTTGAGGAACCACCAAACTGTCTTCCACAATGGCTGTAGTTTTACATCCCACCAGTAATGGATGAAGGCTGCATTTTCTTCACAACCTCGTCAACACCTGTTGTTTTCCATTTTTTCAATCATTGCTGTTCTAACAAAGATGAGGTAGTATCTCATTGCACTTTTAATTTTCATCTCCCTGGTGTGGCACTGCATTAACCAATGCGCCGAACTGCAAAGTCAGTTTGAACCACAAGGTCAGCAGTTCAAGCTCACCAGTCACTCCTCCGAAACCCTATACAGGGTCACTATGAGTCAGAAACAACTCAACAGTCCTTAACAACAGCAACAACAATAAATGGTTAATGGGAGTCCTAGTGTGGTGCTACAGGATAAGCACTGGACTGCTAACCACAACTTAGGCAGCTCAAACCCGCTGCTCCCTAGAAGTCCTATACAGGGTTGCTATGAGTTGGAACCAACTCGGCAACACTTAACAACAACAATGGTTAATGATATTGTCCATGATTTTCTGACTTCACTGAATTAAGATTGTTGCCTTCAGGCAGAGAATCTTTTTATAAAATTGCTGATGGTTTCACTTGTGCTGAAAGGGGATTCAGCTAGAGGCTTGTCCTTCCCTGAAACCCACAGAAAGCAACCACTCACAGTAATATCTTAACATTCTTTCCAAGCTACCAAATCAGTAGCTTAAAAATATTTTTTTTTTTACTATAACAGTCCAGTGCTTATCCTACAGCACCACACCAGGACTCCACAATAACCCACATTAAGAGACAAATTTTACAATGTGAACCAAAACATACACACAAGCTTCTTCTGCACACACACACACATATTTATATTTGTGTTTTATTCTCTTCTGAAGCCTCAGTTCCTGGCAAGTACTAGGTACTCACAAATATTTATTCAATTAATTCATGAATTTGTAGATGTACTACTGACATTGTTGTTGTTGTTAAGTGTCATCGAGTCAGTTCTGACCCATAGCGACCCTGTACATGATTTCCGAGGCTGTAAACCTTTACGGGAGCAGAAAGCCTCATCTTTCTCCCGCGGAGCAGCTGGTAGTTTCGAACTGCTGACCTTGAGATTCGCAGCCCGGTTTGTAACCACTACGCTACCAGAGCTCCTTACTACTGACATAACATTTTGTAAAATGACACTTAACCATACTAACTGCATTCTATTTCACGATGAGAGTGTCTGACTTCCTCTAGCTTCACAAGAGGAAGAAGAATCAAGATCAAGAGTCCAAACTGATTCCTGTGAGGGTGGAGATGAGACATACCTCCTCTCTACAATCTTTCTATCAATTCTACCACCAGCCAGCCCTCCCATAACACTCTATTTCTCTGTGTTGGGTTTTATCATTCATTGCAATGGCCACTGCGATGGTTAGAATTTTGTGTCGATTTGGCTGGACCAGAATTTTCAGCAGTGTAGCAGTTACAATGTAACCATTCCCCATGATGAGTTCTGATATAATGTAGTCCCTTCCCCCAGGATGTGACCTGATGTAATTCTCTTATGTGGTGTAAATCCTCACTTCTGAGATGGTAATGAGGCAGGAAGCAATCGCAATCGATAGGATTAGACTGTATCTTGAGTCAATCTCTTTTGAAATATAAAAGGAGAGAGAAATGAGTAGATAAAGAGGGACCTAAGGAACTCTGGTAGCGTAGTGGTTACGAGTTGGGCTGCTAACCTCAAGGTTAGCAGTTTGAAACTACCAGCCGTTCCATGGGAGAAAGATGAGGCTTTCTGCTCCTCTAAAGATTTACAGCCTCGGAAACCCTCTACAGGGTCACTATGAGTCGGAACCGACTCCACAATATGCTACCACCACCCCCACCACCACTAAGAAAGAGCAGGGAGTGGTGTGCATCATTTGGAATTGGGTTCTTGTACTGTGAGGTGCCTAGATCCAGGGAAAAACTGATGCCAAGACACATGGAGATCTCCAAGGAACACTGTGCCTACAGATGCTGAAAAGACACAAGGGCCTTTCTCTAGAGTCAGTGCTCTGAATTCTGACTTCCAGCATTCTAAATGGTAAGGGAGTAAAGTTCTTTTTGTTAAAGCCATCCACTTGTGGTATTTCTGCTATAGCACTACTAGATAACTGAGAGCCACACAGAACTCACAGACAATACTCATGATTATGGGGTTTATTAGGGAAGTCACAGGTAACAGTTCAGGATCAGGAACAAATCAGGATACAGTTCTTCTGTCAGGACAGTTTCTTCTCACCGTGCCCACACACAGGCCTTCTCTGGCCCTAGGCCCCTGTTGAGCTCAGGCAAGTGTTACAAAGCTCCTTAGCGCCTCCAATAAATGCCTAAAAGTACCCCATTCTGCTTGAAGACATTCAGCACTCTTGCTCCATGGGTCAGCATATCTGCTATAGCCACCTTGGTCTGTGGCCTGGGAAGCCCACCATGCCATCTCACATCAGTCTCCTGGTTCTGCTGCTTCTTCTCACCATCTCATGCTGTGTTCGGTGTTACAACCCTTGCTTTCTCTGTTTCCTGGGTCTAGAAGGTTCTTAACCCAGATCCAAAGGATATGTTCTACTCCCAACTCTTATTCTTGGTGGTAATGAATTCCTCTTTGCTCTGGGATTGGCTCTCTTAAGCCTAGCTCAATGGTAAAACTGATCAATCCTCTCTTTAGGGTTCCATATACCTTATTTGGATTCCTGGTGTGGAGGATCAGCACTGGACTGTGAACCACAAGGTCAGCAGTTAAAACCCACCAGCCGCTCCTCAGAAATCTTATACCGGGTCACTCTGAGTCAGAATTGACTCGCTGGCACTTAACAACAACATACCTTATTTGCATAGTCTGGCCCCCTCAAGATGCCATGTACCACATTTGCATTATTAACAAGCTGTCCAACCCCTTTGGTGGACCACATGCAAGTTATTTACATAATATTTACATATTTACATGCACGTTACAAGATCATGGCAGAAAGGCCATATAAAAATGATCCATTGCACCACACCAACCAAACCAGCGGAGCAGCTGGTAGTTTCGAACTGCTGACCTTGTGGTTTGCAGCCCGTTTCATAACCACTACGCTACCAGAACTCTGCTCCCGTAAAGATTTACAGCCTTGGAAACCCTGTTCAGGGTCGCTATGGGTAGGAACTGACTCAACGGCACTTAACAACAACAAAAGTGAGCCTTTCTGGAGTCCTGGTGTGGCACTGTGGGTTAATGTGCCAGACTGCAAAGCCATTTGAACTGCAAGGTTGGCAGTTTAAGCACACCAGCTGCTCGTTGGAAACCCTATACAGGGTCGCTATGGGTCGGAATCAACTTGACAGCACTTCACAACAACAGCAACAACAAATGAGCCTGTCTGTGGCTGCTACTCTGTATACTGTAAGGAATCCAACATCCGGCAATAAGTTTTGATCAAGGCTTTTGAAGTATTCCACACATCAAGGTGACTCCATTCCTGCGGGCATTGCTGCAGAGAATGACTCCCAGTAGTGATACTAGTTTAGAGCTGAGACCCAGAGAGGAGACAAGCTGCTCAAACTCCCATACCAGTAAATAACAAAGCTGGCTCCTGACCCAGGTCACCTGACTCAAGTCTTTGCAGTTCCCATGAAACCATTCTTCCTACCCAAGGCTTCCTAATGCCAACCAGCAGACTTCCAATCCTAGTTCCAATAATCAGACAACTCCTAGAATTTTTAAGATAATTTATTTCTCTTGTTTTGCTTTTAAAAAGTTAACAATAATAATCTTTAATGTAAATTATGTAAAATGACAGATTTCAATCTTCCCATACCTCCAAACACCATCCTTCCCCCTGTCCCTAAATTTCTAGATGAAAATCTCTGAGAAGGTGGAGGCTCACAGATAGGAGAATTCCCAATCCTAAAACCCTTCATTGGCCAGGTCAAAGCACTGAGGAAATAAATTAAGGGGAGAGGTGGTTCCTAGCTGGTTTTGTTTGCCTTTGTCTCACAGACCCAGCGGAAGAGTTTCTGGCAAGTGTTATCATTCCAGCCACCATTGTCAGTGAAGTGGGCACAGTCCTCGCCTCCTCCAAGGCCATACCAGTTGTCTGGCTGTTCTGGCCTCCAGTTTCTGAGGAGACAGAACACATGTGGGTATAACCCAGGAGGTCCACCCTTAGCCAAGTCCTGAGGAGTCCCTGGGACCAGCCAGGCTGAGCAGAGGGAACAGGGCTGTGGGAGAACACACACACTCACTTGAAGCCTGTCTGGTAGTCAGTACCGTCCACCCATGTCCAGGGCCCATTTTCATCGGTGAGGCCCATCCACGTGTTTATAAAGCCTGTGTGGAACTTGATAAAATTCTAGGGAGAAGAGGATGCTGGTGACTTCTCCCAAGATCAACCACCCTCCCAAATAAGGTTTTCTGGGGCCCTCACCTGTTCATTCCATGAGTTAACTACCACCAGGTGGGAGTCCAACAGCTGGCAGTACCTCTGTGCCTCGTGCCAGGGTTTCCCAGTGCGAGAGAACCAGTAGCAGCTGTCTTCGTGCTCCACCCAGTTAATGGGACAGCAGGTTTTCTGAGAGCCTGAGGAGGCAGAGAGGTGGTGTGGCTCTGAGATGGCACACAGCTACTTATGTACAGAAATGTGGGGCCAGGTGCTTCCACACACACTCCTCACCATTGCTCTTTACAGCGGCCATTTGACAAGACAGGGATTTCATGTCTTTCACCAGCTGCTGGAATGCCAGGACAATGTTAGAATGACCTGGAACACAGACAGATGGGCAGTGGAGACAGTGTCCTGAGTGTGGCTTCTGCTCAGTGAGTCCCTGGAGGTCAGGTGCTCATACATAGACCTCAGCTAAGGAATCATCATGCCTACCAAAACCTTCTCAAGGTAGAGAGGAGCAGGGGTCTCTGACCTGTTTTGACTTCCTGCATCTGTGTATCCAGCATGCTCTCCAGAGTAGTCACCTTGTCCTTCAAGCTTTGGGCTGGAAGGAAGTCCAGCTCAGCACCCATTAGGCTGCACCCCCCCCACCCCCGCTTTGTCCTAAACTCCCAGCCCCCACCCTTCCGCACATACTCTCGGAAGGTCTCTCACCTGCTTGTAGCTGTTCCTTGTGTTTCTCCACCTCAGCTCTCAAAGTCGTTAGCAATCCTTGAGAACGGTCATCTGGAGCACAGGGAGGTCAGTACCCAGGAGTCAGCTCCCACTCTCTCTCCCAGCCAGCCCTACCCACAATCCCCAGCTCACCCTCGGTTTTCAGTGCCTTGATCTCATCTGTGATGTTTGATGTGAAATTGAGGGAAGTTGTTCTCAGGGTCGACAGGTCCCACTGAAGCTTGGGAACTGATTAGTGGGATGGGCCAATCAGAGTCAAAATTGATGGTGTCCTCATTCTGTGCTAGATAGACGCTGAGCAGGGGACTTCACATGCGTCAGATTCAATCCTCATGCAGGCACTATTGTTATCCCACATTGCAGATGGGGAAACAGAGGCTTAGAGATTAAATGATTTGTTTACCCATTGCTGTCAAGTTGTTTCCAATTCTTGGCAACCTTATGTGCAGAATAGAACTGTTCTATAAAGTTGTTTGTTTTGTTTTGTTTACAGAAGCAGATTATCAGACCTTTCTGCCTCAGAACCTTTGGTGGATTCAAACCATCAACCTTTAGGTTGGCAGTTGAACATAAAACTATTTACGGTACCCATGGACTCTTAATTTTTCTGCATTACTCAACTAATAAGTGATAGAAGCAGAAATCAACCCTTTTTGTCGAACTTCAGCATGTCTACAACCATCCTTATCATGGATTCTTCACCGTCTCCATCGGTGCCCTCCATCGCTGTCCTCACCACTTTCATCACCCCATTCATGCCTCCACCATTTCATCACGCAGTAGCCCCATTATGGCTCGAATGACTTTGGCAGTATTGCCATGGTCATAACCCTGGTTGTTGTCCCCATAATTGCCTTGCTATGGTCACTATGCCCATCATTGCCCCTGCCATGATCCTCATCACCGTCCCCATCATTGTCTCAACACTGCACCTCATTATTGTCCCATCGCTCCCCCCTGTGACCCTCACTTTGTGATCCGATCACACAGATGATGATAAACAGGAGGAGGCTGAGGCCCAGGGAGAACAGGTGTAGGTAGGATCCAGAGCAGAAACGCTGCAGGAAGGATTGAAGAAGACACAGCCCTGTAGGAGGAGAGGGTGTCAGGAGGAGGGGAGCACAGGACCTGGGAGGGACAGGAGAAGATGGCTGGGAAAGCTGTCTAGGAATCAATGGGCACAGGCAAGCTAGGGGGAGGGCTGGACCAGGTGGATCGTGGGATGGGGTATGTTCAGGCCTTTGACTTTCTCCATTGTGGACCACCACAATACTCAAGACCCCCTCCCACCTCATAGGTGTGCACAGGCTGGGACAATGGTGACATGTAAAAGGGTCTATCATTACCACTCAGAGAGGTCACAGGAGGACACAGAGAACTGGAGGTTTTCCATGCCCTCACACTCACCTGTAATAGCAGGTAAGTAAATGAGTGTCCCTTCCAAACCCAACTACTCATCACCCCCTCACCCCACTCTAGCTCTTAATCCCCTCCCCACAGAGCCCAGATAACCAGGTCACATGTAATCCTCCCTGTCCCTGTCACTGTGAGAACCTCAGATCCTCTTTTCAGATGGGGATCAACAGAAGCTGGACCCTGACCCCCTCAAGAGCAGGGACCCCACCTGTATTCATGGTGACAGAGAATCCGTCCTAGACATATGGAAAGTGTGCTTTATGAGACACTGCTTCTCTGAGGCCTCATTCCCTCTTACCATTCCTAAACTTCTGGCTTCTCTCCTCCCTCTCCAGGGGTTGGAGGTGTTCATATTTCATTGACATGCTTGGACCCACACTGTCTCTGAGGCTTGCAGAGCTGAAATGAAAGCAGGGACAATGGCCTGGCTGGGGTAGGAGCATGGCCAAGGGACAGGCTTAGACTAGAGTTGGAACTGAGATGGAGAGTTGGAGTTACAGTAAGAGATGAGGTTCTGGTTGAGAATGAGCCCAAAGGGAGGACTAGGAATGGGAATGGACCTGAGTTTGCAGCTGAGGTAGGGAATGGAGTCAGGACTGGGGATTGGGTTGATTTTGGAATTGAAGATAAGGTTGAAACTAAAGTTGTTACGATGACTGGATCTGATTTGGAGGGCTAGAATTAAGATTGTGTCTTATGCTAGGATTGGGGTCAGTATGCATGTTGGACCATGGATGGAGCTGGCCCCAAAGCTTGGCCCTGAAACTGGAGAAAGAATAGGATTGAAGATCACCTTTTGACTGGGACTGGTGTAAAGATTCATGTTGTATCTGAAGTTAAAGCTCAGATTGAAGTTAAAGGAGTTGCTGCTGTTGCTAACTGCCGCTGACTCGGTTCCGACCCATAGCGACCCTGTATAGGGTTTCCAGCCTTGCAGTTCAAACAACTTTGCAGTCCAGCACATTAACCCATAGCACCACACCAGGATTCTAGTTAAAAGGAGTTGTTGTGAAGTGCCGTCGAGTCAGTTCCGACCCATAGTGACCCTGTATAGGGTTTCCAAGGAGTGACTGGTGAGCTTGAACCACCGACTTTGCAGTTCAAACAGCTTTGCAGCCCAGCGCATTAACCAGGACTCCAGTTAAAGGAGTAGCTGGAGTTTCTTTAGGTTAGTGTTGGGGACTAGGACTGGGACTAATGTTGGGGCTGAAGATAGGGCCGGGATTGGTCCAGAAATGGGACTAATTTGAGTAAGAGTTTGTAGCTGAGAATTGAAGCTGCTGTAATGCAATAAAAAATCCAGTGGAGAGAATAGTCTCAAATCTCCACTTAGTAATTAAATCCCCAATTATCCTCTTTATATTTCTTCCCATTTAGTTCTACACAAGACCCAAATCCCCCCTCTCTGTTTCCAAACCCTCCCTACCCCCTAACTCCCACCTATCTCAGACCATTTACCTGTGAAAAGTCTGGAGGTGTGATTCTTGGGTTCTTCGTGAAGCACAGTAACCAGAATTGGGAAGAACTAGGGTCAGAGGTGATCAAGAAGGATCCACACCAGTGACTGGTGTCCTACTACTGGTTTTTATATCTGAAAGCCCAAGCACTGAAATCTACAATATCTCACTTCCCTTACTTTGAACAATGAATAATAATGAGGATGCATTTAAATTGGATCAAAGGCAGATTGCTCATGTGTGTATGGGAGATGGGCTGGAGACAGTTTTGTCTCCTCCAGGGTGCGCCCTCTTCCTTCTAGTTACCCTGGCTTCTTCATTTTTACCAGTTGGGTAGGAGAACCACACCAGAGGGGTTAGGGTGTAGTTTTTTCTTTTTCCTCTACTCCAGAACTACTTTCACTTCCTGCCTCAGTTTCCCAGAGTTATTGGTATCGTTGAACACCTGGGTCCAAAGGAGACCATTTCTCTGCTCTTGCTCAAAACCAGTCTGAGTCCTGGCTCTAGCTTCCTGGGGAGGTGGGGGGTAGAAAGGGCTTGGGGAGTGGGGGTATCAGTCCTCATACCAGCTCATAAGATCACATTGTCAGAACCAACAGGATAGTAACAAACAACAGTGTGGCAGTTCTAGACATCAGGTTTTCCTTATCCCCAAGATTGTTTGTTAAATTTAAAGTCTCTGCTCTGAAGCTTACAGTGACTCTTTTGTTTTCTTTTGGAGGTTTGGTGGGGGAATTTCAAAGGGATAATCTGGAGAGATTTTCTTCAAGGATACATGACAATCATGGTGTCTTATTATGAAAAAGTTTTCAGGGAACTGAACTGGTAAGAAAAACGCCAACAAAATTGTATGAAGTAGCCAGCTGGTCTGAAAAGAGGGGAGGCATGTGAGAACTCCCAAACTTGCAGACAGTAGCTATTTGACCTAGCTTGGATGGCTTACTGACCAGAATTCGACCCGAGGAAGATAAAGAAGTATGATACAGGGAACAAGCATAAATTGCTATAACCTCATCAACTGGACCTTTGCTTATGGACGAAGCTGCCCAAAATTCCAACTGTGAACAGGGAAGGATTCTTCATTTCTAGGATCAAGCATGTCTCCTCAGTACACTGGGTTGATAGGGATGGGCAACTTAGACTTCAGCTATCAAAATTGTGGGGGGAGGGGTTATTGTAAAGGCACAAAGTGCCTGCCTTACAAGCTTTCATGAAGGTGCTTAGTGTCAGAATGAGGAGAGTAATTCAAAAACCCTACTGAATCGTTTTTCTCTTGTCCAGATGGGTCTGGTGATGAAGGGGATAGAATTTTATGATTCAATTGTGAGTAATTGTTATCAGGTCTAATGGCGTGTGTCACAACTATAAATGTAGAAAAAGTGCAACTATAAGGGGGGAACAGTTAATCTGTCATTTCAGGAACAGAGGACCATCAAGAGAGAAAAACTTGAGAGGAGTTAGGGATCCTAACCAGTGAGGGATCTTAACCAGAGACATCAACAACAAAGATGGCATCAGAGGGGATGGTGTAGAAATACAGAGCAGCAGAGGTCTATAGGTCCACGGAATGAGAAAAGCAGAGTGCCTGCGGGCAGGAGGCTGGCTTGCAAAATGTACCTTTTGGACATTTAAATGAATACATATTTTCAATGTGGTATGTGTACATTAAGGAGCTCTGGCAGCGTAGTGGTTACGAATCGGACTGCTAACCTCAAGGTTGGCAGTTCAAAACTACTAGCGGTTCCACAGGAGAAAGATGAGGAGGTCTGCTCCCCTAAAGATTTACAGCCTCAGAAACCCTTTGTAGGGTCACTGAGTCAGAAACGACTCCATGGTACTTAACATGTATACATTATGTAACAACATGTGTACATTAAAAAAGAAAAAAGGTAATAGAGGCAAATACTGTTGGCTAAGGGTGCTAAACGGATTGTAATCGTTACAATGATTTACTGAATGTAAAACTGATCATCTGTAAGTCTTCACTCACTCAATACACAATAAAAGCTTTTAAAAAAAATTGTGTGAGAAATTGTTTTTCATCACAACAATGCACCTATGCATTCTTTGAGGGTAACAAGAGCCCTCAAACTATGAGAAAACTATGAGAAGTTTAGTGGGAAACTTTACCCCATTCACCTTCCAGACATCACGTTGCCCCTTCAAACTATTTTTTGTTCCTTAAACTTGAAGAGCCTTGAAAAGGAACACAATTTGAGTACCCTGAGGAGGCCAAAAGCGGTCATTTTGACTGGTGTAAATCAAAGCACAGAATTCTTTGGGGAAGGGCTAGAAAGATGGAGACTCTGCCTTCCAAATGTACAGACATAGATATAGACTATATCGAGAAACAATAGCTTCACATTTTGATATTTCTGTTTAATAAGGTTTTTATGATTTTATAGTAATAATTTTTTACTTATCCTTTTTTTCTTTTCTATAGCTCTCAAATAACTGGAATTATATAATATGTATGCTTTTGAGATCTAGCTTCTTTCACTTGTCATAGTGTTTTTCAAATTCATTCATGTAATATCAATAGTCCATTGATTTTATTGCTAAGTAACAGTCCATTGTATGGATATATCACAATTTGCTTATCCATTCATATATTGATAGACATTTATGTTGTTTCCAGATTTTACCTATAATGAATAGAGTTACTATAAACATTTGGTACAACTCTTTATTTGGACATGTATTTTCATTTCTCATGGGTAAGTACATAACAGAGGGATTACTGTCTTGTAATAAATCCACTATCAACATTCATGGAAGAATAGTAACGGTACCATGAAACAGTCCAGGAACAGAGGATTCTAGGACCATTAAGGGAGAAGAGTATGAGTGGAATGTGGGACCCTATCCAGAGAAGCAGCAATACCAGAGATGGAGGCAGAGATGAGGACATGGAGAAAGAGAGCAGACTCATGGAAAAAGAAAGACTGAGTGCTGGTAGCCAGGAGGCAGGCTTACAAAATGTACCCTTTGGCTGTTTAAATTGTTACATATTCCTGAGTGTTTTGGTGTACATCCTCCCCAACCCCCACTCCCATGTGCAAAAAAAAAAAAGGGTATAGAAGCTGATGATGCACAGCAATTGTAATCATTGCAATGAAATAATGAGTGTAAGATCAATGTTCTCCCATGTAAACTATCACTCAATTCACAATAAAAAAACTTTTTTTTAAAGTACCATGGAGAAGAATAAACAAATCTGTGTTGGAAGAAACACAGCCGGGATGCTTCTTAGAAGCCAGGATGGTGAGCCGTCGTGTCTCATATTTCAGACATGTGATCAGGAGGGACCAGTCCCTAGAGAAGGACATCATGCTTGGTAAAGAGGAAGACTCACAAAGAGCTGGAATGACACAAAGGCAGCAGCAGTGGGCCCAAGTGTAACAGTGACTGTGAGGATGGCGCAGGACTAGGCCGTGTTCTGTTCTGTTGCGCAACAGGGTCACTATGACTTGGAACCTACTAGACGGCACCTAAAAACAACAAAAACTGGTAAGTATGTGCTCAAATTCCTAGGAAATTTATAAACTATTTCCAAAGTCTTTGTACCATTATACTTTCCTAAACGTAATGTATGAAAATTTCAGTTATCACACATTCTCATCTATAGTTGATATTTTCTAGATTTTTAATTTTATTCATTCTAATTGTGGTACTTTAGGATAAGCACTGGACTACTAGTCAAAAGGTCAGTGGTTCAAATTCATCAGCTACTCTTCGGAAACCCATTCCAGGATTATTATGAGTTAGAACCAATTTGACGGCACTTAACAACAACGAGCCGTCTGTGAAAGGAACCCTAGCGGCATTGTACATAAGCACTGAACTGCTAATCTCAAGGTCATCAGTTCAAACCAGCTGCTCCATGGGAGAAAGTTAAGGCTTTCTGCTTCTGTAAAGACGGATGGTCTCAGAAATCCTATACAGGGCTTCTATGAGTCAGAATTCAGTCAACGGCAAGTGATTAATATATTGGTCTGTTGCAGTATTTTATTGCAGTTTTAATTTGCATTTCCCTGATGACTAATGATGTTGAACATCTTTTTATAGACTTATTGACCTGTACATTAAAATATATCTTCTTTTGAGAAATTTCTGTTCAAAAGATTGCACATTTTAAAATCTCTTGTGTTATTATTTACTTGTAAAAAAGGCTTTATATGTTCTTGATGCAAGTCCTTTATCAGATGTAAGTACTATGAATATTTTCTACCTGTCAGCAGCTTGTCTTTTAATTTTATTAATGTCCTACAAGGAGCAGTTTTGTTTGTTTTTTATCTTTATGAAGTCCAATTTATCAATTGTTTTCTATTATGACTCACATTTTTGTGTCCTAGCTGAGAACTATTTGCATATACAAAGTTGCAAAGATATTCTGCTATGCTTCTTCTAAAATGCTTATGGTGTTGTTATGTGCCGTCGAGTCGGTTCCGACCCATAGCGACCCTATACAGGGTTTCCGAGGCTGTAAATCTTTATGGGAGCAGAAAGCCTCAGCTTTCTCCCGTGGAGCGGCTGGTAGTTTCGAACTGCTGACCTTAAGGTTTGCAGCCCAATTCGTAACCACTACGCTACCAGAGGATCAGTTTTTATGTATAAGTGTATGATCAGTATGCCACCACTCATCTGTCAATTTGTTGTACTGTGGTGGCTTCTATGTTGCTGTGATGTCACAAGCTATGCCACCAATATTTCAAATATCAGCAAGGTCACCCACAACAAATAGGTTTCAGTGGAGCTTCTAGACTAAGACAGACTAGGAGAAGGAAAGCAGACCATCTCTGAAAGGCCAGCCACTGAAAACTTACGACTAGTAGTAAAAGATTGTATGATGCAGTGCTGGAAGATGAGCCCCTCAGATTGAAAGGCACTCAAAACATGATTGGGGGAGAGTTGCCTCCTCAGAGTAGAGTCAACCTGAATGACATGAATGGAACAAAGTTTAAGAAAATTAAAACAGTCCCTGAAAGCCAAAATCTGACACTGAGTATATACCACCTAAATTAAGAAATGATCTGAAAAATAGATTAGATTGAATACTAATGACCAAAGAGCAGAGGAGGTATGGACTATTAAAAAGACAGGGAAGAAAGAAAACAACCAAAATGCATGTCAGAAGAGACTCTGAAACTTGCTCTTGAACAAAGAGAAGCTAAAGCAAATGGAAGAAATGATGACATAAAAGAGCCAAACAGAACATTTCAAACGGCAACTTGAAAAGATGAAGTAAGGTATTATTATGAAATCTGGAGTTAGAAAATCAAAAGGGAAAGAACTGAAGAAAAATTCAAGCCTAGAGTTGTAATATCAAAGGATTTTATGAACAAAATATTGAATGATGCTAATAGCAACAAAAGAATATGGAAGGCATACAAAGAAGCACTGTATCAAAATGAACTGGTCAACATTCAACCATTTGAAGTGATAGCATATAATGAAGAATCAATGATATAGAAGGAAGAAAACCAAGCTGCATTGAAGGGATTGGATAAGAACGAGATGCCAGGAACTGATGGAGTGAATACCAATTCAAATGCTTCAAGAAATGAATGTAGCAATGGAGGTGCTCACTCATCTATGCCAAAATGTTTAGAAGACCGATGTGTAGACAACCAACTAGAAGAGGTTCATATTTGTGGCCATTCAAAAGAAAGGGAACCCAAGAGAATATGGACATTATCTAATAATAGCATTAATTTCACATGCAAGTAACATTTGCCACAGATCATTCAAAAACAGTTGCAGCAGTACATTGATAGGAAGGTTTCAGAAATTCAAGCCAGATTTAGAAGAGGGCATGGAATGAGAGATAATCATTGCTGATGTCCGATGGATCTTGGCTGAAAGCAGAGAATATCAGAAAAAATGTTTGCTTGTTCTTTATTGACTATGCAAAGACTGTGTAGATCATAACATTGCGAAAAATGGAAATTCCAGAACACTTCATTGTTCTCACACAGAACCTGTATATAAACCAAGAGGCAGTTGTTAAAACACAAGGAGATACTGCATGGTTTAAACCATTAAAAATAGTTTATAAGGAAAGATGTGAACCAGGAGTATATCCTTTCACCATATTTATCCAATCTATATGCTGAGTAAATAGTTCAAGAGGCTGGATAATTTGAAGACAGATGTAGCATCAGGATTGGAAGAAGGCTTAATAACATCCTGAGTGCAAAAAACCACGTGGGGACCATATCTGACTTTCCCTGGTTTCACAAGGGGGAAAGAGAATTAAACTCAAAATCAGCCCAAGACTGATTTTTATGAAGCAAAAGTCATACATGCTTCTTCCCTACAACCTTCTTTATCCTATTCTGACACTAACCATCCCTCCCACAGCACTCTCTGCTTCACATCTAGGTATGCTAATCCATTGTAATGGCCACACAGAACTCATAACAGTACTCACAATTATGGGGTTTATTAGGGAGTGAACAGGATACAATTCAGGATCAAAAAAACAGCTCAGAACACAGCGGTTCTCGAGGCAGGAACACCTCTTCTCTGCCGTACTGCAGACATGCCTCACTCTTGTCTTCGGTTTCTTAGCCACAGGATGCCTTGACCTCTGCCCCAGTCCATGGACCTAGAGCTTGCAGCTCATCTATCTCTCCATGCCACCACCTCTGCTATTGTCTTTGCTGTCACTGTTTTCCTAGGCAGGGATCTCACACTCTACTCATGTTCTTCCTTCTTAATGGAACTGGGATTTTCGGTCTTTGTGTCTGATATGGCTCCTTTTAAATCTAGCTGGAGTGTAAAACTAACCAATCCCAGTCTTAGAGTCCTGTATATCTTATTTGCATCGTTCTACTCAATCACTTAAGGCGCTCTGGTAGCGTACTGGTTATGAATCAGGCTGCGAACTGCAAGGTCAGCAGTTCGAAACTACCAGCTGTTCTACAGGAGAAAGATGAGGCTTTCTGCTCCTGTAAAGATTTACAGCCTCGGAAACCTGTACAGGGTCGCTATGAGTCGGAATCAACTCCACAGCACGTAACAACAACAACTCAATCTCTTGTTGGGAATTAAGAAGGCTTTGGATAGAAAAGTCATATCAAGTAAATTCAAGGCACCACACTGTGATATATAGATGACATAACCTTGCTTGTGGAAATCAAAATGGATTTGAAGTACTTACTGATGAATTATACCACATTGTAAAAGGGGGAAAAAAATCCTCAGCACTGAACCAATGAACGACATCATGATAAGTGGAGAAAAGTCTGAAGTTGTCAAAGACTTCGTTTTCTTGGATCCATAATCAATGCTCTTGGAAGCAGCTGTCAAGAAATCAAGAGACATGTTGCATTGGACAAATCTGCTACAAGAGTCCTCTATAAAATGTTAAAGAACAAAGATGTCACTTTGAAGACTAAGGTGTAACTGACCCAAGCTATGGCATTGTCAATTGCCTCATATGCATGTGAAAGCTGGACACGGAACAAAGAAGAATTTATGAATTTGAATTACGATGTTGGTGAAAAATATTGAATATACCATGGACTGCCAAAAGAACAAACAAATCTGTTTTGGAAGAATTTATAGCCGAATGCTCCTTGGAAGTGAGATTTGGTCTCTTGTACTTTATCAGGAGACACCCGTCCCTGGAGAAGAGCATCATACTCGGTAAAGTGAAAGTTAAGTGAAAAAGAGGAAGACTCTCAATGAAATGGACTGACACAGTGGCTTCAACATAACAATTGTGAGGATGAAACAGGACCGGGAATTCTTTCCCTCTGATGTACGTGGCGCCACTATGAGTTGGAACAGATTTGTCAGCACCTAATAACAATATGATCAGTTATAGAGTCCATTTTTTTCATTAATAATTATTTCAGCACTCTTTGTCCACATTTAATTACCTTGACACCTTTGTCAAAAACCAACTGTGTTGACCCATGTCTGCATTTTCTATTCTGTTCCACTAATCTATATTCCATCTTTATTCAAGTCCTATAGTTTTGTTTTGTTTTTTACTGTAACTTCGTACTAGATCTTGAAGTCCTATAGTGTTAAGTCCGCCCACATTATTGTGCATTTCCAAAACTGCTTTATCTATTGTGGGTCCTTTATATTTCCACATCAGTTTTAGAATCAGCTTATCAATTTCTCTAACAGGGGAAAAAAAAGCCTATGGGGATTTTGATTGGGAATGTACTGAATATATAAATGAACTTTGGGTGAACTGACATTGTAACAACATTAAGCCTTTTGATCTATAAAAATGGCATATCAATTAATGCGGTTTTCTAATTCTAGGGGAAACAAGCTATTTTATATCTACCCATATATTTACCATTTCTGATGCTCTTCATTTCTTCATATAGATCCAAGTTTTTGTCTGGTATGATTTCTTCTACCTGAAGAACTCCCTTTAAGATCATGAACACTGATTGCCAGTGCAACTTTATTCTTGCCAGCCAGCATTTGTGTCTCTTTGTCAGCAAACTGCTCTCAAGTAGTTTCTTCTGATAATATTCCTTCCATATCAAGCAATTTCTTTACAATGATGAACACTGATCCCCAGTGTTTTTAATCTTACCAGTCAGCACCTGTGTCTCTTTGTCAGCAGAGTGCCGTCAAACTGTTTCATCTGGATACACAGAGAGATGGAAAAACCTTGAAGTTATGTTCTCCCCAGCCACCAGCCCCAAAGACATCACTGCCATTGAGTCAATTCCAACTCATGGCGACCCCAGGGGTTACAGAGCTCCACAGGCTTTTCGTGGTTGTAATCGTTACAGAAGGAGAACATCAAGTCTTTCTTGTTGATTTGCTGGATAGATTCAAACGCCAACCTTTTGGTTAGTAACCACCCAGAGACTTGTCCCCACTGTTGTTGTTGTTGTTAAGTGCCGTCGAGTCGGTTTCGACCCATAGCGACCCTGAACAGGGTTTCCGAGGCTGTAAATCTTTACGGGAGCAGATCGCCTCATCTTTCTCCCACGGAGCAGCTGGTAGTTTCGAACTGCGGACCTTGCGGTTCGCAGCCCAATTCGTAACCACTACGCTACCAGAGCTCCTTGTCCCCACTAGAAGCTCTTAACAAATGACTGTTAAGTGCAAGGTTAAGAATACTCCAGCTCTCTTCTCTGTTGGGGATAAGTCTGAGGTGTGACTGGCCTACACTGTCTTTATTACATACCTGTGGGATTGACCTAATGTTTAATGTTACACCACCACACGAGCATCAATACCACCACCATTGGGTTTGTTTGATGTTGCTGGAACTGTTTCCTAATGAGGATTTACTAGAATCCTCATCTCTTAGTCAGCTTCTATTGCATACTTGTTTTACTTCCGTCCCTTCTTTTTGTTCCCCAACCCATTTTTCCTAGAAATATTTCCCAATGAATAACTTTTACAAGAATTGTCCTCTCAGGATCTTCTGAAAACACTAGAACAGGAATCATGAACTGTTTTGGTTTTCCTCATTTTGTTCTCTTCTTCTTTCTATATTAATCTTCAAGAGTTGAAGCAAGGGAGAGCAGAATTCAAGGAGAAGAGGCCCATGAGCTGATGCCATTGTGGCAGTCAGGATGCTCTTCATTGTGAGCATGCAAATACTGACCTTTCATAGAAGTCTATTATTGGAAGGTCCTCAGAAACACCCATGGAATCAGCAGTGATCTGACCACAGCAGTCCCTCAAGAGGATGATGAACACTCTGGCTGCCCTCTGTGATGTTCACCATGAGTTCCTGTCCCAATATGCAGCTGTATTTTTACAGCCTCTTGTGCCTCTCTATGATGCAATTCTCTTGGACAGCATCCTTTTGTTTTAAAACAACTCAGGCCTGATATCCGTGGTTTCCAATAGGTCCCCATATTCTCTGACATCCTTGCTCTGCCAGACAGCTAGGGCATCTAGATCAACTTATGCATGGGGAAACTCCATCCAAAGTTTTTACTCACAGACTTCTACAATCAAGAAACAAGGATGAACTTTTCCTCTTGCTGAAACCCACCTTTTAGTAATTCTTTCAATTAAAGTCAAACTTCTAATCTTTGGGGTACAGGAGAAGTGAAGATGACAAACCAGCACAAGGCTTCAGGAACTGATGAAATGCACACTGAAATCTTTCAACAAACTGTCACAGCACTGGAAGCACTCTTTCAGCTATGCCAAGAAATTCAGAAGACAGCTACCTGGCCATCTGACTGCAAGAGATTCCTATTTGTGCCCATTCCAAAGAGAGGTGGCCCAATAGAATGCGGAAGTCATTGGAAAATACCATTAATATTACATGCAAGTAAAATTTTGCTCAAGATAATTCAAAAATGGCTGCAACAGTGCATTGACAGGGACCTGGGTTCAGACGAAGACATGGCTCAAGGACTATCATTGCTGACGTCAGATGAGTCTCGGCAGAAAGATGTTTACTTGTGCTTTGTTGACTAAGCAAAGGTTTTTGACTGTGTGTATCATTACAAGCTATGGATAACACTGCGAGGAATGAGTATCCCAGAACATTTATTTGTGCTCTTCAGGAACTTGCACACAGACCAGGAAGCAGTTGTTTGAACAGAACAATGGGGCACTGAATGGTTTAATATCAGGAAAAGTATGCGCCAGGGTTGTATTCTTTCACTATACTTGATAATTCAATCTGTATGCTGAGAAAATACTCTGAGAAACTGAA
Organism: Chrysochloris asiatica; assembly: GCF_000296735.1. Lineage (NCBI taxonomy): Eukaryota > Metazoa > Chordata > Mammalia > Afrosoricida > Chrysochloridae > Chrysochloris > Chrysochloris asiatica. The sequence continues at coordinate 8,689,092 of NW_006408572.1, forward strand.
CTATATGAAAAAGAAGGTGACATCAGGATTGAAGGAAGATTCATTAACAGCCTGTGATATGCAGATGATACAACCTCACTTCCTGAAAGTGAGAAGAGAACTTAAATGAGAAGAGAACTTAAAATACTTACTAACCACGTGGGCGCCAAGGCTCAGTGTGCGCGGCGGCCGTGGCGGCGGCTGTGTGGGGTTGCGTCCGTTGGGATGCCCGGGAGATGCTGATCCACTGGGCAACTGGGCGGACAGGCAACAAACTAGTGGGCAGAAACGAGCTCTAAGTGGAGAGCCTGGTTCCGTCCTCCAGTCGGCCCGCAGCCCGGTCGGCCGTCGCCCCCCCGCCCCCACCAGCAAACCGACGCCTGGGGCGCACAGCGTCCTGCACTTCTTTTCCCAGCATCCGCCTCCGGGACCATGGGGAAGCATGAGCAGATCCTGGTTTTCGACCCGCCCAC
>NW_006408572.1:8689828-8695843 GCF_000296735.1 Chrysochloris asiatica
TGGGAGCAGAAAGCTTCATCTTTCTCCCGCGGAACAGCTGGTAGTTTCGAACTGCTGACCTTACGGTTCACAGCCTAATTCATAACCACTACGCTACCAGAGCTCCTTTTGATGTAGTCACTACAAATCTTAAATTGAGAAATCCATCCGCTAGAGAAGTATGTTTCAAAGTGAAGATTACAGCTCTTCGTCGGTACTGTGTGAGGCCCTACAGTGGAATTATTGATCCAGGGTTGTCTGTGACTGTTTCAGTAATGCCACAACCTTTTGACTATGATCCAAATGAGAAGAGTAAACATAAGTTTATGGTGCAGACAATTTTTGCACCACCAAACACTTCAGATATGGAAGCTGTGTGGAAAGCAGCAAAACCTGATGAATTAATGGATTCTAAATTGAGATGTGTTTTTGAAATGCCCAATGAAAAGAATAAATTAAATGACGTGGAACCTAGCAACGCTGCTCCACTGAATGCATCTAAACAAGATGGGCCCATGCCAACACCGCATAGTGATTTACTCAATGACACTGAAACCAGAAAAGTAATGGAAGAGTGTAAAAGACTTCAGGAAGAAATGATGAAACTGTCCGAAGAAAATCGACACCTGAGAGATGAAGGCTTAAGGCTCAGAAAGGTAGTACATTCGGATAAACCTGGATCAACTTCAATTGCATCTTTCAGAGAAAAACGTCACCAGCCCTCTTCCTTCGCTTCTTCTTGTTATTGCAGCCATTTTCACTGGATTCTTTCTAAGGAAAATTCATCTTGTAGAGTGAAACATGCATGGTGCTTCCCTCCGTTCCCCCGCCCCCCCCCCTCCAGCTTTCTCTTGACCAGAAACAAATTTGTTTACCTACCATTTCATGGGTAGTATGGCCCACGGAGACCATGTTTGTTTGTGTGTATACGGTGTCATATACGCTTTGCCTTTAATGATCTCTTATGGTTAGAAAACACAGTAAAAACAAATTGTTCGCCTACTGAACAAATTGTATATCACCAGATCATCAATAGCAGATGTCAGTTGCACATTCATTCCTTTATGAAATTCATAAATAAAGAATTGTTCTTTTTTTGTGGTTTTAATAAAAGTTAAAGAATTGTTCAGTCTTGTAAATGTTACTTTAATAATCCCTTTAAATTTCATCTGTTGCTGTTACCTCTTGAAATACGATTTATATTTAGATTTCTAATCCTGCTCATTCAGGAAATGCCAAGAGATATTCTGTGGGGAGATGGTGCCTCTTACAATGTAAATTTTCTCCTTAACTTTGCTAATATCATGGCAGAATTTTTTCTTAATCCCTTGTGAGGCAGCTGTTGACTGTGTTTATCATCCTTACGATTCTGTCCCATGGTATTTAACATTTAAAAAATAATAAAACTGTTAACAGATTCTTGCTCGATAGCTTGTGTTTGTCGTGTCATTAGATGGGGATACTAGGGAGTCTACTGTATGGTCATTTGAAATTTATCAGGCATATTCTTTCTCACGTTGAAACTTCCAGGTATTAAAATATTTGTAATGAAAAGTATTCACTGTATTAAGAAAAATAATTGATAAAATTTGCAGTTAATTTTGGTATTGGGAGACCATAATTAGTTTATATTTAAGATAATGTTAAATAAGCAAATGCCATTAGCGTAAAAGTACTATATTTTTAGTGAGTTTATATGTATGCCATCTGGCTGTATTGCATTTAATTTATCATGTTCTTATCAGGTTATTTTAGTATCTTCTAAAAGAAGACTAATTCTCCTTTGTTCTAGTCAAGTATTTTAACCAGCATAATGGTTTTTTATTTTATGAATTGAACACTTATGTAATAATTGAAACATTTCATAATAATAGTTAAAAGTAGGTGGTTTTTTTTTCCTGCCTAATTTGACATTCAAAATAAATTTCCATTATGGAAATGTTTTATTATTGAAAACAACAACAAAAAACAACTTACTGATGAAGATCAAAGACCACAGCCTTCAGTATGGGTTGCACGTCAATGCAAAAAGAAAAAAAAAACAATGTTCCAAAAAAAACACCCACCACTGGACCAATAAATAACATCATGATAAATGGAGAAAAGATTGAAGTCGTCAAAGACTTCATTTTGCTTGGATCCACTATCAACACTCATGGTAGCAGCAGTTAAGAGATCAAATGATGTGTTTCATTAGACAAATCTGCACAAGACCTCTTTAAAGTGTACAAGAGCAAAGATACCAGTTTGAGGACTAAGGTGCACCTGACCCAACTCATGCATGGTATTCTCAATAGCTTCAGATGCATGTGAAAGTTGAACAATGAATAAAGATTATAGAAGAGTAGATGCATTTTGGTTATAGTATTGGAGAAGAATATTGAAAGTGCCATGGCCTGCCAGAAAAACAAACAGAATCTGTGCTGAGAAAAGTACAGTCAGAATCTCCTAAGAATTGAAGATGATGATATTTTGTCTTTCATACTTCGCACGTATTATCAGGAGGGACTAGTCTCTGGGAAAGGGCATCATACTTGTAAAGTGGAGGGTCAATGAAAAAGAGGAAGACTCCCAATGAGATGGATTGGAACAGTGGGAGCAGCAATGGGCTTAAATGTAACAAAATTACGGGGGATAGTACAGGACCGGGCAGTGTTTTGTTCTGTTGTACATAGGGTTGCTATGAGTAGGAAGCGACTTGACATCACCTAACAAAAACATGTCAGTAAGTTGTACACCTTTAAAAAGTTGTGTGGTGCATATATTTACAACAGCTACAAAAAGCAGCTATAGATGACCAAAGTGCTTATATATAACCAAACATCTTATGGAACTTGGTTTGGACATCTATGGTTATGGTTTCTTTCCGTGGGCATCCCAGTTAATTGCTTTGTTTGGTGCTTTTGTTCTATCTCCATTCACTGCATAGTGACTGGGTTTCAAAAGCTTGTAAGTAACCATCCAAGTTATAATTGATCTATTTGCCTGAAGCAATAGTGGATGAAAGAGTCAGGAATAGGAAGAAATGGAATGTGTAGCTAATTGCTGCCATGAACAGCTGCTTCCTTTGCCATGAGATCAGAATTGGATAGTGCCCAACTACCATTACTGAAAGTTTGGATCAAAGATTCTATAGAAGAATCCTGATCAAAAGGGATAAAATGCAGAACAGAATTTCAAATCCCAGAGCTTCTGGAGTCATGGAGACTGGATGAACCTCTGAAACTATTGACCTGAGATCATCTCTAAAGCCTAAACCTTGAAGTAAAAATATCCCTTGAAGTCTTCTTAAACCAAACAGTGGTTTAGCTTAATCAGTAAAGACTGTCTACCCGTGAGCATGGTGGTGGTGGTGGTTAGTGGTTGTGTACTGTTGAGTAAGTTCTGATTCACAGTGACCCTGTATAGGGTTTCCGAGTCTATAAATCTTTACAGGAGCAGAAAGCATCATCTTTTGAACTGCTGACCTTGCAGTTAGCGATCCAGCTTATAACCACCTGTGCTCTTTGAAAAGGGCTTCAGTTTTCTTGGTCCTGTTTGTTGGGTCTAAGATTTATGACAGGTCAAGTACCATTAGGAGTACTTGAATTCTGACCTGAGTGACTTCCATTCAAGTATTAACGACACTACTGGTAGCGTAGTGGTTACAAGCTGAGCTGCTAACCGCAAGGTCACCAGTTCAAAACTACCAGCCATTCCGTGGGAGAAGGATAAGGCTTTCTGCTCCCACAAATTTTTACAGCCTCAGAAACCCTATGAAGGTTTGCTATGAGTCAGAAATGACACACCACCACCACCACCACATCCTGTTATGATGCTGTAGGATAAGCACTAGACCACAAGGTCAAGTTTGAACCACAAGGTCAGTGGTCCAAACTTATCAGCTACTCCTCAGAAACCTATAGAGTCACTATGAGTTGGAACTGACTCAACAGCACTTAACAACAACGTAATGCCTTAGTTGTGGATCTGCAGCTATTCATTTTTTAAGTTTTTGAAAACATTGATCAGACAACTATTATAAAACTTCATTTAAATTTACATCTTCTTTCTTTTTTTCACATAAATATTTTATAATTTATTGTAAAAAAATTTTTTTTGCATACCACCTTCATAAATACTGATCATGGTTTGATGAAAATGCCAATTTTAAGATAAAAATAATTCTAAATACCATGATAATTCACCTGTTTTCTTCTTTGCTTTAGTACAGCAGCTCAGACTAGAGTTAGAATCTAACCCAGTACCCATGAAAATGTGTTCTCCTGGTTTGAAAATATAATTTAACATACAAGAACACTGACAACTTCTTGCATGTGCTAAGAAGAAACACAAATCAAATGCACAGTTAAGATACCACTAAAAATAGTTACAATCCTGTTGATTTAGACTTATGGCAACCCCCCTGTGTCAGAGTAGAACTGTGCTCCATAGAGCTTTTAATGGCTGATTTTTCAGAAGCAGATTTCTTCAGAGGCATCTCTGGGGTGGACTCAAACCTCTAACCTTTTGGTGAGCAAAGCTGCTAACCCTTTGCACTATCTAGTGACTCCAAGATGTGGATAACAGACAAGTTTACAAGAAAGGTACACGTTTCTATTTACAGATGCTAATTAGAAGTATTATAATAAAGTTGATAAACTACAACCACAACAGATAGATTTCTACACACCTGGAAAAGTCAACAACAACAAAACTGAGATATTTGGCATCAAGTGGACAACATCTAGGTTGTAGGTTTTCATGTATGGTGCAAACGAAGCTTTACCATCTGCCAAGAGAGTATACAATTCAAAACACTTGTTTTATCTTTTTTCTCATGCTTGATTTTTGGTGTTCTCCTAACTCTTTCAGTCTTTTAGAAGTCTGACTTTTCACTCAGTAACACTGGTTCAAATTTCTTCTATACATGATCTCATCCTTCTCGTGTCCCCTCTGTTTGCAGAGAGCTGGTCACAGTCTTGAAGGTGGAAACGAGTCGCCAATTGATTTACCATTCTCTTCAAGGTAAGAAATGCTGCAACAACTTGGAAAGTAATGAAGAGAGTGAAGATGATATGTATTGCTTTTTCCATTGGTAAACTCTTTAAGCCTTCATTAAAGAGCAAGAAAAGAACTAAAGTCAACTGTAACAGAAGACTCAAAAGCCAAAAGCCAGCCAACTGTGAAACCTTCTCCTGTAGGTTACCCATGTAACCCAGGTCCAACCGGATGACCTCAATTAAGGTTACCAGGATGATAATACTGACCACAATAAATTTGTAGTAACCAAGCAGGATTGAATACTTCATGTGAAGCATCATAACACTGCTCACCCACCAAAGTGGGAAAAAGTATGTGTTAAAAGAAAGCAAGACCTGCCTGCAGTGCCAAACTGGAGACCATTTCATCATCCGGATCCTCGTTGTACAACACCAGACCAGTCCTATTGGAGTCGCTGAACATGGTCCAGCTGAAGTTTCCCAATCGCTGGGGGGCCAGATCCGGCAGCTCCATGCCTGGGCCTCCTAGATCTTCTTTCACTGAGCTTCTGTAATATGGTAACTTTTATCTTTTTGCCAGTGCCACGGCTTCCTCCTCCCTTGTTCAAGTAGCATCCAAGAGCTCAATCTTGTTTTGTACAAGTACGGTTATATCTCCTACTTCAATTATTACTTTCGTACTCCAACTCATAATTGCTTCAAAAGAACACCCATACTTACAGATAGTACCCATTTGACCTAGCTTCAATGGCTGGATGATCAGAGCTCAACTAGAGCAAGAAAGAAGAGGAAAAAAAGAATAATCCGCTATAATTTGATGAACTTGACCTATAGTTATGGATGTAGAAGTTCAAAAGAGGGAACAAATCTTTACAGCAAGGATCATTCCCACCCCTTCGGTACACAGGGTTGACAGGGATGGGCATCTTGGACATTGGCTACCCAAAATGGGGGTGCTACAAAGGCACGAAGTGACTGGCTTACAAGCTTTCAAGAAGGAGCCTAGTTCCAGAGGGTGTGGGGGAAGGTAGAATCTCCACTGAGTGGTTTCCAA
>NW_006408572.1:8696243-8699140 GCF_000296735.1 Chrysochloris asiatica
TGGAAGCAAATGCTGTTGAATGATGATGCACGGAGGGGATTGTAATCATTGCACTGAAACGAAATACAGTAACATGAATGTAAAGCTGATGTTTTCCCATGTAAACTATCACTCAGTTCACAAATAAAAACTTAAAAAAAGAAAAAAAAGGATTCCTTGTGTGAGGTAGAAACTTCAAGTACAGAAACCTGGGTTCCTTGATAGCTGTTGGTGTTAAGTGCCATTGAGTCGGTTCTGACTCAGAGCGAATCTGTATTGGGGTTTCTGAGGAGCAGCTGTTGGGTTTGTACAGTCAGCCTTGTGGTTAGTAGTCCAGTGCTATCTAACAGCACCACACTAGAACTTCAGAAATTGACAATTGTTGTTAAGTGCCACAGAGTCAGTTTCAACTCATAGTGACCCTGTAAGGTTTCCAAGGAGCCGTTGGTGGGTTTGAACGACTGACCTTGCGGTTATCAGTTCAGTGCTTATTCTACGGCACTACAATTCAATTTAGATAAGAAACTAAGGGAAGAGTGTGTTAACTGGGTGTCTCAGCTTTCTTGTTCTACTATAACAAAAATGTCACAAGTGGACATTTAACAAATAGAAATCCATTCTTTAACAAACAAAAATCTATTCTTTCACATTTTGTTGTTATGTGCTATCAAGTTGATTCTGACTCATAGCGACCCTGTATAGGGTGTCCAAGGAGCAGCTGGTGAGTTTGAACCGCCAAATTTGCGGTTAGCAAATTTGCTTATTCTACAGAGCCTCACCAGGAGTCTCACAGTTTAGGAGGCTAGAATTGCAAATTCAGCTCTAGAGAAAGGCTTCCTCTCTCCGTCCACTCACAGTTTAAGAGGAAAGTCCCTGTCTGCTTTCAGCATCTCTGGGTCCAGCATTCCTTGGAGATGTCCATGTGTCTTGGCATCAGTCTTCCCCTGAGTTTAGGAGGCTCTCAGTACAGGGTCTAAAGGATGTGCTCCATTCCAGGCTCTTCCTACTTGATGATACTGAGGTCTCTCTCATCTCTGCTACTTGTTTAATCTCTTTTATATCTCAAAAGAGATTGACTCACAATACAATGTAATTCTATAGATGGTATCCTATTTTACAGACATAACTGCCTCGAATCCTGCATCATTAACGTCGTGGCCATCAGGGTTTACCACACCTAGGATAATTACACCAAATCACAAAATAGGGGATAAGTATGTAATATTGAAAACCCTGACCTAGTCAAGATCATATATGTTTTGGAGGGACACAATTAATCCATGATAATGGGAGAGGAATAACTCAGAAAAGGAGGGTGAAAATGGTTACATAATTGAAAGTTAAATGTAAATCAATGCTACTGAACTGTATATATTGTTGTTAAGTGCTGTTAAGTCAGTTCTAACTCATAGGGTTTCTGAGGAGCAGCTGGTGAGTTTTAACTGATGGTCTAGTGGTTAGCAGTCCAGTGCTTATCCTACAGTGTCACACCAGGATCCCCAACTGTACGTGTAGAAATTGTTGAATTGGTGCATATTCTGCTACATATATTCTCAATAACAACAAAGAAAAATAAATTTAAAGTAAAAGAGAAGCAGGGATGAGTCTACTTTTTCATGATTGCCCCAAAACTCCTAAGGATGCATCCAGAAACTGTCCCCAAACTCTTCTTACTTACGTTCTCTCAAACAGTATTCTACATAGCCTCAATAGTGTCTAGTTTAGCTACTGTCTGACTTTGTAATGAGATGGTGACTCCTTTGCAAAAAACTCCATTCTCTACAAGTTGGCCCATGGAACACCATCATCTGGCTGGTGGGGTTAGGGTAAAGAATCCCCTTCCCTGATATGGAGAGAAAAAGAGTTGAAACCCTCTGTATACCTATTATTCCCTGAAATAATTTCTATTCTCTTACATAGAGGAGCTCTGGTGGTGTTGTGGGTAAAGCATTGGACTGCTAACTGCAAGGTTAATAGTTTAAATCTATGAGCAGTCCATGCAAGAAAAATGAGGTTGTCTGTGCCTATGAAGATTTAAGGTCTCAGAAACCCTTTGACCTATCGGGTCACCATGCATTAATGTCAATCTGATGGCAGTGGGTTTTTCTCTTACACAGACTTAGCGAGCAGTGGTTTCTGGTCTTGCCATGTCTTAGAAAATCCTGTTTAAAAGTGTCTACTTCCTCTCTGTTTTAATCTTGGTTTGGGAATCCAGTCAAATTTCTATAAAAACAGGAAAAGTGCCTCTTAACCTCCTATCTCATGTGGTCATGTCACTTTTCTCAGTTCCTTAATTGGACTTGCCAAGAATTTTGTCTCTCATTTTAGTCATTTTGTAAATGGGATACCATGTTAGGTACCCTTGGGTGGGCGCGGACTCCTAGCGACCCTGTGCACACTAGAAAGAAACACTGTCCGGTCCTACACCCACCTCACAAATGTTACCCTGGAGCCCATTGCTGCTGCCAATGTGTCAACCCATCTCTTAAGGGGGTCTTCCTTTTTTCCTTCTACTTTACCAAACATGATAGCCTTCTCCAGAAACTGGTCCCTTCTGATAACATGTTCAAAATATGAGAGATAAAGCCCACCATCCTGACTTCTAAGGAGTATTCATTCTGTCTTTCTTTCTTCCAACGCAGAGTTGTTTGTTCTTCTGGCAGTCCGTGATACGTTTTATTCTCTAGTGCAATTGTCCTCCTTGTAGATCTGTCTATTGTTTGGCTGAAAATCGAACCAGGGATGTGAGTTCAGTTCTTGGCTGAAGAGTGAATAAGAGCCATAGTGTCTGGGGCTCCACCAGACTCTATCTGACCAGTAAACCTTGGTTATTTTATGATTTTGAGTTTTGTCCCACATTTTTCCCCCACTCTCTATCCAGGACCTTTCAGAGAAGGTGATCGGGGTAGCCAGACACC
>NW_006408572.1:8699861-8711796 GCF_000296735.1 Chrysochloris asiatica
AAGAATCTAATTTTTAGGAGGTCCTAGTCATCTAGTTTGTCTTCTGCTCTCTGTGTGTTTTTAATTATGTTTGACAGTGTACTTAAGTCATGTATTAGGGCTTCTGAGTTTGTCCCTGTTTTTTCTTTGATGGCCTTTATAGTTTTAGATTTTACATTTAGGTCTTTGATCCATCTTATGTTCTGTTTTTTACATGCTGTGTGTGACATATAGGTCCGGTTCCACTTTTCTCAAATGCATATATATACACAGGTGTGCAGCACCATTAGTTTGAAAGGCTATAGCCTTCACATTTAATGAGTTTTGGCCCTTTGCCAAACTCCTTCTATGAAGCAAGCAAAACCCTCATACCAAAACCAGGCAAAGACACCACTGAAAAAGAAAATTATAAACCAATATCCCTCATGAACACAGACACAGAAATTCTCAACAAAATACTAGCCAATAGAATCCAACAACATATCAAAAAAAATTAGAGAGAGAATGAGCAGCATTTCTATAATTATGTCTTTTCCTTTGCTTTATTTATGTAACTGTCTCTCTCCTTCTTCCTAGTCTGTCTTCACCTGAAAGCCTAGCTGAAACCTGTCTACTGTGGGTGACACTGCTGGTTTTTAAAATACCGCAATACGACAAAGTGTTGGACAAGTGGTGGTAGGGAAATTAGTATAGGCCAAGTTTTACAAATCGAACAAGCATGGAGCCAGTAACCTGCTCATGAAACGCATCATGGCCAGGACTCCAGGAACCCAGTGTGTCCCTTCCACTCATTGATGCCCTTGCTAATTTCTAAGAGCATAAATTACTTTTTCCTGGTTTTATAGTGATGTTAATGGAGCCACGCAGGTTGACTCTTAAGTCTGCCTTCTTTTGCTCATCCAGGTTTGTGAGATTACGCTGACTTTTTTCTAATGAATGGGGCTGCCATGGTCAAGGGGACAGAAGAACAGACCGATGGGGATGGGGTCACCACTCAGATGAACTAGGAAAACGGGGCTGTCCAAAGCTAAGGGAGAAAGGTTCCATTCCAATTGGCCTGGAAGGCAGAGCTGAAGCCCAGGCTTGAGGGGCCTTTACCAGCCTCCAGAGCTCATGGCCAGCACCCAGAGTCTGGAGAGCAGGCCCATTGTCTGAGATGGCCTCAGAAAATAGAGGATTGTTTTCAAGCCTTGAGAACTAATGCAAATGTTTCGTCTGGGTTTTTAACTTGCTTGGTGACTGTTATTTCTTCTTTCCCACCAACTACTCCCATTTGTAATGGAAATGTCTACCTTGTAGCCAATTCCACCTTTTACTTTGGAAGCAGATAAATTGTATTCTAGATTCACAGAGGAAGAGAAATTTTGCCCCATGTTGGAATTTGGACATGAAAGACTTTTGGGGTGTTATGATAGGGTGAAAGTGTTTTGCATGTGGCAAGGTCATGAATTTTGGTGGGGCAAAGGGTGGAATATCTTGGATTGAATTACGTCCCTGACAAAATATGTGTCCATTTGACTGGGCTATGATTCTCAGTGATTTGGAAGTTATATGTGATCTGATCATTATATGATCAGATCTTACAAGAGAGAAAAGGACAGAAAAGTGAGCAGAGAAGAGGCCCTGCTTCCATCAAGAAAGAAGAGCTAGAAGCGGAGAACGTCCTTTGGACTGGGGGTCCCCGCCCTGTGAAACTTCTAGATCCAAGGAAAGACCGACGCCAAGACACATGGAGATCTCCAGGAATGCTGGGTATTCCAGAATGATAAACGGAGACAAGGACCTTCTCTAGACAGCACTCTGAATTCGGACTTTCACCCCCTAAATTGTGAGAGAGTAAACTTCTGATTGTTAAAGCAACCCACTTGCAGTATTTGTGTGATACAATACGAGATAACTCAAAGGAGCAATATTAGATCACAGAGGAGCGCAAACTCTGTGAGCCCCATCTGCTGCACTCATTGAGTGTTTATTTTAACACATCCCTGCTTGTTTCCGTAAAAGAAATAATTTTTAAATTAAATGCTACTGATTCAAACTGGACTCACAAGCAAAAAAAATGCATCTGATACATTACTAAATTATAATATTATAATAATATTTCTAGGAACTCTGATAGCATAGTGGTTACGAATCGGCTGCGAGCCGCAAGGTCAACAGTTCGAAAGTACTAGCTGTTCTGAGGGAGAAAAATGAGGCTTTCTGCTTCCGTAAAGAATTACAGCCTTGGAAATCCTATGCAGGGTCGCTATGAGTCAGAACTGACTCCACAGCACATAACAACAACAATATTTCTTGTTAAGTGCCATTGAGTCAGTTCTGACTCTTAGTGACCCTTTTCTAAGGTTTCTGAGGAGCGGCTGGTAGGCTTGAACAGCCAATCTTCAGGTTAGCGGTCCAGTGGTTATCCTACAGCACCACACCAGGACTCCTGTTTAGCATTTATTTAGGGAGTCTCTGGGTGATATAATCAGTTAAGCATTCAACTACCAACCCTGGGCATCTCCCTTACGTCAGGTCAGGGTCATGATGGAATTAATCTTCTGATTGCTTTATCACATCAGATCACATAATTGGGGGGAATCATCACATAACTGCCAAATCACAGAGAATCATGGCCCAGTCAAACTGACATATATTTTGGCGGGGACACAGTTCAATGTTGGTGGTTCAAACTCACCCAATGATGCCTCAAAAGACAGCTCTGTCAAGTAAAAACTTTGAAAATGCTATTGTTGTTGTTAAGTACTGTTGTATGTGTTCTGACTCATAGCGATCGCATACAGGGTTTCCAAGGAACGACTGATGGATCTGAACTGCCACCCTGCAATCTAAGGCTTACCCTACAGTGCTACACCACAACTCCTGAAAACCCTATGGAGCAGTTCTGTTCAGTACACATGGGGTTTCCCTGAGTCTGAATTGACTCAACAGCAAATAACAAGAAAGCATTTATTGAGAGCTTATTATGTGCCAAACATTGTACCACGTGCTCTACATCTAACTCTATAGGGATGGTCCTGTTATTATCCCATCTTGTTGTTCAATGCCACTTAGTCAGTTCTACTTATAGTGACCCTGTATAGGGTTTCCGAGGAGTGGCTGGTGGGTTTGAATTAAAGACTTTGAGGTTAGCAGTCCAGTGCTTACTCTACACCGCCACACCAGTACTACCAGATGAGCAAATTAAGGCTTGTTGTTGTTGGGAAGTGCCGTTGAGTTGGTTCCAACCCATAGCGACCCTGTATAGGGTTTCCAAGGAGCAGCTGGTGAGCTTGAACTGCCGATCTTGTGCATTAACCCACAGCGCCATACCAGGACTCCAACATGGCAAGTCGAGGCTTGAATTTTTTCTTCAGTTCCCTCAGCTTGAGCAATGCTGAGCGTATTCTTCCCTTTTGGGTTTCTAACTGCAGGTCTCTGCACATTTCATTATAATATTTGAGTTTGTCTTGTTGAGCTGACCTTTGAAACTCTCCATTCATCTCTTTTATTTCCTCATTTCTTCCATTTGCTTTAGCATCTCTCTGCTGGCGCGAGCATGTTTCGGAGTCTCTTCTGACATCCATTTTGGTCTTTTCCTTCTTTCTTGTCTTCTTAATAACTTTTTGCTCTCTTCCTGTGTGATGTTCTTGATGTCATCCCACAATTCTTCTGGTATTCAGTCTTTAGTGTCTAATGCGTCAATTCTGTTCTTCAGATGATCTCTAAATTCAGGTGGGATATGTTCAAGGTAATATTTGGGCTCTCGTGAATTTGTTTTAAACTTCTTCAACTTCAGCCTGAACTTGCATATGAGAAATTGATGATCTGTTCCACAGTCTGCCCCTGGCCATTTTTTGACTGATGATCTGGAGCTTTTCTACAGTCTCTTTCCACAGATGTAGTCAATTTGATTTCTGTGTATTCCATCTGGTGTGGTCCATGTGTATAGTCATCTTTTCTGTTGTTTTAAAAAAGGTGTTTACAATGAACAAGTCATGGTGTTGCAAATTCTGTCATGAGATCTCCAGTATAATTTCTATCACCAAGCATTACCAAAGGAGCTCTGGTAGCGTAGTGGTTACGAATCGGGCTGCGAACCTTAAGGTCAGCGGTTCGAAACTATCAGCCGCTCCGCGGGAGAAAGATGAGGCTTTCTACTCCCGTAAAGATTTACACCCACGGAAACCCTGTACAGGGTCTCTATGGGTCGGAACTGACTCGATGGCACTTAACAACAACAACAAGGATTACCAAGGAACTGAGGAACTTCGGAGTTACAGAAAATGGGACAAGAATCTTCTCCCAAAGTTGACACAGAGAGAAAGTCTAACTCTAGAGTGTGTGCCCTGAGTTCACACATATCTATATATGTATCCACTTGTAGATTATTGTTGTTGTTATTACACAATTGTTTATATAATAGTATTTACCCCTGTAACTCCGAAGTTCCTCAGTACCTTGGTAATCCTCACATGTGCTTCTGCCTTCCCTAGTTTGTGTTCACTTGTCTCTGACTAATCTGCTCTTTTCATTCTCAAAACTGATTATGTTTGGTTGTCGCTTAAAACGCCTTGTGAGCATTTGAACCATTTAAATCATGTCCGAAATGTCCGAGCTGTCCAAACTGTATGAGGAGAGCAATGACCTGCAGATGGATGTGATGGCTGGCGAGAGTGACCTTCCACAGAAGGAGGTAGGCAGCGGGAACCGGGAGCCGTCCCTGAGCCCCTCCCGCCTTGGGGACCCACCGCAGCTGGAGAAGGAAGGCCCGATGGAGGAGGAGGCCCAGCCAATGGCTGCGGCGGGCGGCCAGGCGAACAGGCCCAGGCATGGCGAGCAGCCCGGCCAGGTCTCGGCCCCAGGCTTGGAGAGCAAGGAAGAGGGCGAGGAATTTGACGACTACGACTATCCCGAAGAGGAGCACGTCAGCGGGGCCGGCTACAGGGTCTCCGCGGCCCTGGAAGAAGCCAACAAGATGTTCCTGCGAACACCCAGAGCCAGAGAAGCAGCCCTAGATGGCGGCTTCCAGATGCATTACGAGAAGACCCCGTTTGATCAGCTAGCTTTAATTGAAGAGCTGTTTTCCCTTGTGGTTGTCAACCGTCTGACCGAAGAACTCGCCTGTGATGAGATTATTGATCAAGAGTAAGGTCAAGGCTGTTTAAAGAGGAGGAAACTACTTGAGGAGAGACTCACACTATTATTTTGGGGGTTCGTTCGAAATAATTCCGTGCCAATGGAAAACTTGATCTTCAAAAAATATCGTTCTGTTTTGCAGAATCGCATAGGACAGTAACTGCACAATTGTGAGAAAGACAATCGTTATGAAAGAAAAAGGATCGGAGGATTGTAGAAACCGGTTTCCAAGCATGTCCTGAAACACCCAGCTCTTTGCCTTTGTTATTTTCCCGGCATTGGGGGATTGATGGTTTCTATTTGCAAGAACAAGGCATGATCAAGACAAACTGCTAATAGATGAACCCACTGATAGTTTATATGATGAGAAAAAAGCACCAAAATGCCCAATTTAAGACACAGGATAACTGAATTATCTGGACTGGAAGCCTATTGAGAAAACTTTAGAAATTCTGGTTTTGTGATCTATTCAAGTCATAATTATCAAAAGTATTGTTGTTGTTGTTGTGTGCCATCGAGTCGGTTCCGACCCATAGCGACCCTGTATAGGGTTTCCGAGGGTATAAATCTTTACGGGAGTAGAAAGCCTCATCAAAAGTATTAGTGTAACAAAAATTTAGCTTTTATCAGTTTCTCAAAAGGATGAAAAAAACTCAAAAACGAAGTATATGCCACGTGCTGTATCTTTAAATGTGTTTCCAAGAGCTTCTGAAATTTTGTTTATATGTGTTATTTTTATTATAATTCGAGAAAATCCATGTTGTGTTCATTTTAGAATGTAAAAGATTAAGGCCCCCTTAATTAAAACCTTTAAACATTACTACGTTTTGTGAAAGTACGAAGAAAATATTTCTAAATACTCAGACACTAGAGAAGACTTATGTTTTGCTCTTCTGACTTTCACTTATTTGACAGGAGAAAGAGTTCAGTTCAACTTAATATTATATGAACAGTTGGTGAATGTTGTCATGTAAAAGGAAAGTTGTACATCTTTAAAAGGCTGCAAATAATTAAACTCTCAACTTTATAAAGGTTTTCAACCTGCCCAGAAATGAATGCACCTCGGTATCTGACATTTCCTTTCCTCTTTCTCCTCCTCTAAATTAAACTTGTTATTTGAATGCGCCAGCATTCGAGATAATAAAACTTCTTCTGTGTAAAAAAAAAACTGATCATGTTTAAGAACTACCCTACCTGGTATAGTGCTGTAGGATAATGCACTGGATTGCAAGGTCAGTTTGAACTGTAAGGTCGGTGGTTCAAACCCACCAGCCGCTCCTCGAAAGCCCTATGCAGGGTCACTGTGGGTTGGAATCTATTCAATGGCCCATAACAACAGCAACACTGATATTGATACATTAACATAACAAAGAAAACACTCTTTCAAAATGGAATTACATCTGTAGGTATAACACATATTTTAAGGGGATACAATTCAATCCATAGCAACTGTGACCTACATGGGGTCACTGATTCAAAATTGGCTCAATGGCACCCAACAATAGTTACTAGTGGTTATACATGTGTCTTCTCCAATACACCTAACGCAAAGCTACTACCCATTTGTCATTGGAGGTTTGTGTGTTCCTGTGATGCTAAACAGGTTTCAGAGGAACTTTCAGACTAAGATGAACTGCTTTGTTTTTGCTTTTCAGTGCCCAGCCTGATGATCTACTTCTGAACATTAGCAAGTGAAAACCAGATGGATCAGAGCAGTGTAATCCTCTGGTCAAGGGGCTGGCTAGTACAGGACTGGGGAGCATTTGATTCCATTGTGCCTGGGATTGCCATGAGTTGGGAGCCAACTCAACAGCAGCTAAAAACAAGTGTGTTTTCATATACACTTTAGACGTCGGACTTTCTCTTCTGTGAACTGTCTGTTTATATCCTTTACCATTTTTCTGAGAGCTTTCCTATCTATGTCTTCATCTCTGGTCTCCTGTGCTGGATGTCTTCCATTTGACCCTCCAGATCCATTTTCCACCCTTCTTACCTGGTCTGTGCATCAAAGACTTTCCTTGCCATCTGGCTCCCAGCCCAGGCAGGAAACCAGAGGAAGGAAAAAGAGTGAAGTGAAGATGTTGATGCTCCCAGCTAGCAGTCCACCCTCACTTCCTACAGGGTTGTTGTAAGCCAGCTGCCTCTTGTAACCAAAAGTCTTAACTCCTGTTGGGAGGGGCTCTCCATACAACTTTCTCTTTCACTGGTTTCTTGAGGTAGTCACAGCTCCAATTGCTGCGATACCTGGGCTCCTGCCTTATCTCTTCTTGCTTCCCTAAATCTGCTCACACCTATGTACGAGGGTGAGTCAAAAATTATCCGCACCCTGACTGTAGACTCATATCCAGTGTGCCCTCTGTTTCCTACTGGGGGCCTAAATGTTACAAGGTTGCCATGGAACTAAATTTTTTTATTTTCTTGCAATCAATTTCACTCATTTCTGGCTTTCTGGTGTCTGATTTTAGAGGCCTTATTTAAGAAGTTTTTCTATAACTTTGATGAGTCCCTAGGTGGTGCAAATGGTTAAGTACTCAACTACTAACCAAAACATTGGTAGTTCACCCCACGCAGCAGTACCTCAGAAGAAAGACCTGGCAATTTGTAGAATGAAGTACTGCTCGGCAACACATGGCACCATCACATGAGTTGAAATGGACTTGACGGCAACTTTCTGTTTGTATCTAGATTACAATGCCTTTCTTTTCTTTTTTCTTCTACTAGATCTTTGGACTCCTGGTGTAGGGCTGTAGGATAAGCAGTGGACTGCGGAACCACAAGATCAGCAGTTCAAATCCACGAGCCGCTCCTCAGAAACTCTATACTTGATCCCTGAGTAGGAACCAACTCGACGGCACTTAACAACAACAATTAGTTCTTTAGTTCCTGAGTGGTGCACATGGTTAATGCACTTAGATGCTAACAGAAAGGTTCATAGTTCAAGGCTACCCAGAGGCACCTTGGAAGAAAGACCTGGCAATCTACTTCTGAAAAATCAGCAATTTTTTCCTTCTCCTTTATCCAACAAAACTACCAATTTAAACTCATCGGTAGTTCCACAAGAGAAAGATGTGACAGAATACTTCAAAAAGATCTACAACTTTTGAAACTGTGTAGGGCAGTTTTAATCTGTCCTATACAATCCCTGTGAGTCAGAATGAACTCAATGGCAACAGGTGTTGGTTTGAATTTTGTTCTTTGAGGTCCCTCCGTGGCACAAATAATTTCTACTCAGCTACTAACTAGCTGCCCCTCGGAAACCTTATAGGATTGCTATGAGTTGGAACTGACTCGATGGCACTTAATAACAACAACTAACCTGAAGGTTGTTAGTTTGAACTCACCCAATAATGCCATCGAAGAAAATCTGAACAATCTGCTTCTGTAAAGATTACTACACACACCACACACACAAAAACCCTCAGTCAATTCAACTCATATATAGTGCACTGACTGGTAATTTTTAAATCACTTAATTTTTTCATTTTGATTTTCTCCAATACCCAAAAATATCAATTGTTGAATGTGAAACTGATGATGTGCCCTGTAAACTTTCACTCAATCAACAATAAAAACCTTAAATTAAATATATATATATATATATTTACAAAAAGGGTAAAATAATTCATAAGTTGAGAGATCTTTTTTTGGCTATATTTCTGTGATTGTTTCCAACTTAATTTGATCATAACCAGAACATTGCTCTTTTGGGAGTGAGTTGAGGTCTTCTTTCTTCTCTGTAGGCTGCTATTTTGTCAGTGTTTGTTAATAATCCCTTAAGAGTTTGTTAAATCTTAATCTGTTTGTCCTTTAACTCTGCTCCTTGGTTGTTGATTTTGGTGCTTCTGTTCTGTAGTACTGCTTTTCCTCAGATGTGGGTGTTGGCTTCCCTTTGTAGTGGAGGTATACTATTAGCCTGTCTGTGGGGTCCTGGAGTGGCACTACAGGATAAGCACTGGACTTCTAACTGAAAGGTTGGCAGTTCGAACCTATCAGCTTCTCCTTGGAAACTTCTATACAGGGTCGCTATGAGTCAGAATCAACAAGGGTACTTAACATTAGCCTGTCTGTAGTTGTTTCTTGGGTTTACAGTAATGAATCTAACAGGCAGCAATGAATTTCATCCAAGGCTTTTGAAGCACTTAACACATGGGAAGGGTTCTATTCCTATGGGTCTTGTTACAACAAGTAGAATGACTCCCAATAGCAATAGTATTTTCTAACTGAGACCCAGAGAGTAGACAACTTGATCAAACTCACATATCAGTAAATAACAAAGCTGGCTCCTAGCCCAGGTCACCTGACTCAAGCCTATGCAGTTCCCATGACAACATTCTGCCTTCCCAAGGCCTCCTAGTACCATCCAGCCCACTCTCGATGCTAGTCCCCAATACCAGACAACTCCTAGAAATTTTTAGTCTGTTTTTTTTTTTTTACTCTTTAAAATAAAAATTGTCAATAATAAACTTGATAGTAAATTACAAAAAGTGATAGGTTTCAATTTTCCCATACCTCCAAACATCATTCTACATTCAATTTCTACATGAAAGTTCCTGAGAAGGGGGAGGAGGCCCACAGATAGGAGGATCTCCAATCCTAGACCCCTTGGGCAGGTCAAATCATTGAGGAAATAAGTTAGGGGGAGAGATGGTTCCTAGCTGGTGCCGTTCAGCTTTGTCTCACAGACCCAGCGGTAGGGCCTCTGGCAGACATCATCGTTCCAGCGACCATTGTCAGTGAAGTGGGCGCAGTCCTCGCCTCCTCCAAGGCCATGCCCGTACCAGTTATCTGGCTGTTCTGGCCTCCAGTTCCTGAGGAGACAGAACACATGTGGGCAGAACCCAGGAAACCCACCCTTAGCCAAGTCCTGAGGAGTCACTGGGACCAGCCGGGCTGAGCAGAGGGAACAGGGCTGTGGGAGAATACACACACTCACTTGAAGCCTGTCTGGTAGTCAGTACCATCCACCCATGTCCAGGGCCCATTTTCATCGGTGAGGCCTATCCAGTGGTTCATAGAGCTTGTGTGGGACTGGATAAAATCCTGGGGAGAGAGGAAGATGATGGTAATCACTCTAGGACCAAACATCCTCCCGAATGATGTCTTCTGGGGCCCTCACCTGCTCCTCCTGGGAAGTGACCACCACTAGTTGGGCATTCTTCAGCTGGCAGTACTTCTGTGCCTCGTGCCAGGACTTCCCAGAGCGCGAGAACCAGTAGCAGCTGTCTTCATGCTCCATCCAGTTAATGGGACAGCAGGTATTCTGAGAGCCTGAGGGGGCAGAGAGGGGATGAGCTGCTGCACAGGGAACTGAGAACAGAAATGAAGGACCAGGTATTTCCATACACACTCCTCACCATTGCTCTTGAGAGCAGCCATGTGGCAAGACAGGGACTTCAGGTCTTTTACCAGCTGCTGGACTGCCGGGAACATGCTGGAATAATCTGAACACAGACAAGTGCACAATGGGGATAGGGCTCTCGATGGGGCTTCTGCCCAGTGAGTCCCTGGAGGTCAGCTGTCCATGCATAGACCTGTCTAGGAACCATCATGCCTCCCAAACGCCTTCCCAAGGTAGCGGCGGTCTCTAACCTGCTTTGAGTTCCTGCATCTGTGTATCCAGCTTGTTCTCCAGAGTAGTCACCTTGTCCTTCAAGCTTTGGGCTGGAAGGAAGTCCAGCTCAGCACCCATTAGGCTGCACCAACCCCCCCTTGTCCTGAACTCCCAGCCCCCACCCTTCCGCACATACTCTCGGAAGGTCTCTCACCTGCTTGTAGCTGTTCCTTGTGTATCTCCACCTCAGCTCTCAGAGTCATTAGCAATCCTTGAGAACTGTCATCTGGAGCACAGGGAGGTCAGTACCCAGGAGTCAGCTCCCACCCTCTCCCCCAGTCAGCCCTACCCACAATCCCCAGCTTACCCTCGATTTTCAGTGCCTTGATCTCATCTGTCATGTTCGATGTGAAATTGAGGGACATTGTTCTTAGGGTCATCAGGTCCCAACGGAGCTTGGAAACTGATGAATAGGATCAGTCAATCAGAGCCAAGATTGATAGTGTCCTCCCTCTGTGCCAGACACTAAGCAACAGACTTCACAAGCATCATCTCATTCAATCCTCACAATAACACAATAGGGCAGGATATATTATTATCCCATATAGCCAATGAGTAAACGGAGGCTGAGAGATTCAGCCATTTGTCTACACATTGCTGTCAAGTTGATTCCAATTCTTCGCAACTCGATGTGTGCAGAATAGAACTGTCCTAACAGGTTTTCATTACAGAAGCAGATTATCAGCGCTTTCTTCCTCAGAGCCTCTGGGCAGACTCCCACTGACAACCTTTAGGATGGTAGTTGAGCTCAAAGCATTTGCATTACCCAGAGACTTTAACTTATCTACACAACCCAACTATTAGGTGACAAAACCAAGATTCAAGCCCTTTTGTCTAATTTCAGTGCTTCTCCAACCACCCTCATGTTGGACACAGTGCTTCCTCCATCACTACCTCCACCACTGCTATCTATCACCCCATTCAGGCCTCCACCATTATGGCTCCAATGACTTTGACAGCATTGCCATGGTCATAACCCTAGTTGTTGTGCCCATAATTGCTTTGCTATGGTCACTGTGTCCATCATTGCCCCTGCCATGATCCTCATCACCATCCCCATCATTGTCTCAACACTGCACCTCATTATTGTCCCATCGCTCCCCCCTGTGACCCTCACTTTGTGATCCGATCACACAGATGATGACAAACAGGAGGAGGCTGAGGCCCAGGGAGAACAGGTACAGGTAGGATCCAGAGCAGAAACGCTGCAGGAAGGATTGAAGA
>NW_006408572.1:8711896-8712979 GCF_000296735.1 Chrysochloris asiatica
TTATATGAATTGTTGAATGCAAAACTGATGATGTGCCCTGTAAACTTTCACTCAATCCACAATAAAAACCTTAAATTAAATTAAAAAAAAGAAAAAATTGTCCTCTTAGGTTCTGCTTCTGGCAAACCAAGGGAGGACAAGAGTCAAGGACGGTTTTAAGGTTTTTTTTTCTCTGTATGAATCTTCAAGAGTTGGAACAAAGGAAAGGAGAGTTCAAGGAGAAGAAGCCAGTAATCTGATGTTATTGTAGCAGGCAAGATGCTCTTCATTGTAAGCATGCAAACACTGGCCTTTCATGGAAGTCTATTGAAAGGTCCTCAGAGACGCCCATAGAAATCAGCTGCACCAATCGAGAACAGTCCTCTGACGAGAAGACACAGGTGCTAGTTGGTATGGGTAAAACCACACTGGGAATCAGTGTCCACAGTCTTAAAAGGAAGTTCTTCAGGTAGAAAAAAACATTACCAGATAGAAACTTGGCTCTCTGTAAAGAAATGCACAGCACTAGAATAGTAAATATGTGGGCAAGTATAAGACATTTTTTTTCCCTTGGAATTAGAAAAACTTAATTAATTGACTACCAGCTGCTCCACAGGAGAAAGATGAGGCTTTCTGCTTCGGTAAAGATTTACAGCCTCGGAAACCCTGCACAGGGTCGCTATGGGTCAGAATCGACTCCACAGCACAGAACAACAACAACAACAATTAATTGATTAAATAACTGGTCAGATGAGTCAAAAAGCATTCTAGAAGTTAACAAAATTCCAGAAGGCATTCTAGTAGTAACAAAATTGGTGTAATTAACACATCTGATGGAAGTCGAGGAGATCAAAATACAAGTGCCGCTTAATGGTAAATCCGCCATCAGTCTTAGATGCAACCAACAGAGCACCAAGAAAAACAGAAATCCTTTTAAAAGAGTACCATGCTAAAGGTAGACATTCTTTACTGATTGAACTAACCTAATGTCAGGTTTAAAGAATTCAGGGGATATATGTTTAAGTTTTTATTGTGAATTGAGTGAAGGTTTACAGATAAAATCATCATCAGTTTTACATTTCAACAAATCCTACACTTTGTTTC
>NW_006408572.1:8713648-8717539 GCF_000296735.1 Chrysochloris asiatica
GAACTGGAGGTTTTCCATGCCCTCACACTCACCTGTAATAGCAGGTAAGTAAATGAGTGTCCCTTCCAAACCCAACTACTCATCACCCCCTCACCCCACTCTAGCTCTTAATCCCCTCCCCACAGAGCCCAGGTAACCAGGCCACATGTAATCCTCCCTGTCCCTGTCACTGTGAGAACCTCAGATCCTCTTCAGATGGGGATCAACAGAAGCTGGACCCTGACCCCCTCAAGAGCAGGGACGCCACCTGTATTCATGGTGACAGAGAATCCCTCCTAGACATATGGAGCATGTGCTTTATGAGACACTGCTTCTCTGAGGCCTTCTTCCCTCTTACCATTCCTAAATTTCCGGCTTCTCTCCTCCCTCTCCAAGGGTTGAAGGTCACTCATCATTGACACGTTTGAACCCACACTGTCTCTGAGGCTTGCAGAGCTGAAATGAAAGCAGGGACAGTGACCCAGTGCAGGTAGGAGCTAGGCCAAGGAATAGGCTTGGGCAAGAGTTAGAATTGAGATGAGAGGACTGGAGGTCAGGTAAGAGATGAGATTCAGGTTCAGAATGAACCCAGGTAGGGCTAAGACTAGGACTGGACCCAAGTTTGCAACTCTTAGAGGTTGGGAGTGAGGTTGGACTGAAGTTTGGTTGATTTTGGAATTGAAGGTTGAAGGTAAGGCTGGAACGAAATTTGTTCCTTTGACTGGGTCTGATTTGGAGGGCTAGAATTGAGGTTTTTGTCTCATGCTAGGATTGAGGTCTGGTGTGGTGCTGAGGGTTAATGCGCCAGACTGTAAAGCCGTTTAAACTGCAAGGTCAGTGGTTCAAGCTCACCAGCTGTTCCTCAGAAACCCTAAACAGGATCACTATGGGTTGGAATTGACTCAGTGGCACTTAAGAACAACAAGAGGATTGAGGTCAGTACTCACGTTGGACCACAGATGGAATTTGGGACCTAAGTTTGGCCCTGAAGTTGGAAATAAGATCGGATTGAAGATCAACTTTTAATTGGAGCCAATGTTAAGATTCAGGTTGTATCTGGGGTCAAAGCTTAGATTGCAATTAAAGGAATACCTGAAGTTGGGGTTAGTATTGAAGATTGTGACTTTGGCTAATGTTGGGGCCAACAACAGGACTGGGATTGGTCCCAAAATGGGCTAGTTTGAGTGTTAGTATGTAACCTAGAATTGAAACTGCCACAATTCAATCTAGAATTCAGTGAAGAGAATAGTCTCAGATCTCCCTTAGTTATTAAATCTGATTCCTTTCAACACTCAAAGTTCCTTTCTCCCTCCTTTCACCAGCATCCTCCTTGCTCCCCCTTGCTCCCACCTGCCTCAGGCCATTTACCTGTGGAAAGCCTGGAGCTGTGATTCCTGAGTTCCCGTGTAGCACAGCCAACAGAGTTGGGAAGAACTCCTGGAGAACTGGAGTCAAGGGTGACCAAGGAGGTTCCATACCAGTGACTAATATCCTGCTGGGTTTTATATCTGCAGTATCCCCTGTTCCTGACTTTAGACAATGAATAATAATAAGAATGCATTTAAATTGGGAAGCACGCAGATTGCTCACGTGTGTATGAGTTGAGTTGCAGCCAACTTTGTCCCTTCCTCCAGGGTGTGCTTTTTTTTTTCAACCCTTCCTTATTTTGCTTCTTAGAACACCAGATCAGAGGGGCCAGGGTACAGTTTGCTGTGTTTCCCCCACCTCCCCATAGCTGCTTCCACTTCCTACACCTCAATTCCTCAGAATGTTTGTTGTTGTTATCAAGTGCCGTTGAGTCGATTCTGACCCGTAGTGACCCTGTAAAGGGTTTCCAACGAGCAACTGGTATGCTTGAACCACCAACCTTGCAGTTCGCCGACCTTACAGTTCAAACGGCATATTAACCCACAGCGCCACACCAGGACTGGTTAGTGTCTCCAATTACAGCCTCAGAAACCCTTTACAGGGTCGTTATGAGTAGGAACCGACTCCACGGCACATAACCACCACCACCAATCACAGCAAAGGGGCTCATTTCTCTGCTCCTGTTCAAAAGTCCAAATCCTGAAACCAAAACCCTGACCCCATCTTCCTCATCTGGAGGCTTTAGGCAGGGGGTGAGGGTAGCGGGGGAGGAGAGGCAGGGAGGCATTGTCAGCCCTTGCCCATAAGGTTACCATGCATCAGAACCAACAGGATGGCAATTAGCAACAAAAATGTGGCAATTCGGAAATCAGATTTTCCTCCTCTTCAAGGTTATTTGTTGTTGTTACTGATGCTGTTTGCTTGTTTAATGATTTTCCTGAACTTATTCTGCATAATATATATTATCTGTCATGTGTGACCACTGAGGTCCCTGCTCAGTTAGATTATCATTGTTGTTAAGTGCCACCCAGTCAGTTCTGCTCATAGCAAGCCGGTATAGAGTTTCCAAGGAGTGACTGGTGAGCTTGAACCGCCAACCTTGAGGTTCCAACTGACTTCAGTTTCTACACGTCATCAATAGTGAATATTTTTCAGACTTCTAATTTTTTCCATTCTAATCAGTCTGTGGTGTCCTGGGGTGGTGCTGTAACATAAGCACTGAACTGCTAAGTGCAAGGTTGGCAGTTCAAAACCACAAGTTGCTCCTTGGAAACGCTATTGTTGTTGGTTTTTAAGTGCCGTCCTGTTGGTTCCAACTCATAGCGACCCTGTACAGGGTTTCTGAGGAGCAGCTGGTGAGCTTGAACTGCCAACCTTGCAGTTCAAACTGACCTTTCAGTCTAGCCCATTAACCCACAAAACCGCACCAGGACTCCAGAAATGACCTGTGGTCAGTACGAGGATCGAATCTACAATCTTGGCATTATTAGCACCACCCTGTAACCAACTGAGCTAGCTATGAGTCGGAACCAACTTGATGGCACTTAACAACAGGTCTATAGGAGGACTGGTGACAAAGTGGTTAAATGTTGGACTACTAACTGCAAGCTCTGAGGTTCAAACCTACCAGCTGTTCTGCATTAGGAAAGGTGAGGCTATCTGCTTCCATAAAGCTTTACCCTAGGGAAAAGTTCTCTTCTGCTCTCTTGTTAAGTGCTATCAAGTGGGCTCCTAGGGTCATGATAAATCAGAAGTGACTAAATGGACAGTGGGTTTGGTTTTTGGTAACAGGCCTTTCCAAGGCTTTTTTTTCAATCTTTGTGGGAGCAGAGAGCCTCATCTTTTTCCAGCATAGTAGCTGGTGGGTTCAAACCGTGGACCATGTGGTTCATAGTCCAGTGATCATTGTATGGAGCCACCATGCTCTCAAGAGGCCTGTTGTTGTTATTAAGTGCCACTGAGTCAGTTCCAACTCATACTGACCCTGTATAGAGTTTCTGAAGGAGCAGCTGGTGGGTTTGAACTGTTGACCTTGTGGTTTGCAGTTCACTGCTGACCCTACAGCACCACATCATAGGCCTTTAGTGGTATTTTATTGTAGTTTTAAACTGCATTTCCCTAAGACAAATAGTGAGAGAAAGATGCGACTCTCTACTCCAGTGAAGATGTACAGGCTTGAAAACTCTATACAGGGTCACTATGAGTTGGAACCAGCCTGACAGCATGCAGCAGCAATCAACAGGAGCAACGATATTGAGCATCAGTTCATAGATTTAGTCATCATTTTGATATCTTCTATTATGAAGCTTCTATTCAAAATAGTGTACATTTTTAATTGCTGGGTTTCTTACTATTAACTCATGGATTCTTCATATATTCTTAATACAAGTTCTTTGTCAGATACAAGTTCCGTGGATATTTTATATCAGTCAGTGACTTGTCTTTTCAGGTTTTTTTTAAATGTTCTCCTTAGAAACCCTGTACAGGGTTGCTATGAGTTGGAACCGCCTCGATGGCACTCAACAACAGCAACAATCACATAAG
>NW_006408572.1:8723640-8730071 GCF_000296735.1 Chrysochloris asiatica
CCTTGGAGTCCTGGTGTATGATAAGCACTAGACTGCAAGGTCGGTTTGAACCTCAAGGTTGGCTATTCAAACGCACCAGCCACTACTTGGAAACCCATACAGAGTCACTATGAATCAGAACTCACTAGATGGCACTTAACAACAACATCAGTTCCTTAGTTCTAAAGCTGCAGTTATTTGTTGTTTTTTAAAGTTTTTAAAGATCTTTTTCAGCCAAATGTTCTTAAATTTCATTTACATGTAGATCCTATTTCACTAAGGTTCATAGAATCTTCACTTTAATCTTTTGGCCAGTGTCTCAACTTCCTCATTCCTTATACAACAATCACCCAAGAGATCAATGCTGTTATGTACAAGGACAGTAGTTACATCTCCTTCAGCTACTAGTTTCTCTCTCCCATTAGTCATTGCTTTAAAAGATTTAATCTGTGGTAGAAAACACAAGCACACCACCTGAGTTCCTGACAGTAGAATTTAGTTATTGCATAAAATTCCTCTGGGCCTGCTGTGTGTGAGATGGAATGAACCGGAAGGCAAGCAGCCATTTTATTATGCATGTGGATGAGGGATTCTATCACTGTGTCCCATAACATTAATCAGACATCTGCATCATTAACTTGGATTTGTAACTCAAAAAAATCAAATCCAATAGTTTTCTTGTAGTCTTTAGTAAAAATGCTCTTGCAAGATCACTGAGTCATACTCAATTTCCCAAGTGCTCCATTCTGTATAACCACCATCTTGATGACCACTTCCAGATCTTCCTCCAAGATTTCTGAAGTTGAAAAGGACTTTCAACACCAGCTCCAATTCCAGGTGATTAGATCTTCTCTCTCACATCATTCCTGACCCCACATGACCAGCTTCTCTTGGTCACAGCACAGTAACCGCCACCTCCTCCCAGAGAGCTAGCTCCCCCTGGCACAGCCTCCTGGCTGGCTCACACTTTCTTTTGCTATTAAGACTTATTATGATTTTTGTTAACCAACTTTTTTGGTAGATAAGGCTGGAAACGGGGTGGCAGGGCACAGGAGACTCAAGTATGGTGTCCTTTTACAAAGTGACTGCATCAATGGAATCAAACATAGCAATTGTGAGGACTGGGTAGTGTCTCGGTTCCATTGTGCATAGGGTTGCTCTGATTTACAGCTGACTCAATGATACCTAGCTGTTCTGCTGGAGAAAGATAAGGCTTTCTGCTCCCGTAAAGATTTACAGCCTCAGAAACGCTGTACAGGGTCACTATGAGTCAAAACTGACTCCACGGCACATAACAACAACAACAATGATACCTAACAATAACATATAGGATCAAATTGACAATAGTAAGTGTTAGAAATGAATCCCAATGTCGCATAAAAGACACTCGGTGAGACTAAATTACCTTGGCAAAGCAAAATTCACTTCTGCAATAGGGTGCGTGAGCATAGCCGTACATACAGGAACAGGCCAGCGAGCACCCCAAGTGGGCAGTCCACTCAGGTTTTTAATCTCTGATGCGAGTCTCAAGGCTGTGTCTCATCCCATTGGCTAGGGTTTTGACTGCACACTCTTTTCCCTTACCCAGTTGGCTAGTTCAAATTTTTAAGGCGCGCATTCCTACTTTAGGAAAAGAAAAAGAGAGCCATCATAAATTCTTTACTCCAGGAAGTAGTTAAAAAGAGAGCGATCATAAATTCTTTACTCACTTCAGGAAGTAACCAAAGAAAAAGAGAGAGATCATAAAGTCTTTACTTCAGAAAATTTAAAAAAAGGTTACCTGAATACAATAAACAGGATTATAATAAATATATTTTTTTCCCCCCAACAGAAAGCCAAAGCATAGATAGGAAATTTCAGGGAGAATGAGTTTATGTTCATTGATGTCTTCATTATCTTGTGCTACTATAAGGAGCTCTGGTAGTGCAGTGGTTACGAATCGGGCTGTAAGCCTCAAGGTCAGTAGTTCGAAACTACCAGCAGTTCAGCAGGAGAAAGATGAGGAGGTCTGCTCCCATAAAGATTTACAGCCTTGAAAACCCTGTGTAGGGTCGCTATGAGTTGGAACCGACTCCACGGCACATAACAACAACTATAACAGAAATACCACAAATGGATGGTTTTAACAAATAGAAATTTATTCTCTCACATTTTAGGAGACTAGAAATTCAAATTCAGGGTGCCAGCTCTAAAGGGAAGGCTTTCTCTGTCAGTTCACACTTTAGGAGGAAAGTCTTTGTTTCCTTTCAGCATCTGTGGACCCAAAGTTGCTTGGAAATCGACATGTGTCTTGGCATCGCTCTTCCACTGGATCTAGGAGGTACTAGAGGCAGGATCTAAAGAAGTCTCTCCACTTCCGGCTGTTGTTTCTTGATGATACTGAGATTCCTCTGATCTCTTTTCATTTGTTTAATCTCTTTTATAGCACCAAAGATTTTGACTCAAGAACTCAATCAGATGAAGATAAAGCAGTTTGATACAGGGAACAACTGTAAATTACTACAACTTGATGAGCTGGACCTTTGCTTATGGATTAAATTTCCCCAAAATCCAACTGAAAGAGAAGAATTCTTCATATCAAGGGTCAAGTTTGCCTCCTCAGTACACTGGGTTGATAGGCATGGACAATTTAGACTCCAACTATCAAAAATGGGGCTGTAAAGGCACAAAGTGGCTGGCTTACAAGCTTTCATGAGGGTGCTTAATGTCAGAACGAGGAGGGTAAAATAGAATCCCCACTGAATAGTTTTCCTCTTGTCCAGAAGGGTATGGTAAAAGTTGTGGTGGATGATTTTATGATTCAATTGTGAGTAATTTTATCAGGACTAATGGCTATTGTTACAACTATAAATGTAGAAGAGGTGTAACTAAAAGGGGGGGAGCAGTTAATCTGTCATTTCAGGAACAGAGCACCCTATGACCATCAAGAGGGAAGAGCATGAGAGGAGTGAGAGATCCTAACCAGAAAAGCAGTGACAACAGAGATGGTGGCAGAGGCGATGGCATAGAGAGATAGAACAGCAGAGGACTATAGGCCCATGGACTGAGAAAGGCAGTGTGCCTGCAGGCAGGAGGCTGGCTTGCAAAATGTGTCCTTTAGACATTTAAATGAAAATATATTTTCAGTGTGGTCTCTGCATAGCAATTTTTTAAAAAAAAGGTAATAGGAGCAAACACTGTTAACTGATGGTACATGGAGGGGACTGTAATTATTGCAATGATTTGTTGAATGTAAAACTGATGATCTGCCCTGTAAATCTTCATTCAATTTCCAATAAAAGCTTTAAAAAGAGAGAGAGATTGACTCAAGATACAATCTAATCCTATAGGTTGTATTCTGCCTCAAGAACATTCCTGCCTCTAATCCTGCCCATTAACATCATCAAGGTTAAGATTTACAACACCTATGATTATTACATCAGATCACAAAACAGGAGATAATAGGGTAATACTGAGAAATTGAGCCTAGCCAAGGTGACACATACTTTGAGGGAAGTCAATTCAATGCATGATAATGAGAGAACAGTTCAGAAAAGGGAATGAAAATGGTGTACAACTTAAAGAACATGATCAATATTACTGAATTGTACTTGTAGAACTAATTGAATTAGTGTCTATTCTATGTAAATTATGTGAGAAATAGCTGTTGGTGGTCCATCTTCAGAATCAAGGGAATCTTGGCTGTAGCAAGTTGACAAAAGGGAACTCAGAGAAGAGGAAGGGACTAATTTGACTTGCTTGACTCTTTTAAAATAAGAATACACCCATCAAAGAAGTAGGGGAAGTTCATGGGGGAGGGAATGAAACTAACTTTAGATGAGAATGCTCCCTGTAGGGGCTAGTAGCAGACCATTCCGGAAAGATTATAAACTCCAAAGTACCCAGTAAAGAGGAAATGGAGGAGGGGGTTTTTCCAAGTTTGTTGTTGTTGTTATGTGCCTTGGAGTCAGTTCCAACTCATAGCAACCCTGTACAGGGTTTCTGAGGCTGTAAATCTTTATGGGAGCAGAAAGCCCCATCTTTCTCCCACAGAACAGCTGGTAGTTTCGAACTTAGGTTAATAAAACTCTTTGTCAGATGCCCACACAGTGCATCTGCCCCTTGTCTATGGGGCTGGGTACCCAATTTTGCAAAAGGGAATAAAGAAAACCTCACTCTTGTTAAAATGAGTACAGATTGGATTACTTGAGTGTTTGTCAGTATAGACAACGTTTCTCACAATTATCAATAACAACAAAGAAAAGTAGAATTTTTTTTTTTTAAGAAGCAGGAATGAGTCTATTTCTTCATGATTGTCCTAAAACTCCTAAGGATACATCAGAAACTCTCCCAAAATAGTCTTGTTGTTGTTGTTAAGTGCTGTAGAGTCGGTTCTGACCCATAGCAACCCTGTATAGGGTTACCGAGGAGCAGCTGGTGAGCTTGAACCACTGACCTTGCAGTTCAAATGGCTTTGCAGTCTGGCACATTAACCCACAGTGCCAGCTTACCTATTGTCTAATTTACTCCCTTGAAAACAAACCAACCAAACAAATCTCTACAAATAGTTTCCCTGGGACACCATCATCTGGCTGATAATGTTGGAGGAAAGCATCCCCCTCTCTGATATCAACAGAGCAATAGTTGAAACTCACACCGAATAATTCTCTTGAAATCATTTCAGAGGAGTCCTGGAGCTGTCGCGGGTGAAGCTGAACAGGAAAGGTAAAACATTAACTGCATCTTCCCCACCCAGGAGACAAGCTAGAATGCTAATCAGGTTATTGAATGGGACCAATCCCCCTGATTTCCGTCCTGTCCTCAAACAGGCCTGTGTCTTGGCCCCTCCCCAAGTCTGACCCCATATAAGCCTGTATTGCCCTCCATTCGGGGCCCAGAATCTAGAGAAATTTGCTCCTCTGAGTCAGCTGGCTTAATAAAATCTGAAGCTATGCTTCACCTCTCCAAGTGGCCTCAAGTGGCCTCTTATTCTTCCATCACGAATCTAAAACTGCTGCAATAAAGCGATGAGCTGCTAAATGCAAAGTTCAGATCACACTAGCTATCCGTGGAAGAAACATGAGACTGTATGTTCCCGTAAGGATCTGCAGCCTCAAAAACCCTACTCAATAACGGTGGATTTTTCTCTTACATAGAGTTAGTGAGGGGTCTTGCCAACTCTTAGTGAACACTAAGTATGTATGCTCCTACTTCCTCTGTTTTAAATGTGTGTGCACAAATCAGTAATCAGTCACGGTTTTGAGAATCCAGTCAAATCTCTATAAACACAGGAAAAGTTTCCGTTAGCCCACTTTTTCACGTGGTTGTATCACTTTACAGTTCCTTAATTGGGCTTGCCAAGATTTGATGTACAGGCACTGGGTCCCGCCCCCCAGAAGACACATGTCATTCCAAGAACAGGGTCCACATTTCGGGAACTGAGCAACAGCCCTCCTCAGCCCCACATGATTATCACAATTAACCTCCTCCTGGTACAGACTCGCCTTCAGAAGATGACAAAGCCCCCAAGTTAAAACATACTCGCTTCTGCTTCTGTAAACTGCCCACCTGCCTACACACTGCTCCCTCCTACCCGTATGTTTGAAGTAGCAAATAACAGCCTTACATACCTCCCTTTGCCCACTCTGTAATACCCCAAGGACCCAAATACTATATAGGCAGGGTCCTCCCTATGAACAGGGCTCAATCTCTGGATAAGAATCGGCTGAGCCACGTGTCAACACAAAAAAGCCCTTCCTTCGTTATAACCAGCATGGGGTTGGCAACTCCTTCAGAGTGACACCAGTATCATATTAGTCTTTTTGAAAATGTGTTTCAGTTAAGAGGACAAATATAAAGAGAAGCTACAGACTTGGAAAATATTTGCAGATCCCAGGCTTAACAAAGAACTGGGATCTATAATATATAGAGAGAACTCTCAAGATTCAACAGATTTTTAATAACATATTTTTATTGTTATTGAATATATACCATACACTAGCATACCATACACCACCAAGTCTACAATTTCTGCATGTACATTTTAGTAACATTGGCTACATTTTTCAAGTTCTTCAATCATTCTCACCCTCCTCTCAGAATTAACATATACTAACTGGTGTGATGCTATAGGATAAGCACTAGACCGTAAAGTTGGTTTAAAATGCAAGGTCAGCAGTTCAAATCCACCAGCTGCTCCTTGGAAAACGTATACTGGGTTGCTATCAGTTGCAACTGATTCGATAACACTAAAACAACAACTGACACAGGATAAGTACTGGACCGCAGGGTCAGTTTGAAGAGCAAGATCAGCAGTTCAAACTCACCCATCACTCCATGGAAACTCTATATCGAGTTACTATGAGTTAACTGCACTTAACATCAGCAATTGCCACCTAAGTTTCCTATCTTATCTTGTGAGTTGCTGTTGACACTTTTATCCCATATTGTTGTTGTTGTTGTTAAGTGCCATC
>NW_006408572.1:8730171-8732025 GCF_000296735.1 Chrysochloris asiatica
GTAAAGATTTACAGCCTCGGAAACCCTGTACAGGGTCGCTATGGGTCGGAACCGACTCCACGGCACAGAACCACCATCACCTAAGAAATACTTGCCTACAAAAAGTTTCAAAGATACTCTGTTTCTTCTAGAATACTTACTCATTCTGCTTTCATGTATATGTCTATGACCAGTCTGAGTTAATTTTTTTCATGTATATATAACTGTTTCAACATCATTTATGGAAAAGAATTCTTTCCCCCATTTAATTATCTTGACCTTTTGTCAAAAACCAATTTGTTCATCTATTTCTAGACTTTCTATTCTGTTCCACTGATCTATATTCCACTGATCTACATATCTACCTTTACACAAATACTATAATTTTGTTTACTGTGGTGAGAGTGGTTATGTGCTCTGAAGCCGGTTTCAACTCATCATGACCCTGTACAGGGTTTATGGGAGCAGAAAGCCTTATCTTTCTCCTGCGGAACAGCTGGTAGTTTCTAACTGCTGACCTTGAGGTTTGCAGCCCAATTCGTAACCACTATGCTACCAGAGTGCCTTTGTTTACTATTGTTGTTGTTAAGTGCTGTTGAGTCGGTTCCGACCCATAGCGACCCTGAACAGGGTTTCCGAGGCTGTACATCTCTACAGGAGTAGAAAGCCTCCTCTTTCTGTAACTTTCTACTAAATCTTGAATCCAGATAGTGTTAAGTCCTCTGGCTGTATTACTTATTTCCAAAATTATTTTGTCTATTCTAGGTTTTTATGTTTCTACATAAATTTTATAATTAACTTGTCAGTTTCTCTAACTGGGGGAGAAGGCATACTGAGATCTTTACTGGGAGGGTTCTAAATGTGGTGGTGGTTAGGGTTAATATATATAAATGACTTCTTAATGAACTGACATAATAATATTAAGCCTTTTGATACATACACCTGTATATCGATTTATTAGGTTTTATAATTCTAAGGATAACAAATGTATTTGTTTACTATTTCTGCATTTCTTTATATAGAGCCAAGTTTCTACCGGGTCATATTTTTTCTACCAGAAGAACTTCCTTTAAGATCATGGCCACTGATTCCCAGTGTGGTTTTATCCTTTTAGCCAGCACCTGTGTCTTCTTGTCAGAGGATTGTCCTCAGGCTGCTTCATCTGGACACACACACACAGATGAAAACACTTTAGAGTTTATGTTCTCCCCATCCACCACTACCTCCAAACAAACCATTGCCATCAAGTCAATTCTGATTCATAACAACCCAGGTGTTACCGAGTAGAACTGAGCTCCAAAGGGTTTTCTGAACTGTCGTCTTTACAGAAAAAGAGCACAATCCTCGAGTAGAACTGAGCTCCAAAGGGTTTTCTGAACTGTCATTTTTACAGAAAAAGAGCACGATCTTGGCTTCTACAACACTGCTGGGTGATCCAAAACACTAATCTTTTGTTCAGTAGCCAAAAGAAAAACTCTTTGCCACACCCAAGAACTTCTCCACAACCACTTGTTGTTGTTGTTGTGAAGTGCCGTTGAGTCGGTTCCGACCCATAGCGACCCTGTATAGGGTTTCCTAGGAGCAGCTGTGAACTTGAACTGCCGACATTGCAGTTCAAACGGCTTTGCAGTCTGGCGCATTAACCCACAGCGCCACACCAGGACAACCACTGGCAGGTCTTAATCAATGAGTAAGAATACTCCAACTCACATTTCACTGAAGGAGACAAATCTGAGATGTGACTAACCTGTTTTGAATTCACTGATCACCTATAGGATTGAGCTAAACAACACCAGCAGCAGTATGAGATTTTGCTTAATAATGTTGGCAGTGTTTCCTAATGAATCACTTTCCTGGGGATCCTCATCTCAGTCA
>NW_006408572.1:8739645-8743689 GCF_000296735.1 Chrysochloris asiatica
AATCTCTAGGGATTTATGCTGAGTAAAAATACTCAATTCCAAGAGGTTACTTGCTGCATAACCCCATCTTTACAGAATTCTTGAAATTAGAACATTATAGAATGGAGAGCACAGTTGCTAATGTGTATTCTGAGTGCCTCCCAATCCAGGTGGCTCATCTTCCAATAGTACATTTGACAATATTCTCATGTGGTTCTTAGGGTTTCCACTGATTCCTTTTTGGAAGCAGAGTATCAGACCTTTCTTCCTGATCCGTCTTAGTTTAGAAGTCCCACTGAAATCTATCCACCATGGATGACCTGGTATTTGAAATACCACTGACAGAGCTTCCAGTATTATAAAAACCCACAAACCGCCAAAGTATGACTAATAGATATAGATGCCTGGTGATTGAAAACATTAGACTGAGTGAAACAAGTCAGAG
Source organism: Chrysochloris asiatica (assembly GCF_000296735.1). Classification (NCBI taxonomy): domain Eukaryota; kingdom Metazoa; phylum Chordata; class Mammalia; order Afrosoricida; family Chrysochloridae; genus Chrysochloris; species Chrysochloris asiatica. The sequence continues at coordinate 8,740,070 of NW_006408572.1, forward strand.
AAAAATGCCACAGAGTGTACGATCCCATTTACCTACAAGAGTCCTGGTGTGGCACTGTAGGACAAGCACTGGACTGCTAACTTCAAGGCGGACAGTTCGAATGCATCAGACTCTCCACGGAAATCCTATACAGGGTAGCTATGAATCTGAACCGAATCAACAGCACTTAATAGCAACACTTAGCTGCAAAATCTAGAATTAGTAAATCCGTAGAGACAGAAAGCAGATTGGTGATTGCTAATGTCTAAGGGGGTGACAGCATGGGAGGTGGGTGCTTATGTGACTTTTACCTCAGAAAGGGAGAAAGAGAAAGAGAAAGGAAGGAAGATAGAAGTCCAGTGAATCCTCAGCATAATGAATGAAAAATGTCTGCACCAAGATACATTAGTGGCAATCTTCAGGCACTTAGGGATAAAGAACACAGCCTCCAGAAGGGGGAAAGTTGATGTGCAAAGGATCAAGCCTTGAATATGATAAAATCTCTCAAGAACACATTAAATATCAAAACATGAAGAGAAACCTCCAAAGCATGGTGGGGAAACTTTCAACCTAGAATCCTATATTGCTACTAATTACCAATCAATGAAAAAAATGTTCCTCCCATACACACTTTCTTCAGAAAGCTACTGAAAGAGATAATTCAAGAAAATATGGGAATAAACTCAGAAAGAAAAAGACATGGATCCAAGGAATACAGGATGCAACCTGGGAGAAAAAGAAAGGTCCAGGCAATTCCCAGGATGGGTGGGAGGTCACAAAATAACTTCTCTTCAGTGGGTCTAGAGAACAACTTCTTCTAATTAGAGCTAAGAATAGAAGATTTATAGGCAGGTCAGGAGAGCTTAAGAATGGATTTACCTGGGAGCTACCAGACTGTGTCCACCACTCGTCTGTCAGTTTCTTGTACAATGGTGACTTGCACGTTGCTATGATACTGGACGCTATGCTACCACTATTTTAAATACCAGCAGAATCACCCATAGTGAACAGGTTTCAGTAAAGCTTCCAGACTAGAACAGACTAAGAAAAATGAGAGGAAGACCACTTCTGCATGGCTAACCACTGAAAACCATATGAACAGCAGTAGAGCATTTACAGATACAGAGCGATAAGATGAGCCTCTCACGTTGAAAGATGCTCAAAATACAACTGGGGAAGAGCAGCCTCTTCAAAGTCGAGTTGACCATAATGACTTGAATGGTGAAAAGCTTCCAGGATCTTGAATTGCTGATGAGGCATAACTCAAAATAAGAAGAAACAACTGCAAACATCCATTAATAATCTGAATATGGAATGTATGAAGTATGAATCTAGGAATCTAGGAAGTTGCCAAAAATGAAATGGAGCACATAAAGTTGGATGTCCTAGATGTTGTTTTTGCTGTTGTAAGGTGCTGTAGGGTCAACGCTCAAAAGAGTATCAGGAGGGACTAGTTCCTGGAGAAGGAGATCATGTTTGGTAAAGTGAAGGGTTGGAGAAAAAGAGGAAGACTCCCAACTAGATGGATTGGCACAGTGGCAGAAGCAATGCACTCAAACATAGCAAAAGTTGTGAGGTTGGCACAGGCCCGGGCAGGGTTTCATTCTGTTGAGCATAGGGGTCGCTATGAGTCAGTACCAACTTGATGGCACCCAACAATGACAACAAAACAGTCACAATGGTCTGTGCAGGTTACTCCAACTTTCATGTCAGTCAGAGGTAGAACAGAAATATTAACAAAATTAGGTGAATTATCTGAAAGAACCCTCAAAACCAAGACTTAAAGATCACTATATATCAAGAATAAGGACTCCTGGTGTGGTGCTGTAGGATCAGCACTGGACTGAAAACCACAAGGTCAGCAGTTCAAATCCACCATCTATGAGTCACTATGAGTCGGAACCGAGTCTACGGCACTTAACAACAACAACACACAAACAATAACAAGTACCTTATGTCTATACCTAAGCGGCACCAACAGGAACTAGGTTTCTATAAAATGTCTGGTGGAATGATGAACAGGAGCACAGCACAAACTGCTTCTGGGGCGATTTAGCAGGTAATCTTAATCCCATCTACTTCGGGAAATTACATTTGAACTTCAGATGTTCCATTTAGGCTGTTGTTGTTGTTGTTGTTAAGTGCCGTCAAGTCGATACCGACTCATAGCAACCCTGTGTAGGGTTTCCGAGGAGTGGCTGGTGAGCTCGAACCTCCGATCTTGTGGTTCAAAGTGACCTTGCAGTCCAGCACATTAACCCACAGCACCACACCAGGACCCCACCATTTAGGTTACCCCATCTTAAAATTACTAAATGATCTGTTTTAGATCTAGGCCCAGAAGTCTTGCCTCAAAGGTGGCCACTGATTTCCTAGAGAATTCTTGGCAATTGTGTGCCAGCATTAACTGCATGAATAGAAGTTCAGCATGATCTTCCGAGGTGATATTCCCTTCTTACATGGTTCAAAATGGGCGGGGAACTGTTGCCTGTCCCCCCTGTGAAAGTTGCAAGGTCTGGTGATTTCACCCAAACACACACAAAGTCTGACGGCAAAACTTAGCAACAATGAAAACTGGTGCATTCAGTTTCTCAGAATTTTAGTCAAATGACAGATTTCCTTTAGCACCAATGTGACCCTGAACTCCCTGAAAATTACCCGTAATACATGTTGTAACAGAGCACTTTCTTCCAGATTTTCTGTAGGTCACAGAATGCTATGCATACAGATCTAGAAACGCCCACTAATTCTCTGCAAGAAAGCAGGCTAAGCATTTGCAAACACAACGAACAGAAATGAACAAACAAAATTCTCTGCAGTCATATACCACAACATTAAACAAGTTTTTCAGGGGAAAGAAAAGACAAAAAGGGAAACTTGTTTTCACAAAGTGATCGCTGAAATTCCACATTAGTTCTAGTACACTCAGTTTACCTTATAAACCTCAAACCAATGGCTTGATAAAAGAAAAAAGAATCCAGATTCATTTATCAAGGACATTAACAATGAGCCTGGAAACTTTGGTTACCCAGGACTAAATTAAATTCTGGGCAAGGAATTAATCATCTGAAATCCTAATCTACTGCATAGAGAATTTCAAAATGGCCACATTCATTTTTCTAAATCAGACTGACTATACTAAACAAATGAACACAAGCACATGATAGAGTTGAGTCCTGGTGTAGTGCTGTGTGTGGGTTAATGTGCTGGCCTGCAAAGCTCACCAGGCACTACTCAGAAACCCTACACAGGGGCACTCTGGGTAAAGCTGACTCAGCCACAGTTAACAACAGCATATGTTACAGATTGTACTTGTTTGCATAATGGATAGGAGTTCCATAAGGGATTTCTGTATTGTCCCCTAGTGTATGCATTTCCCAATTTCAGAGATTTGAGTTTGTTCGAAGTTTAGAACCCTTGAGCTCAGTAAAGCCCAGATGGGGAAGTACCATGAAGTTTGGAGTGTGCCTGCAGTTGCAGAGGCATTGTCTTCCCGCAGGCTGTCAGCCTTCTTTGTCCTCTGAATCCACTTATGCTGACATTGTTGTTGTTGTTAAGTGCTATTGAGTCGGTTCCAACCCATAGCAACCCTGTATAGGGTTTCCAAGGAGCAGCTGGTAAATTTGAACTGCCAACCTTGT
>NW_006408572.1:8743794-8745136 GCF_000296735.1 Chrysochloris asiatica
GACCCATAGCGACCCTGTATAGGGTTTCCGAAGGTGTAAATCTTTACGGGAGTAGAAAGCCTCATCTTTCTCCCGCGGTGCAGCTGGTAGTTTCGAACTACTGACCTTAAGGTTCGCAGCCCGATTCGTAACCACTACGCTACCAGAGCTGACATAGGACTCTAGAAATCATTGTTCACATCTGGTGACTGTCCTAATGGCTTTTAAAATGTCTCACACCATAATTTTCACAAAAAGACTCTCCTGCTTCTTGCACCAGCAGAGACAACAACAATGAAAATCCCTTGCAAGAGACAGAACCAGAACCTTTATCACTGCCACTCATTGGGGGGTAAATAACAACAAACTCTTGTAAGAGAGAGCAAGAGGGGAAAAAAGGAAAGAAAAACTTTTTTTAAGCCAGAGTTCAGTGTGTACAATTTCTCTTGAAATTTATAAATCTACAGATACAACTGAACTCTATTTGTGCAGATACACAATCTTGATACATATTAAGAAACATTATCCTAGAATCTAATTTTACTTTCTTACATATTTACCTACTTCTTTTCCCAGATCCTTTAAAAGACCATTAAGGCATTTCTACCTTTGCCTGAAGATAACTTTTTCCAGAAAACAGAGAGAGAGAGAGAGAGAGCTTTAACAGTCTCTAAACAAAGAAACCATTTCTAGACAAAGAAACACACAGAAAGATTTAATAGGAGTCTCAGAAAAACCCCAAACATTGGCTCAACTTCAAGAGCAAAACTTGCACAAAGACAGCAGACTAGGCAGACACACACACTACACAGACCTTCTACAACAAAGGTACAGGAGACCAAACGAAAGAGGAACAGATAATCCTGGAACCCTGGAGCTTCAGAGGAAAGAATAGAGAAGTACATTGAATGCTTACTAAGAAAAGCAGCAGAACAGAAACCAGAAACCATGAAAGAAGGAGAAAAGTGAAGTAACAGCTAGTCAGATACACATAGCTACCACAAACTTTGGTGGGCAACTTTGGAAACATGCAGCTGTCTGGTGGCATAAGGTGCTGCCACTGACTGGTGACAAGAAAGGTACAATTCTTTCTTGTTCCTCACGCTCTCCTAATGTCCAGCGCCCACCTTCATCCACTGTTGCAGACTGTGCAGAGGTTCGAGGCCCTATAGGCCTGAGTGTAACAGATCTAGCCACTTGGCAGTTAATAGCAAATTGTTTTTCATCAAATTGTTTAGTCATATTTATTTAATTCCAAACATGAGCCCTGGATGTCAATATTCCCCTAAGTTTCTAAGTTCAAGATTTTCCCCCTAGAACCAAGGCAGTAAAACTTCCTCAGAGGACGAACAAGGACAGGTTT
>NW_006408572.1:8745696-8773623 GCF_000296735.1 Chrysochloris asiatica
CCGCTGGATCTCCCCTCCTCGTGAACCAAACACTCGTGAACAACCCAATTATGTCGTGGAAACTCCCCGACAATCCACCCCTTAGCACAACCCTGCTCTCCCAGAGGAAGGAACCATACAATTGTAAGCTGAACCATTGTTGAGTTGGGTGCTGGCTGCACCACTTCAGCACCTGCATTCAGATGCGCTCTGCTTCAGACCTGCAGAACTTGAAGAGCCAGTCTCCACAAGTCCTAGAATAGCAGGAACTCATAACCAGCCACCCTGACCCCAGCTACTTTCATCAACTACTTCTGGATTGGATGCCCTGAACATAGACAACACCTAAGTCTATAGGACCAGCAATGCTGCTGTCCAGCGTTTTCTCCTTTCTGGGTCCAGCACTGTCCAAGTGTTTTCTTGTCATTGTTTCTGTTTGTTTATTCTTTCTTCTCCTTCTTCATCTATCCCTTTCCCTTGTTTTTTCTCCTTTCTATCTCCATCATTTTTTCTTCTTTTGTTTTGTCTCTCTTTTTCTCCCTCCCTCTCTTTTTATCTTTTTATTTTTCTTTACTACACTCTGGTCCCTTTTCCTTTTCTTCTTTCCTCTCCCTAAGTTTTGTTTAGACTTTCTTTCTTTTTATTTTCTCTCTTATTTTCCTCTTCTATGGCTTTATTTTCCTTTCCCTTTTATCTTTTTGATTGTTAAACTCTTTTTTTTCTGTCTGCTACATACTTTTCTATTTTTCTCCTGTATTTTTCATTGCTGCTTTGTTTTATTTCTTGTATGTGTGTTTTTCTCTTCTTGCCTCTTCCAATAGGTGACAGCAATCATGCCTGTACAGCCTAGCCACAACCATCCTCTCATCAGCCCCACCATTGGTAAGAGCCAATACCAGCTCCTGTACCACTTGATCAATGATAGATGGTAACCAACACTAGCCAAACCCACCCTAAATTGAACTACACAAATGATGTACTGAGAACTGGGCGCACCCTTACAGTCTCTAACCATACCCACCAAGAGGCAATTGGTGAGTGCCTAAGAATACACTAACATACAATTATCAATTAACTACAAGCACAATAACACCACAATATCTAAGACAACAAAATTTTCAGTTTCCACAAAGAAACAAAAAGAGTAGTAACCAAGATGCAGAGCCAGCAAACATTTCTGTAGAAGAAAAGGTATTGGAATTACCTAATAAAGTATTTAAAAGAAAGATTTTTAGCTACCTTCAACAAATTGAAAGAAATATCAAGGAAAGAAAGGAAAATACAGAAAATAACTTTAGAAGAATTCAGGAAAATACTATAAGAAAATAAAGGAAAAAATAAATGAAAAATTAGAAATGATACAAAACCTGCAAATAAAAATCCAGATAATACTAAGATTTCAGAATTGGATAATACACTGAAAGGGCAAAGGAGTAGATTTGAATCAATGGAAGCTCAAATTAACAAACTTGAATACAATTCTCTCAATACTACAATGCTCAAGAACAATCAGAAAAATGAAAGAAAAAAATCCAAAGAAAATCTAAGATTTATGTGGGATACCATCAAAAGGAATAACTTATGGGTGACTGGCATTCCAGAACAGGAAGAGATTTTTTTTTTAAATGCACAGAGGAAATTTTCAAAGAATTATTGGAAGAAAACCTCCCTAACATCATGGAATATAAGAAAATGAAAATTCAAGAAACTAAACAAACACCAAACAGGAAAGACTCCAAAAGAGAATCTTCAAGATGTATCACAATAAAACGTTCCAGAACCAAGACAAAGAAGCAGCTTGGGGGAAACTAAAAGTTGCCAACAAAGGAGAACCAATAAGACTAAGCTCAGATATCTCAGAAGAACCATGCATGCCAGAAGACAATGGGATAACAAATACAAAACTTTGAAAGACATTACCAATCAAGAATCATATACCCAGCAAAACTGTCCCTCAAATAGGAGAGTTCCTGACCAAGAGAAGTTAAAGGAGTGTGTAATAACCAGGCTAAAAAAAAAATTTTTTTTTAAATAGTAAAGGGAGTTCTTTGGACTTGAAAATAACAATAGCAGACAACAACCTTAGATTAAACATAACAACACCACCAAGAACTCAGTCCAGATATAGAAGTATCCAAAGTAAAACAAACCTGCAAGACTGAGAACAGGAAACCAGAGATATCAATTTATAATGAAGCCAACTACAAAGCAAAAAGAGGGACTAGTGTAGATACAGAACTTTCAAATGGTGAAGAAGTCAAGTAGATTTCAGGATAAAACAGACTGTTTTAAACTGGAGAAGAAATTAATAAATTACAAAGTAGCCTCAAGAAAATTAATACATGTTTACATCAAAAATAAAAAAAAAAACAAAAAATAATATTTAGTAAACATTTTTAAAAGCAATGAAGAAAATGGCAAGAAACCCCATGAACAAAATGAATTCAGTACAGAAAATTATGTAGAACAAATAAATGAGCAGCACCACACACACAAAAACAGCAAAATAACATCAGTTCATACCTACCAATAATTTCAATTAAAAAATGATAATTTCAATGAATATAAGTGGACTAACTGCATCATTTGAGAGACCAAGAATAACAGAATGGATAAGAAGACAAGGTCCTTCAATATGCTGTCTACAAGAGATACACCTTACACACAAAGACAAAATAGACTAATAATCCAAAGACGGTGTTTCCAGAGCTGCTATAACAGAAATATTACAGTGGATGGCTTTAACTAACAGAAAGTCATTCTCTCAGAATGTTGGAGGCTACAAGTCCGAATTCAGAGCACCAGCTCTGGAGAATGGTCATTGCTACATTTCAGCATATCGGTCCAGCATTCCTTGGAGTTCTCTGTGTGTCAGCATCAGTCTTCCTCTAGATCTAAGAACTTTGTGTAGAGAACCCAAAATCAAAGGAAGAATTCTACTCCCAGCTCTTCTTTTTTTTTTTAAGTTTTTATTGTGAGGTTTACATGGGAGAACATCAGCTTTACACTCATCCTATCGTATTTCATTTCATTGCAAAGATTACCATCCTCTCCATGCATTATCAAATAACCAAAGAGTACAACACACAGGCCCAACCCTTGGCTGTCAGCATACAGCTCCTCTCCCTCCTTGAGTCCAGTGTCCCCAGCCACTCCATCTGTCTACATCATCGTCTCTGTCTCCATTCCTGTTGTCACTGCCTCTCTGGGTAGGGTCCCACTCTCCATTTTTCTCACTTGATGGTCCCAGGGACCTCTGCTCCTGGCCAGCTCTTCTTTCTTGGTGACAGTGGGTCCTTCTATCACTGCTCATTTCTCTCTCCTTTTGTACCTCAAGAGAGATAGGCTCAAGATACAACCTAACCCTATAGGTTGTACCTGGCCTCATAGCATCATAGAAGTGAGGATTTATGTCAGAAATATAGGATAATTACATCAGATTAGAGGTGATCGGATAAGACAACATCATGGGATAATTATATATTAGATCTCATCATGGAACTGATAACTACATTTTAACTGCTAAACTATTGAGAATCTTGGCCCAGCCAAGTTCACACAAAACCATAACCATCACAGATGGGGAAAAAATACATATCAAGCTAACAATTATAAAAAATGAGTGTGAGTGGCAATATTAATTTTTGATAAAATATACTTTAAGACAAAAATTAGCATAACAAACAAAGAAGGACATTATATCATAATCAAAGGGTCAATTAAACAAGAGGGCATAGCCATACAAAAGATCTATGCTCCCAATGCAAGAGTTTGAAAATACATGAAACAAACTCTAAACAAATTGAAGAAAGAACTAGACCACTCTGAAATTTGTTGTTGTCATGTGCTGTCAAGTGGATTCTGACTCAGCAAAGCAACTCTGTACAGGCTTTCCAAGAGTGACTGGTGGGTCTGTGCTTATCATACAGCACCACAACAAGGCACACCACTTTAGATGAGAAAAACAGCGACTAGAAAGAAACTCAACACAGACACAAAAGAACTAAACAACACAATCAACCAACTTGACCTCAGAGACTTATACACTCAACCACAATATACATTGTTTTCCAGTACACATAGAACACGCTACAAAATAGACCATATTTATTGTTGTTAAGTGCCATTGAGTTAGTTCTGACTCATAGTGACTTTATAAAGGGTTTTTGTTCATGTTTTAAAAAAAAATGTTTACAATGAATAAGCCATTGGTCTTGCAAAATTCTATTACAGAATCGCCAGCATGATTTCTATCAGCAAGACCATATTTTCCAACTACTGACCCATCCTATTCCTCTTTGTTTCCAACTTTCACATCCCAATCAGTAGTAATTATCCATGCATCTTGATTGCATGTTTGATCAATAACAGCTTAAGAACTTAGTAGAATTCTTCAGTTTCATCGTCATTGGCTTTAGTAGTTGGTGTGTAAATTTAAATAATAGTGTTACTCACTGTCTTCCTTGGAAGTGTATGGATACTACCCTATCACAGACAGCATTGTACTTCAAGATAGACCTTGAAATGTGCCTTTTGACTATGAATGCAACACCATTCTCTTCAATTTGTCATTACCAGCATAGTAAGCTGTATGATTGTTGGATTCAAAATGGTTAATACCAGTCCATTTCAGCTCACTAATGCCTAGGCTATTGATCTTTATGCATTCTATTTCATTTTGACAAATTCCAAATTTTCTAGATTCACACTTACCACTTTCTGCTTATTAATGGATCTTTGCAGCTGTCTCTTATCATTTGGAGTTGTCCCCCATCAGCAAATGAATGTCCTGAAAGTTTTGCTCCATTCAATTGTTGTGGTCAGCTCTACTTTGAGGAAGTAGCTCTTCCCCAGTCATATTTTGAGTGTCTTTCAACTTCAATGGCTCATCTTCTGGCACTATATCTGACAATGTTCTCCTGCTATTCATGTTTTCAGTGGCTCGCTATTCAGAAGTAGCCCACCTCTCTATTTCCCAGTCTGTCTTAGTCTGGAAGCTCCACAGAAATCTGTCCACTATGGGTATTTAAAGTACTGGTGGGAGACCTTCCAGCAACATGCAGGCCACCACAGTATGACAAGTCAACAGATGACTAGTGGCTTGTTTTGTTTTGTTGTTAAGTGCCATGGAGTCAGTTACAACTCATAGTGACCCTGGATAGGATTTCCAAGGAGCGGCTGGTGAGGAACATGAACCTTGAGGTTCGAACCGACTTCATAGTCCAGTGCATTATCCTGCAACGTCACACCAGGATATGCCTATGATTTTGAGGAGTTTCCCTTCTATTCTAATTTTGTTGAGTATTTTTTATCAACAATGTGTATTGAATTTTGCCAAATACCTTTTATGCCACAATCAATCTGATCATATGGTTCTTTTCCTATTTTATTTATGTTGTGGGTTATGTTGATTGCTTTTCTAATAATGAACCATACTTGCATGTCTGGTTGGAACTCCACTTGGTCGTGATGTATCAGTTTGTTTTATATGTTGTTGGATTCTATTGGCTAGGATTTTATTGAGAATATTTGCATCAATGGTCATGAGGGGTTGTTGTTGTTGTTAATTGCTGTCAAGTCATTTCTGACTCATAGGGACCCTGTGCAGGGTTTCTAAGGAGTTGCTGGTAGGTTTGAACCTCCAACCTTGTGATTAGTAGTCCAATGCTTATCCTACAGCACCACACCAAGGCTGTTGTACTTTTGCCATTTTTAAAACCTGTGTGGCCCTTATCATTCCCATTATTTTGGAGTTGTAGTGAGGACTAATAAAATTGTGAAAACTTAATTGACAAAATTCACATCATTTAATCAAACTGACTTATGTAAGACTATTCTTTTTAGCCCACATAAGTTAACTCATTATGAGACTCTAACAAGACAGCACCTGTCATTGTTAAGTGCTGCCAAGTCCGTTCTGACTGTTTGTGACCCTATATAGCATTTCTGAAGAGCAGCTGGTAGGTTTGAACCTCTGACCTTGAGGTTAGCAGTCCAGTGCTTATCCTACAGCACCATACCAGGATGCCCTACTCATCAACTATTTCTGATTCTTTTTTTTCTTTTTTTTCTTTTTTTTTCTGAGCTGCACTGTTTACTTTGCTTTTTGAAAGCTAAGTGAGAGTATGCCACTATAATTATGGAGTTTCATCTAACTCTTTACTACGTGCAGGTACAGAAATATATGGACTCATTCTTAGAGAACCGATGTTTTATAAAATGTACCAGTCAATTCCAAGTCATAGAGAACCTGGATAGGGTTTCACAGATTGTAGATATTTACAGTAGCAGTGGCTTCATAGGAGAAGCACTGAACTGTGAATACCACGAGTCCATCAGCTGCTCCACAGGAGAAAGCTGTGGATTTCTGCTCTTGCAAAGATTTAAAGTCTCAGAAACCCTACAGGGTCACTATGTGTTGAAGCCAAGTGGACAACACTTAACAGCAACAAATCTTTAGGGGAACAGAAAGCCTCATCTTTCTCCCACACAGCAGCTGGTGAGTTTGAACTGCCAACCTTGTGATTAGCAGCCCAGTGTTTACCTTACAGTACTACCAGGGTGCATCAGTAGACTTTTGTCGTCTTTTATGCCTTTGTCACTACAGCTTATTTTGTCCTTTGGATTTTGGGAGCACAGTGGCTTGGTAGGATAAGCACTGGACTGTGAACCACAAAGCTGGCAATTCGAGCCTACCAGTTGCTCGGATGGAGAAAGATGAGGCTTTCTGTTTCCACAAAGATTCATAAGCTTAGAAACCCTATACAGGGTTGCTGTGAATTGGAATGGACTCCATGACACATAACAACTAGCATACAAATGATGTTACTGTTACACACTGTCAAGTCAGTTCCAACTCATAGGGTTCCTGAGGAGTGGCTGGTGGGTTTGAATTGTTGACCTGTAATTAGCAATCCAGTGGTTTTCCTACATTGTAGTCCTTGTTTATTTCATTTGGGCTACATTTCTCTACTACGAAGCCCTTCTTAAACTTTCTGTCCATATTGCTGCCCCCATTAATTCATGATGCAGAAATGCCTTTGTCCAACTAGTCCAATTAATGACTAGCACCACCAACCTAACTGATGGATGAATCTGCCATCCAACACCACAAAGAGGAAAGTCATTACTGACATCTGATGAATCTTGGCTGAAAACAGAGAATACCAGAAAAATGTCTACCTGTGCTTTATTGACTACATAAGGACTTTCAACTGTGTGGCTCGTGACAAGCTATGGACAACATTGTGGAGAATGAGTATTCCGAAACACTTAATTGTGCTGCTGAGGAACCTGTACATAGACAAAGAGGCAATTGTTTCAACAGAACAAGGGGACACTGAATGGTTTAAGATTGGGAAAGGTGTTCACCAGAGATGTATTCTTTCACCATACTTATTCAACCTCTTTCACCATACTTATTCAACCTGTGTGCTGAGCACATAATCCGAGAAACTGGATTATAAAAAGAAGAATAAGGTATCAGGATTAGAGGAAGACTCATTAACAACCTATGATATACTGATGATACAACTTTGTTTGCTGAAAGTGAAGAGGACTTAAAATACTTTCTGATGAAGATCAAAGACCAGCTTTTGGTATGGGTTGCACCTCAATGTAAAGAAAACAAATTCTCACCACTGCACCAATAAATAACATCAAGATAAGTGAAGAAAAGATTGAAATTGGCAAAGACTTAGTTGTGCTCAGATCAACCATCAACACTCAAGGAAGCAGTAATCAAGAAATCAAACAACGTATTACATTAGGCAAATCTGCACAAGACCTCTTTAAAGTGTTAAAGAGCAAGGATATCAGTTTCAGGACTAAGGTGTGCCTGACCCAAACCATGGTATTTTCAATAACCTCATATGCATATGACAGTTGGACAAGGAATAAGGAAGACCATAGAAGAATTGATGCATTTGAGTTATGGTATTGGAGAAGAATATTCAAACTACCACGGACTGCCAAAAGAACAAACAAATCAGTGTTGAAAGAAGTACAGCCAGAATGCTCTTAGAAACCAGAATGTCAAGACTTCATCTCTCATACTTCGGACATATTATCAGGAGGGACCGACCAGTCCCTGGAGAAGGACATCATGCTTGGTAAAGTGGAGGGTCAGTGAAACAGAGGAAGACCTCCCCGCCTCCATGAGATGGATTGGCTTAGTGGTAATAGCAATGGGCTTAAGCGTAGCAACAACTGTGAGGTTGGCACAGGACTGGGCAGTATTTCATTCTGTTGTACATAGAGTCATAGAACACAACTATGAGTTGGTGCTGACTGCTGATAAACCAAAGATCAGCAGGCCAGATGGCGGGCTTCTGGCTGCAGAGGCAAATGAACCCAAGGTTGACAGATAAGGTGGTAGGCTGCTGAAGACTACCGGGATCAGCAGACAAGACAACAGACCACTGGTTCAAGTCCAATGAACCAGAAGTCAGATGACAAGCCAGAGGCAGGATCCAGACCCAGCCAAAAGCAGTCCAGCTTCTCCATAGCATCCACATATACTGGGAGCAGGCCACACCTCTGAGAAAACTTCCTTTCAATTGATCAGCTACTCATAGTAGATCCCATCACGAGCAATGGGATTAATTGCCACACCACTGAGAATCATGGCCCAGTCCAGTTGGCATAAACCTTAACCATCACGCTACTCAAATAGAACATAAGATACATCTGGAGAACTGACATCCAACTACTAAAGGGTTCGAGAAGATAAAAATGGGAGGAAAAAAATGGGAGAAAATTAGCAAAGAAATAATTAAAAAGAATGTCTCCAGATAATTAATTAAAAAGTGACCCACACCAAAGTACACCATCATGAGATTTTAGAACACTAGAGTTAGAAAAAGGAGCTCTGGTAGCGTAGTGATTACGAATCGGGCTGCGAACCTTAAAGTCAGCAGTTCAAAACTACCAGTTGTTCCGCGGGAGAAAGATGAGGCTTTCTGCTCCCATAAAGATTTACAGCCTTGGACACAACGTACAGGGTCGCTATGAGTCAGAACGACTCCATGGCACATAACCAACCAAGAGTTAGAGAAGATTCTAAAAGCAACCAGATACGGGGCGTAAAAATCACTTAAAAAGAAACAAGAATCAGAATAGATTCCAACTTTACAGCTGCTACACTGAGCACATGGAGACAACTGGATGATACCTACAAGCTTCCAAAGGAAACTTTTTTCAAGCTAGAATTATACATTAAATGATTGATGGCATGAGAGGGTAGATCAATGGCATGAGAAGAACTTTCAGACACATAAAGTATTTACCTTCTAGCCACACTATTCAGTGCCCCCTTGTTTGGTTTGAACAACTGCCTCTTGGTCTATGTACACATTCCTCATTATACAAAAACAGCCACCTATACGATACAGAGCCATAGTGATGCAGCAGTTATATACTCGGCTGTTAACAAAAAGATCAACAGCTCAAATGCACCAACCTGCTTCCTTGGAGAAAGAGATAGAAGTTAACTCAATAAAGATTGCTGTTGTTTTTGTGAACAATAATGTACCCTTGAGTCAGTTCTGACTCATAGCAACCCTGTATAGGGTTTCCAAGGAGCTACTGTTAAGTTTGAATCACTGACCTTGCAGTTCAAACTGACCTTACACTCCAGTCATTATCCTATAGTGCCACACCAGTACGCCTAAATATTTGTTTATTATTGTTGTTAAGTGCCCGTCAAGTCGATTCCAACCCATAGCAACCCTGCATAGGGTTTCCGAGAAGCCGCTGGTGAGCTTGAACTGCCAAACTTGTGGTTGAAACCAACTCTTCAGTCCAGTGCATTAACCCACAGTGCAACACCAGGACTCCTAAAGATTATTGTTGTTGTTATGTGCCGTGGAGTCGGTTCCGACTCATAGCGACCCTGTACAGGGTTTCTGAGGCTGTGAATCTTTATGGGAGCAGAATGCCTCATCTTTCTCCCGCAGAACAGCTGGTAGTTTCTAACTGCTGACTCTGAGGTTTGCAGCCCGATTCGTAACCACTACGCTACCAGAGAATCCTAAAGATTACAACCTTGGAAAGCCTATAGGGTACGTCTACTCTCTCTTATGCCCATTATGAGTTGGGATCAATTTGATGGCAATAGTTACTTATAGACAGACATTATGCCTGTCCGCTTGTTGTAATGTTGTGGCGTAAGTGTTGCTGTGATGTATTTCAGATACCAGCAGGATTACCCATGATATACAAGTTTCATCAGAGCTTCCACACTAAGGCAGTCTAAGAAAAAAGGCCGGGGGATGTACTTCGGAAAATCAGCCAACGAGAACCCTGTGGATCACAGCAGAACTTTGTCCAGTATAGTGCTGGAAATGAGTCCCCTAAATTGGAAGTTATTCAAAATACACAGTGGCCACAGTGGACTCGAGCACACCAATAATCCTGAAAATAGTACACGACCAGGTGACATTTTACTCTGATGCACATGGTGTTGCCATGAATTAAACGCAACTTGACAGAAGTTATCAACACCCCACAGTGTGTTAGGAACTACTATAAAAGGTGAGGAAAGAATCCAAAAATAAACATATTGAAGATAATATCTCAATATGAGCCTTTATTAGTAGTAGTTGTTGTTGTTGTTATGTGCCGTGGAGTCGGTTCCGACTCATAGTGACCCTGTACAGGGTTTCCGAGGCTATAAATCTTAACGGGAGCAGAAAGCCTCATCTTTCTCCCGCAGAGCAGCTGGTAGTTTCGAACTGCTGACCTTGCGGTTCGCACCCCGATTCGTAACCACTACGCTACCAGAGCTCCTTTTTATTAGTAGTAGTAAATTTTATTCTGTTCTTTGTTTCTTCCTAAAGGCCAGCCTTTCTCATAATACTAATTAGGGGAATTCCAGAGCCTTGTCTTTAAAAATGGAGAGTAGAGGTTATTGTAATGACCACAAGACACATAAAGAAGACTCACTTGATAGAGTGCTAATGTGAGAATATTCATGTGAACCCATCTTGTTCTGTGAATTCTGGAGACCTGAGTAGGCATTCATAAATCTCTTGCTGACTGTGGTGAAATGTGACTTCCTTTATGTGGCCCTTTGCTTTGATTCTTTAGAAAAACAGTTTAAGAGATATTTCCCCTTAAACCTAAGGAGTCACATTTGCCCTAGTTCTCTATTCTAGAGAGTTTGTTACTTTTGTCTAGATTGACTGACATTTCCGGGGTAAACTGCAAACAACCCAGTAGTTTGGCATTTGAGGCCTGCCCTGTGCTTAATATGGTCAATAGACTATACAAATGAAGTATCTGTGGCCTACCAAGAGTGGATTGGTCAGTTTGTACACTGATCTCACCCTCACTTCCCTTCCTATCTCCTCTGGGAGGGACCATGACTTGAAATTGACAAGGAGTTGTATATACAGCGATAAGTCTAAAAGAATTGCTACTGGGGTTCTAGTTCACACAAACACCAATTTACTCTAAACAAAGCATGTTTAAACATGTCTCTGCAATCAGTGGATGGCTGCAAACAGTTCTCTCAGTCTTAGTCTCTTTAGGGCATCTTCAAAAGAGGTACAATCAAAACAGTGACTTCAAGGGATCTGCCGGATCAGTTCAACTCAAGGTAGAGAAGTCAATTCATAAGGTTATGGTCATCAGTTTTATATTGAACAATTCATATACATTTTGCTCCATATAATTGATAGTGTCCTGGTATGGTGCTGTGGGTTAATGCGCCAGACTGCAAAGCCGTTTGAACTGCAAGGTCAGTGGGGTTCAAGCTCACCAGCTGCTCCTCGGCAACTCTAGACAGGGTCACTATAGGTCAGAACTGACTGACTCGATGGCACTTAATAACAACAACAAATTAATGGTAGTTCTGTAGGATACGCACAGGACTGCAAACAACTCGGTGGTTCAAACGCACCAGCCAATCTGTGGGAGAAAGATGAGGCTTTCTGCTCCCACAAAGATTTAAAAAGCCTCGGAAACCCTATGTAGGTTGATGTTAGTTGGACTTGACTCAACGGCACTTAACCACTACAAAATTTATTGTGATCCCTTCAATGTAAAATTCACCTATTCCATTTCCTCCCTGTTTCCTATATCCATTCCTCCTTCTTTCCTAACTCTTCGGAACTTTGTCCTTGGGTAAGCACTGCACTTTCAATCTCAAATAGTTGATTATTCTAAGGTGAGCATACCTCACTAGTGTTCAGCTTATAGACCTATCTTTTATTTGGCTGAAAACTGAAACACGGGGTGAGTTCAATTCCAGACCTGAAGGATGATCAAGGATGATAGTTTTAGGGTTCCTCCAGTCTTTATCCGACCAGTAAACCTGATCTTTTTTATTATTATTTTGAGTTTTGTTTCATATTTTTCTCCTACTCTATCAAGAACCTTCTAGGGTGATCTCTTTCAGAGCAATTGGTAGTGGTAGTAAGGTACCATCTTCTGGTCTCAGATTTATGGAGACTGTTGTTCATGTTGTCCATTAGTCCACTGGACTAATTGCTTCCATGTATCTTTGCTGCCCATCACTCTTCTTTCCTCTGGACAGGGAAGACCAGTAGTTGCATCTTAGATGGCCTCCTGTGCTTTTAAGACCTTAGTCATCAATCACCAAACTAGGATGTAGAACATTGTCATTGCAGATTATATTATGCCAATTGATCATGGTGTCCACAAAGAGATAATCTTGACAAATTTTCTTGAAGGACACAGGACAATCACAGGGACATATTTGGAAGAAGTTTTAAGAAAATGCAAAACTGCATTGATGGGGAAAACTCCAGGAAAGTTGTGCCAAGGAATTTTTTTCCCATCATGATGATGCACCTGCTCATTCTGCAAGAGTATCACGGGTTGTCCTATGAGAATTTCACTGGGAAATCTTATTCCATCCACCCTCCAGTCCTGATCTTGCCCCATCAGACTTCTTTTTTTTCCAGAACTGAAAGAGCATTTCAAAGGAACACAATGTGAGTCCCTTGAATGTGCAAAAACTGCCCTTTTGATATAGTGTCAACTAAAAAAGCATAGAATTCTGGGAAAGGTTCAAAAGTGTATAGACAATGAAGAATGAAGGATATAAAAGAAGCATGGAAGCAATTAGTGCAATGGACTAATGGACCACACGAACATCAGCCTCCATGACCCTGAGATCAGAAAAACTAGATGGTACCCAATGATCTTGGACAGAATGGGAGAAAAATATAGAACAAAGCTCAAAATCATAAAAAGACCAGGCTTATTGTTTGGATAGAGAATGGTGGAACACCTTCAGGTCTGAAAATGATCTGTTGCTCAATTTTCAGCTAAACAATTGTTGTTGTTGTTAAGTGCCATCGAGTCGATTCCCTTGCATAGTGACCCTATATAGGGTTTACCCTATATAGGGTTTCTGAGGAGGGGCTGGTGAGCTTGAACCACTGACTTTGCAGTTCAGATGACTTTGCAGTGCAGTGCATTAACCCAGATTGCCACACCAGGACCCCAGCTAAACAATAGGGAAACCACAACACTAGGAGGGTATGCATTTGGAATAATCAATCATTTGGGATCAAAGGGGTATTTACCCAAAAACAAACTTCAGAAGGATTAGGAAAGGAAGAATGGACACAGGAAACATAGGAAGGAAGTGGGACAAGTGATGCTATATTGTGGGAACTGCAATCAATGACATGAAACAATGTAGATGAACTTTTGAATGGAAAACTGATCTGCTTTGTAAACCATCATCCAATTTACAATAAATAAATGAAATGAACTGTATACATAGACATAGTGGTGGTGGTTATGTGCTGTGGAGTCAGTTCCGACTCATAGCAACTCTGTACAGGGTTTCCAAGGCTGTAAATCTTTATGAGAGCAGAAAGCCTCATCTTTTTCCTGTGGAACGACTGGTCATTTCGAACTGCTGACCTTGAGGTTAGCAGCCCAACTCGTAACCAGTACCCTACCAGAGCTCCTTATATATAGACATACATGAGGGATATGTTGAGAAGCAATAGCTTCACATGATATTTTTTAATAAATTTCATAGCAATACATTTTTTACTTACCCTCATATAAACAGGCAACTCCACAGAGGTTTTGCAGACAGAAAGAAGCAGAAAGACAGGAAGGAAACAGAAGCAGAAGGAGGAGAGAAGCAGCAGAGGGTGAGGAGGCAAGGAACCTCCTAAAAAAGCTGTAACACTGGCCAAGGTCTGTACTTCCAATGACAGGGACAGGCCAGGAATGGGCCCTGTGTGACAGATGGCAGAGCTGGTGGTGACAGATGGCAAGGCTGGGAGAAGCTTATCTGTCCTCAGAGAGCCATGAGGAGTCAGTTTTCCGAGATCCAAGAGGAGGCCTGAACAGCCAGGAGGAGCGGAGAGAGTTGTCCTGCACTGAAGAAAGGAGACTTCACCTATGGGCTTCCTAATCCTGAGTTGTAACGTGTTGATCCTGATCCCAAGCTGTCCCCTGTTACTTCCCTAATAAACCACTTAAATATGATCTGTGAGTTCTGTGTGGCCATTACAATAGGTTATTGAACCCAGAAAAGAAGTAGAAAGTGCTGTGAGAAGGGACAGCTATTGTCAGCATTGGTAACAGGTTGGAAACTGGAGGTGTATCTGACATCCACATTATAGGAATCAACTGTGGACTGGTCCAAGTCATTATGGCCCCTGAAGTTAGGTTCTGATGTTACTCATATTACTACTATTTTACTTTGACCTCCTGAGCTCTTTGTTGCATTAAATGTGTATTTGGAAGGCTTAAAGACTCCTAGGCCTTTATAACTTTCCAAAGAAACCTGTGATTCTTACTGACAGTCTTTCTTTATAATTTTGTGGTACTTGGAATCTCTAAGGAAGGACAAAATTCTGTTTCAAATCAAAACAGGCTCACTGACCCTTTTCTCTTCTCCCACAGCCATATTGGAATAGCTAAGTGCTCAAAAGATCTGGTGATCTGAAGTGACTAGCTTACAAGTTTTCAAGAGAAAACTCTACAGAAACAAAACCAATGTAACTTGTATATGTGTGTGTACACATACATATGTTGTTGTTGTTAAGTGCCATCAAATCATCTCCAACTCATATAGATGACCCTGTATAGAGTTTCTAAGGAGTGGCTGGTGAGCATGAACCACCGATGTTGCAGTTCAAACAGATATTACATATATACACAAATTTATATCAAGGAAATGACTCACAGTTGTAGAGATGGAAGAGTCCCAAGTCTGGATCAGATGAACCAAGATCAGCAGGCAGATCTGGAAGACAGACAGACAGGTCTGGCAGACAGGCAGATAACAAAGCAGACCACTGGCTCAAGTCCAAAGAAACAAAAGTTGGAAAATGAACCAGATGCAAGATCCAGACCCAGCAGAAAGCAAGTTAGTTTTGACTGAGAGTCCATTATATTGGAAGCAAGTCACACCCCCAAGGAAACATCCTTTCAATTGATTGGCTACTCATAGCCAATTATCATAGAGTTAACTACACTGTATTAATCTCACCATGGGGATAAGCACATCTCAACTATCAAACCACTGGGAATCCTGACCCAGTGAAGTTAACATAAAACCTTAACTATCACAATCCCTATTTATGTCTTAGCTTCCTTAATCTACTTACTGAGTTCTGTCTGATCTATATCTACAATAATCTTGGCCTTGTTAATAATCAGCCAATCAGGTACCACTGAGCAGACCATGCCTGCGGCAACCCATGTGTGTCAGAGTAGAACTGCGTTCCATAGTGTTTTCGATGGCTGGTTTTTCACAAATGAATACCAGGTCTTTCTATTGAACTGCCTCTGGGTGGATTTGAACCTCCAATGTATACGTTAACAGCAAAGCACATTAACCATTTGCAGTATTCTTGTTTTCCTGGCCTGGTAAGTAAAATACACGTAACCCAGGAATTTCACTCTAGACTGAAAGGACACATGCATTTAAAATGTCACAAGGGTTTTAGGGCACTGAAACTATTTTATAATTAGTAGACACATGGCATTAAGCATTTGTCAAAACCCATAGAACTGTACAACACAAAGAATGAGCCCTGATGTGAACTATGGACTTTAGTTAAGAATAATATATCACTATTGGTCCTTCAGTTGTAATTAATGGGTCACAGGAATGCAAAATGTTAATAAGAGAATCAATGTGCAAGGGGGAAAGATAAACGGGGGTCTCTGCACAATTTTTCTGTAAATCTAAAAGTACTCTAAAAAATAAAGTCTATTATGTTACCATAAAGAGCCATGGGGACACAGTAGTTGGATGGCTAATCTCAAGGTCGATGGTTCCAATCCACCAGCCATTCTATAAGAGAAAAATAAAGCAATGTGTTTCCGTAAACATTTACAGCCTCGGAATCCCTATGGAGGAGTTCTACTTTGTCATAGAGGGTTGACATGAGTTAGAATCAACTTGCCGACGGTGGGTTTTACGACAGTATCTGGCTACCACTACCAAACGTTCTGTTCAGTTCAGGAACACAATAGATGAATCCTGACAAAACAGGAGGAAAATGTAGAACAAAGCTCAAATTCTTAAAAAAATCCAAACTAACAGACCTGCTAGATTAGAAGGCTCATGAGACTGTTGTCTTGAGGTACTCTTTAAACCTTAACTGAAATTCTCTGTAGACATTTGAACTAAGTGACAGATTGTCTCATAAAACAAAGAATGTCATCCATTAAGTAATAAATTCCTTTTAAAAATCATCTATATAAAATCACATGGTCAACAATTACTCTAAAGCAGAAATGAGAAAGTAAGGAGACAGGGTAACTATAAAAATAAAATAAAAAATTGTTCGAGAGGAACTGAGAGGCCTAGGATGTTGGACTTGTCAGCCACACTGGACGTATTAAATCAAACCCAACCCATTCCCATTGTTGATTCCAGCTCAGGGCGGCCTTGTTACTGAGTGGAAATGCTCCTTGGGTTTTCTCATCTTTATGGAAACAGAACACAAGACCTTTCTTCCACAATGCTGTGGGGTAGGTTAGTTGTCAAATCAAACCATTTGTATTTATCCAGGCTCCTTTGGTTGTTATTGTTAAGTGCCGACTCACAGTGACCCTGTACAGCTTCCTGAGGCTTTAAAACTTCATGAAAGAAGAAAGCCTCATCTTTCTCCTTACAGAGCAGCTGGTGGGTTTAAACTGCGGACCTTGTGGTTTGTAGTCCTGTGCTTATTGTATGTAGGCTTCTTTTAGAGACCATGAACTATTAAAGAGGATGTGAGAAAAACAAACATCAGGAGCCTTCCTCAGACTCTGAGTCCAATTGTTTTCTGTCTTAACATTGTCACCAGATTCAAGAAGAGAATTCTGGTGGTGGTGTCCGATGCCCACTCTGTGACAGCTCTGGGCTAGGACCAGGGGTACAGACATAAATAAGGACCTGTTCTCAAGAAGACCACAATCAATTAAAGCCACAAAGTTTATGAGACTTGAATTTTATCTCCATTTCAAAAAAACCTTTTTAATTAAAAAAAGGAACCAACAGAAAACCAAAATCAAGAAGGCGATGAAGATTTATAAATGGTACCTGCTAGAACAGGTCAAGTTCAAAGTAAAGGTGGGCCCGGAAGTAGGGTGTTAGGGATTGAATTGTGTTCCCCGAAAGATATGTCCAAGTCCTAACCCCTGCTACTCATGAACATGACTTTAGGAATAGAATCTTTGAGGATGTTCTCAGTTAACAATGAAACCATACAGGATTTAGATGTGTCCTAATCCCACTTGAGTGGTGTCCTATAAAAGAGAAGAGATACAGAGAGACAGAAAGAGGAAAACAGCCATGTGATAACAGAGTTAGGCCACCATTCTCAAATCCAACCAGGGCCGACTAGAAACTGGAGGAGACAAGGAAGTGGTAGATTGGGCAGGAGTCGCGGGGTGTGAAAGGTATAAAGTAGAGAGCTGTACTCACTTTTCCAGGGAGGAAAGGGATCTAACCACCAGAGTGTAGTGCCGGGTTGGGTGTTTCAGACTTTTATTGGGTTTTTAGGAGAAATAGCAAAGGGGAGTTGTGGATAGGTGGAATGGGAGGCCGATTTTACAAAGTAAGTGATGGTGCCCTCTAAGCTAGCATAACAGAACAGGATATTAATGGTGGTGGTTACGTGCTGTGGAGTCGGTGCTGACTATACTGACCCTGCATAAGGTTTCCAAGGCTGTAAATCTTTACGGGAGCTGCAAGCCTCATCTTTCCCCCTCGGAACCGCTGGTCGTTTCGAACTGCTGACCCTACAGTTAACAGCCCAATTCATAACCACTACGCTACCAGAGCTCCTTTAACAGATATTGGGAGGTGATTAAATATATCGTTCGTTGCTTGGCCTTCACGAGGTCGTTTATGGCTGCTGGGCAGAGTTCACGTGTGGGGCCAGCTGTTCTCCATTCCTGAAAAACCAAGCTCAGTGTAACAGGCTAGAGTCATTTATAAGTGGAGCCAGCAGTTCAACAGTCTAAAAAACAAGCTGAGTCAAACAGGCTGGGGTCCTGCAAGAGTTTAAACATTGCAGCTGAGTCCTTTCTGGAAGGCTCTTCCCTAGAGCTATCAGAGGGAACATAATCCTGCTGATACCCTGAATTTAGAGTTCTAGCCTCCAAAACTGAAACAATGAATTTATACTCGTATAAACCATTCAGTTTGTGGTATTCTGTTTCTGTAGCCTTAAGAAACGAACCCAGAGGAAGTTCAGGGAGGACTTTCTGGAAAAGATGATGGCTCAGCTGTCCCTGTAGAACATCCACTAGTTCATCACTCTCCAAACTTTTCTCTAAGGGCCCCTAATGTCAGAGGAGAGCACACACTGGGAGTTCCACCTGCTACAACCATAGAGTGTTTCTTTTAATATAAGGGTGAGTCAAAAACTATCTGCACTCTGGCTTTTTAATCAAGTTTTAGAAAAGACAAATGCATCATTTTCTGACATACGCTCCTTGTTTTTCAATACACTTCGTCCATCTGTCAACAAGCTTTTGTATTCCTTTATTACAAAATGGTTTAGGCTGAGCTGCAAGCCACAAATGTACCTCTGTCTTCACTTATTCATCAGAAGTGAATCATTATCCTCAAAAGCCTACAGACTAAACAAGTGAAAGTCCAATGAAGCCAGATCAGGATTATAGCAAGGATGCTTTAATATCTCAAAATGAAATTTCGGCAGCGTGTCAACAGTGTGGGCAGAGGTGTGCAGGCGTGCATTGTCATGCAAGAATATAAACACCTTTGGATATCAGTCTTCTGTGTTTAATCTGAAGTTTAGGCTTCAGCTCTTCAACTGAGCATCCCACTGTAATGAGCACTGTTGGTTGTTGAAAACTTTTTATGATAATATTCCAATACTGGCCCTTGAGAATTCCAGAAAACTGTAAGCATCAATTTTCCAGCTGATGGTTGACTTTTGAACTTTTTCTTGGTCAGTTTCCTGAGAATAAACAACAGAGTATGGGATGGAAACACATTCTCAATCACCTACCAAGTGTTGACACTCCAAAAATGTCCTTTTGAGGTGTTAAAGTATCCTCCCTATAGTCCTGATCTTGCTCCATCAGACTTTCACCTGTTTCATCCCCTGAAAGCAGCCCTTCGAGGATGAAGATTCACCTCTGATGAAGAAGTGAAAACAGCGGTGCATTCCTGGCTCACAGCAAAACCTAAAACATTTTTAAATAAGGGAACACAAAAGCTTTTTGACAGATGGATAAAGTGTATTAAAAAGCAAGGGTTTGTGTCAAAAATAATGTATTTGTCTTTTCTAAAAGTTGATTCAAATAAATGCCACCGTGTGCAGATAATTTTTGACTCACCCTCATATATTCGTGTTTGTGTTGATATAAAAATCATTTTTAAATTCAATATTACTGATTCAAAATGAACTCCCAAGAAAAATAGTGCATATTACTAAATAATAATATAGTAATATAGCTTAGTATTTATTTAGGAGCAATTCACTACTAGCCAAAAGGTTGGATGGTTTGAACCCACCCAGAGATACCTTAGAAAACAGGCCAATCTACTTCCTAAAGGTGACAGCCCTGAAACCCAATGAAGCGGTTCTCATAAGTCAGAATAGACTCAACAGCAAAACATTTATTGAGAGCACATGATGTGTCAAGCACTGCATATGTGCTCTACACCTAATCTTATAAGGAAGGTATTGTTGTTAGCCTTTTATAGATAAGCAAATTAAAGTTTAAAGAAATTCAATGACTTTCCTTAAGTCCTTCGCAAGTAAAGGGCTGAGTCAAGATGCCGGTCCAGGTTTAAGTCCTGGAATTGTACACTTTAAATAGGTGTATTACATGGTTTGTTATAGCTCATTAAAACTGGTTTGTTTTCTTTTAAATACAGGACATAAATTGGATTCATTTACCAGCTTTACATCATAGTTTATATTTTGTAACTCAATCGGTCCTACTAGAAACTTACCTTGAAGAACTAAGTAGAAGTTGCAGATGGAGAAAGGAAAAGCGAAATTTCATCCAGAGGCTCCTAAGACATCTCTTCAGCCTCCCCACGGCCCTCACCCTCAGTACCTGTGGAATATGTTCCATGTATCTAACAATCTCATATGACCCAGAGGAAGAAGAGCTTTGGGAAGTCTTAAGCAGGCTATGTCCTTGCGCCTAATAGACCTTCAAGGAGACTTAGTTGATTTAATGACTTTTATTTCAAAAAAGAGTGTTTTTAAATTATTATGACTAGGAGGGGGTACAGCTGGGTTCCTGGAGTTCTGATGGTGATCTGTTTCATGAGCAGCTACTGGGTACATGTGTGTTTGATTTGTGAAATTTGACCTGCCCTCTTTTCTATAGGTATATATATAGTACTTCAATTTTATAGTCTTAAAAGTTGATATCATAGACAATTAACTTAATACCCTGGACTGCAAGGTTGCTTTGAACCACAAGCTTGGAGGTTCAAGCTCACCAGCCACGCCTCAAAAATTCTAAACAGAGTCACTATGAGTCAGTACCGACTCAAGGGCACTTAGTAACAACAACAATGTGCTTTTGGCATTTGTTCTTTCACCATTTAAGAAGATTTCTTTCCTTTTCTTTTCTCTTGGTCTTAGGTTCTTCTCCTTGAGGACGACAGTGCCACCATGTGGTCATAAACTGCTGTGTATGCAGGTCTACAGGAAAAAGATTCTCCCTCCACCTCCTGACAGCTTTTATTATTTTTTTTATTATACCTCTACAAATGAGTCCCTGGGTGGTACAAACCATTAGCATGTGTGCTCCGCTACTAACTAAAGAATTAGAAGTGCAAGTCCGTTCTGAAAAGTCAATGAAGCATGCTTCCACTCACACACATAGCATCTCCATGAGTCAGAACCAACTCCGTGGCAACGGGTTCTCTTTCCAAGTAGCTCAAATGAAACATTAAAAAGTAAAAGACTTCTTACTAAACATTTTCACTAAATCAAATCCTTAGACTAGCTTGGGAACTTTTTCTACTTGACAATAGATAATTTTTTCTTAAGTTATCTCCTGAACACAAAGTCAGAAACTGGGTGATTAAGTTCATACATCCCAGGCTTTTAAGAGCTCAGTAAAAATGAGCCCCTTGAGTTTTATTTTTCAGGAATGCATTTGATTCCATTAGAGCCTCCAAGACAGCCCACAGCTTATCTGCTATTATAGACCATTGCTTCTCTTCTTTCTCAAAAGTTGGAAGTTTCTGGGTGGTGAAAATGGTCTGTGTGATAGGTTCTTAACCAAAAGGTTGGATGTTCAAGTCCATCCAAAGAAAGGCACTTGTTTCCCAGTGTTTAGATACTGAAACCTTATGGATTACACTTCTACTCTGACACACATGGGGTTGCCATAAATTGGGTCAATTTGTAGGCAATTTATCACACATCTGTCATAGGAAAGTTAGAAAATGGTTGGGCAGCTCAACAGTCTCCCATGCAGGAGAGAAACTGCCCTGCTTTGCTCCTACTCAAGGAAAGGACCCCTGCTCAAAGAAACAAACCTTGAGCACAAGATCCCCTTTTCTGAATGTCAAGCAGAGTGGATCTTGCTCCTGAACTCAGTCTGAATGTAATGACTTCTGGCTCTACAATTGTTTGGACTAAGGCTGAAAGATAATTCCTGCTTCCTGCTTCCCTCTGGATTAATCTAGCTGTTTCACAACCCTAACCTACTCCTCACAAACTCCTGAACTAGGACCTGTCCCCATCCCCTGACCCTCACCCCAGGCCCAGCCTCTGGTCCCTCTCTCAGCTGCCTAATTGCCTGTGTACAAACCGGGAAAAGGCTACAAGCTTTTCTTCCAATTAACTTTCAATCACCAAGCATGTTCTTGCTGTTGTTAGTTGCTGTCAAGTTGGCGCTGATTCGTGGCAACCTTACGCATAACAGAACAAAACGTTACCCAGCCCTGATGAAACCAGACCTGATTAAAAAGGAACTTAAACTTGTTTTGTGTACTCAGGTTGGCATTTATAGGTTGCTAACAAATTCTTTGTCTATAACTCAGCAAGTGATCTGGCAAAGGACCCTTGTTCTGCTAAGAAGCCCTGAGCCACTCCCTTTAGCTACTTAAGTAGAATGCCAGTGCAATGCAGGGAGGCACTGGCTAAGGTCAACTGGCAGGAAGGGTGCCAAAGTCTCCAAGGGAACTTCATGAGTGAAGGAGGAGAAAATA
Source organism: Chrysochloris asiatica (assembly GCF_000296735.1). NCBI lineage: Eukaryota > Metazoa > Chordata > Mammalia > Afrosoricida > Chrysochloridae > Chrysochloris > Chrysochloris asiatica. Next base: position 8,768,330 of record NW_006408572.1, read on the forward strand.
CTGGCGACCCTGTGGAATACTAAAGCCTGGAATGAAACACAGTTAGGCCAGGTTTGCACAGGTTAAAAGTACTCCCTGAGAAGACAGATACCTAGGTGTTATGTGTTGAATTGTGTCCTCCAAAAAAATATATTAAAGTCCTGGTCCCTGGTCCCTGTGAATGTGACCTCCTTTGAAAATAAAGTCATTGATGATGTTATCAATTAAGGTATTATGAGGTCCTACCAGAAAAGAGACATAGACTGACAGTCATGGGGAGATGCATCTACAAGGCAAAGAACACATGGGACATGTGTGATGGTGAATGTTATGTATCAAATTGGCTAGGCTATAATTCTCAGTGGTTTGGCAGACACTTTGTAATCATCTTCCATTTTATGACTGGATGTGAACAGCCAATCATTTAGATGGGTGTGGCCTGCATTCAATATGTAAATGAATGTTCTGACAAAACTCCCTGTCTTTCTGGACCCTGAAATCTCTTCTACTGATCTCTGGTTCTTGGAAAGTCAGCCAGCCAAGGCCTGTATCCTGTCACTGGACCTGCAGGTTTTAGGTCCCTCCACCCCTGTAACCACACAAGCCAGCAGAGGCCTTCAGCCTATTGTCTGACCCATGGATTTGAAACTTTTTCAGCCCCACAGTTGTATGAGCCATTTCTTCACAATTGTGTGAACCATATCCTTAAAAAAAAAAATTCTCAATATGCCTACCTATGGTACCTATGTAAGTTTCACGGGTTTCCACCTCTAACGAATTCAGACTAAGACAGTCCACAAGTAAAATCTCAAATCACTCATTTAGAACTAGAGAATCAGAATGACAATTACAATTCTAGTTCAATGCTTATAGTTCAAATCTTCCAATTTAAGAGCAACCTCGAAAGGCAAGCATAACAATTGCTCCCACTCAGTAGAGGCCCTTGTAGCTACTGACCAAAGACAACAGTGGTGGAAGAATCTCAATTCTATCTCTGCCTTCTCTTAGTCAGTGAGAAGAAATGTGTATGTGAATCTGTCACCTAACATGGACTAGTGTGACATCAAAGACCAGTGTGTCTATTCATCAATGTTGGAGAATAAGAGAATAACTGAATGACATCTTCAAAGTTAGAAATTAGGGAGATTGCATAAATTCATGTTATGTTCTCTGTGTCACAGCACGCTGAGTCAAAGTCAATTTAAAGGTTGTTTGCATTTTTTCATATACTTCATATATTTCTATGTTCCTATCCCTAAGTTCACAAATTTTCTAAATGACAATTTTATGACTTACAATGTTACCATTGAGTCCTGGTGTGGCATTGTGGGTAATGTCATTTGAACCATAAGATAGTCGGTTCAAGCTCACCAGCCACTCTTCAGAAACCCTATACAGGGTCGCTATGATTCGGAACTGACTTCAGCGCTCTTAACAGGAACAGCAACAAGTGACTTACAGTTAATGTCAAAGAGCCTACAAAAGTATACATATTTCTATTAGTTGTTCTCCAAGTGGGTAAAGTTCATATTATGAGTGCTTATACATGTAGGAGCTCTGGTAGCGTAGTGGTTACGAATCGGGCTGCGAACCTAAAGGTCAGCGGTTCGAAACTACCAGCTGCTCCGCGGGAGAAAGATGAGGCTTTCTACTCCCGTAAGGATTTACACCCTCGGAAACCCTGTACAGGGTCGCTATGGGTCGGAACCGACTCGACGGCACGTAACAACAACAACAATACATGTTGTAGGATCTCTGGAAGTGTAGTGGTTACGAATCGGGCTGCCAACCTTAAGGACAGCAGTTTGAAACTACCAGCCGCTCAGCGGAAGAAAGATGAGGCTTTCTGCTCCCATAAAGATTTACAGCCTTGGAAACCCTGTACAGGGTCGCTATGGGTTGGAACCGACTCGATGGCACTTAACAACAACAACATACATGTTATGGACTCCTGGTGTGGAGCTGGAGGATCAGCACTAGACTGCAAACCACAAGATTGGCAGGACAAACCCACCAGCTTCTCCTTGAAAACCCTATACAGGGTCGCTATTAGTCAGAACCAACTCGACGGCACTTAACAACAACAAGAACACACATGTTGTAGGAGCTTTGGCAGAATAATGGGAAACTAGTTGGGATGTAAACATAAGGTCAGCACTTCAAAACCACCAGCTGCTCCACAAGAAAATGATGAGGCTTTCTATTCCCGTAAAGATTTACATACTCAGAAACTCTATGCAAGGTCAATATAAGTCCGAACCACCACCAACACTGCCATACATGTTGCTGTTGTCAGGTGTCATAGAGCTGATTCCCACTCACAGCGACACTATGCATAACAGAGTAAAATACTGCCTAGTTCTGCATCATCCTCTCAACTTCTATCCTTCCTCCATTTATCATGCTGCTATTTATTGGTCCAGTGGTGAGGATTTTCATTTTTCTTTACATTGGTGTGCAATCCATACTGAAAGTTGTAGCCTTTGATCTTCATCAGTAAGTACTTCAAGTCCTCATTGCTTCCAGCAAGCAAAGTTGTATCATCTGCATATCACAGGTTGTTAATGAGTCTTCCTCCAATCCTGATGCCATGTTCTTCTTCATATAATCTAGCTTCTCAAATTATTTGCTCAGCATACAGATTGAATAGTATGGTGAAAGGATACAGCCCTGATATACACCTTTCCTGGTTTTAAACCATTCAGTATCCTCATGTTCTGGTCTAACAACTGTCTCTTGGTCTATGTATAGGTAGATTCCTCATGAGCAAAATTAAGTGTTCTGGAATACCCATTCTCCACAATGTTTTCCATAGCTTGTCATGATCCACATAGCCAAAAGCCTTTGTGTAGTCAATAAAACACAAGTAAACCTCTTTCTAGTATTCTCTGCTTTCAGCCAAGATTCATCTGACATCAGCAATGATATCTCTCGTTCGACCTCCTCTTCTGAATCCGGCTTAGATTTCTGGCAGTTTCCTGTCCATGTACTGCTGCAACCATTTTTAATTCTCTTCAGCAAAATTTTATTTGCATGTGATATTAATGATAGTATTTGATGATCTCTACATTCCATTCGGTCACCTCTTTGGAATGGGCACAAATAAGGATCTCTTCTAATCGGTTGACCTTGTAGCTGTCTTCCAAATTTCTTGGAATAGACAAGTGAGTGCCTTCAGTATTGCATAAGCTTGTTGAAGCATTTCAGTTTGTATTCTATCAATTCCTGGAGCCTTGTTTGTCCCCAATGCCTTCAGTGCAAGTTGGACTTCTGCCTTCAGTACCATTTATTCTTGATTATATGCGTCCTCTTGAAATGGTTGAACGTGGGAATGATAGCATTTCTTTTGGTACAGTGATTCTGTGTATCCCTTTCATCTTCTGTTCATGCTTCCTACATCATTCAATATTTTCCCAATAGAATCCTTTAATATTGCAACCTGAGGGTTGAATTTATTCATCAGTTCTTTCAGCTTGAAGAATACTGAACTGGTTCTTCCCTTTGGGTTTTCTAACTCCAAGTGTTTGCACATTTCAACATAATGAATGCTTTACTTTTCCTTCTCAAGCTGCCTTTTGAAATTTTCTGTTCAACTCTTCTGTTTCATCATTTCTTTCATCAGCTTTCGCTTCTCTACATACAAGAGCAAATTTCAAAGTCTCTCCTCTCAGCTATTTTGATCTTTTCTTTCTTTTTAATGACCTTTTGCTTTCTTCTTGTATGATGTTTTTTATATCATTGCAAAACTCCTCTGGTCTTTGGTCACTGGTGTCTAATCTGTTCTCAAGAAGGTCTCAAAATTCAGGTTGAATACATATACTTAAGGTCATATTTTGGCTGTCATGGATTTGTTTGAATTTTCTTCAGTTTCAGCCTGAACTTGCATATGAGCACTTCCACAGTCTGAAGCTGGTCTTGTTTTGGCTGATGATACTGAGCTTTTCTACCGTCTCTTCCCACAGATGGAGTCAGTTTCATTCCTGTATATTCTATCTGGTGAGGCTCCTGTGTATAGTCACCTTTTATGTTATTTTAAAAGATATTTGCAATGAATAAGTCATTGGTCTTGCAAATTCGATTATGTGATCTCCAGCATCAGTAAACCATTTGATTGTCTAATTCAAAATAGCCAATACCGATCCATTTCAACTCACTAATGCCTGGAATATCGATCTTTATGCATTTCATTGCAGTTCTGATGACTTCCACTTTTCTTACGTTCATATTTCTTGCATTCCACATTCCATTTATAAATGGATGTTTGTAGCTGTTTCTTCACATTTTCAGTTGTGCACCATCAACAAATCCAGGTCCTGAGAGCTTTGCTCCATCCACGCCATTAAAGCCAACTCTCCTTTGAGGTGGCAGCTCTTCCTTAGTCATATTTTGAATGTCTTCCAGCCTGAAGGACTCATCTTCTGGCACTATATCAGACAATTGTTCCACTGCAATTCATAAGGGTTTCAGAGGGAAACCTTTCAGAGGTGGTTCACCTCGCCTTCTTCCTAGTCTGTTTTAGCCTGGAAGTTCCACCAAAACCTGTCCACCATGGGTGGCCCTATTAGTATTGGCAATACTGGTGACATAGCTTCCAGCATCACAGGAACACACAAGCCACTACAGTAGGACAAACTGACAGGTGAGCGATGGGCTTTATCCTATAAGGTATAAAGGCTACAGGTTTTATACTATAAGCACAGTATTGATTTATACCTTACAGGATTTGAGATCATTATAGAAATATAGAGAACATCCTACTTAGCAGCATGACACAGAGAATTATCATAAGCTTTGAAGTGAAAGACGAACCAGGCCTCCAGTGTGGTGCTGGAAACCGCAGCTAAATGACCTTGGTCAAGTCAGTTAACCTCTCTGACAATCAATTTCTTCCTTTGTAAAATCATTATCATCTTACCTACCCAATAAGGTCATTGTAAGGATTAAGACAGTGTGTCTTAGTTATGTTGTCTTCATATAACAAAAAATACCACAAGTAGATAGCTTTACAGAACAGAAATTTATTTTCTCACAGTCTCAGAGGTCAGGCATCCAAATCAGGGTCTTGGTCATGTTGATTCCTTCTGGGAGGCTTTCTCATGGTTTCTGGTGTCGGCCAAAAATCTTTGGCTTTCCTTTGCTTATAGACAAGGTCCTCATACCACACTTGTCTTCATCCTGTGGGTGCATCTCTGGGTATATTCTGATGTTTCCATGTCGGGGACCCGCCTCGACATAGGGGTTCAGTTCACGAGGAGAGGATACCTGACGGCGATTCATATATATCAAGAATACACAGAAAGACAGAAAGGAGACAA
>NW_006408572.1:8779868-8781295 GCF_000296735.1 Chrysochloris asiatica
TATGCAACTTTGAAGAATAGGTGAATCTACAAAACACCTCAGAACATGGGTGAATGTGGAGGATAAATTAGTCAATCACAAAAGGACAAAAGAAACATTCTTTGATGGTTACCAGGGGTGAGAGGGAGGGAAGAATAATATACTGTCTAGAGGGTAGACACATGTTAGCTGGGTGACAGGGAGGGCAATATACACGGAGAGGGAGGGCAATATACAAGAAGAGAGGGGGTGGCAGATAAACAATGAAGACAGGGGAAGGCTTAGGGAGGTATGCAAGGGCTAAATGGGATAGTGGTAAATAGTGATTTATACACAACCTTGAACCAACAGTGTTCTGTGAGTAGATACATGGATCGAGACAGGCTGAAGGTGCAAAGGAGGTGGGGGAGATGTTTATGTGTTTGACTGTCTTGTGGATATTAGTTTCCCCTGCCTACTATTGTAAAATAGAATTTTTTGTATAACAGAAATGAATATTGGGAATTATGATTACAGAAAGTTTGTAAGCCCGTCTTCAGCCTAAAACTGATTGGGTTTGCTAAAAGGGGAGTTAGAATTTGCCCAGGGAAATAGGCCTCTTGTTAAGCCTTTGTGGAGTGTGGGGCCTGAGGTGAAATCCTGAGCTCCACCCAGAACCTTCTGAATTGGAACATTCCCACTTGAAAAGACATACAAACCAACCCAGAACTGCTGGGAGAACAGAAGATTCTTACTGAAAGAAACCAGCAGAAAAAGTGAACTGTTTGGCTGTTTGAATTTCAAGCAAGTTGTTTGCATTAGAGGCACCAGGCAAGAAAAGTCAGTCCATCAGGGAAAACCCCTTCTAGGACTGAAATTTAAAAGAAACCCATGAGCAAGCTAGTGTGCTCACTGGTGACCACCCTGGTCTACTTGCGAGTGGAAGTAGGGGTAATGCAGCAATAAAGACATGGGCTGAGTTTAGCCATGTTCCATTGGCACCCACTGACCTTGAGATGAGAGAGAGAAGTAGAAGGGCTGACTGGTCTGAAGTTTAGGGAGCTGTGTAAACTCCCGAGTCCATGGGCTCTGACCTAGCACCTAAGGACTAGGGCTAAGAGTGAAACAGCCAGCTGGTCTGAAATGCAGGAATATAGGTGTGTGTGAACTCCCAAACCTGCAGCTAGTACCCATTTAACCTAGTTTGGATGGTTGGTGGACCAGAACTCCATCAGATGAAGCTAACGAAATTTAATACCATGTTGTTGTTGTTGTTGTTAAGTGCCATTGAGTCGATACAAACTCATAGCAACCCTATGCACAACAGAACAAAACACTGCCTGATCCTGGGCCAACCTCATAATTGTTGGCACGCTTGAGCCCATTGATGCTGCCACTTGGCAAATCCATCTCTCTGGGGGTCTTCCTCTTTTTCTCTGACCCTCCACCTTACCAAACATGATATCCTT
>NW_006408572.1:8783415-8796729 GCF_000296735.1 Chrysochloris asiatica
ATCTCCAGCATCATTTCTATCACCAAGGCCATATTTTCCAACTACTGAACCTTCCTCTTTGTTTCCAACCTTTGCATTCCAATCACCAGTAATGATCAATACATCTTAATTGCATTGATCAATTTCAGATTGAAGAAGTTCGTAGAATTCTTCTATTTCATCCTCACAGGCTTTAGTGGTTGGTGCGTAAATATGAATAATAGTGGTATTAACTCGTCTTCCCTGTAGGTGCATGGATATTATCCTATCACTTACAGCATTGTACCTCATGACTGATCTGGATATGTTCTTTCTGACAATGAATGCAACACCATTCCTCTTCAATTTATCATTCCCAGCATAGTAAACCATGTGTTTGTCAGATTCAAAATGGCCAATACCAGTCCATTTCAGATCACTGATACCTAAGATATCGATGTTTATTCGTTCCATTTCAGTTTTGACAATTTCCAATTTTCCTAGATTCATACTTCATACATTCCATGGTCCGATTACTAATGGATGTTTGCAGCTGTTTCTCTTCATTTTAAGTTGTGCAAATGAAGGTCCCATGGGCTTTACTCCATTTACATCATCATGGTCAACTCTATTTTGAGGAGGCAGCTCTTCCCCAGTCTTCATTTTGAGTGCCTTCCAACCTGAGAAGTTTATTTTCTGACACTATATCTGACAGCGTTTCTCTGCTATTCATAAGGTTTTCAGTGACTAAATATTTGGAAGTAGTTCATCGCTCCTTCTTCCTAGTCTGTCTTTGTATGGAAGCTCATCTGGAACCTGTCCACCATGGGTGATCCTGCTGGTATTTAAAATCTACCATTCGTCTGTCAGTTTGTCGTACTATGGTGGCTTGTGAGTTGATACTATGAGCAAACGTACATTGCTACAATTTGGTGAACTGGACCTTTGCTTATGGATGCAGTTTCTCATAATTCTAACCCAAATGGAAGGATTCTTCATATCAAGGAACAAGCTGGTTTCCTCAGTGCTTGAGGTTGCTAGGGCAGACAATTTAGGCATTGGCTATCAAAAATGGGGAGGCTATAAAGGCATGAAGTGTCTGACTTACAAGTTTTCATCCATGTGCTTAGTTTCAAAATGAGGAGGGTAAGGTAGAATCCCCACTGAATAGTTCGCCTCTTTTCCAGATGGCTCTGAAAGGGCATGGGGGATGAGGGTGATAGGATTTTATGATTCAATTGTGAGTAATTGTTATTAGGATTAATTGTGATTGTCACAACTGTAATTGTAGAAGATGTGTAAATAAAAAGGGGGAGTAGTTCATCTTTCATTTCAGGAGCAGAGGATCCCAGGACCATCAAGAAGGAAAAGCATGAGCGGAGCGTGAGATTCTACCTAGATAGGTGGTGACAGCAGAGATGGTGGCAGACTCGATGACTTGGAGAGACAGAGCAGTTGCAGGCTCTAAGCCCATGGACTGAGTAAGGCTATGTGCCTGCATGCAGGAGGCTGGCTTGCAAAAACGTGCCCTTTGGACATTTATATTAATATGTATTTTTTGTTTTGTATGTGTACATCAAATATTTTTGCTTTGCTGATTTGTGAAAAACAAGATGTAAAAGGGAAGCCACAGGGTGGAAGCAGGATAACTGTTGTTGCAGGGAGGGAATTGTAATCATTGAGACGAAACAAAACACATGATTGGTTGACAGTAAAGCTGATGATTTTGTCTCTACTTTCTCTCAATGCACAATTTTTTTTTTTTTTTTTTTTTTTTACAAAAAGGGTAAAATTTTTACATGTTGCTGGATATTTTTTTTACTACATTCCTAAGATAGTTTCTAACTTGATTTTATCATAGCCAAAGCATTGTTCTTGGGGGAAATGAGTTGAAGTCTTCTTTGTGGGCTAGTACTTTGTCATTGTTTGTTAATAATCCCTCAAGTGTGTGTTAAGTCTGAATCTCATTGTCCTTTAACTCTGCTTATTGGTTGTTGATTCTGGTTTTTGGTTAGTTTTTTTTTTTTTTTGGTGCTACTCTCCCATGGTAGGGCTTTTCCTCAGATATGGGGTGGTTCTTGGGTGTGGGCTTCTCTTTGTTTTTGAGGTGGCTAACCATAGTATTTCTTCTGTTTACTGTAATGAATCCAACAGAAAGTAGTGAGTTTCATTCAAGGCTTTTGAAGCACTCAACACAATTCCTGGGACTATTACTACAAGTAAAATGACTCCCAGTAGCAACAGTATTTTATAATAGAGACCCAGAGAGTAGACAACTTGCTCAAACTCACATACCAGTAAATAACAAAGTTGGTGCCTAACCTAGGTCATGTGACTCAAGCCTAAGCCATTCCCATGACATCATTCTGCCTTCCCAAGGCCTTCTCATGTCACCCTGGTTACTCCCAATGCTGGTCCCCGATAACCAGACAACTCCTAGAATTTTTAACGTCTATTTCTCTTCTTTTTATTAAAAAAAAAGTTGACAATAGTAACCTTTATAGCAAATTACAGAAAGTGACCGGTTTCAATCTCCCCATACCCGCAAACATCATTCTACATTTCTCAGACACCATCCTTCCCCCTTCCCCTCAATTTTTACATGAAAATCCCTGAGAAGGTGGGAGAGGCCCCCCATACAGAAGGATCCTCAATCCTAGACCCTGTGGGCAAGTCAAATCATTGAGGAAATAAATTAGGGGGAGAGATGGTTCCTAGCTGGTGCCATTCAGCTTTGTCTCACAGACCCAGCGGTAGGGCCTCTGGCAGACATCATCGTTCCAGCGACCATTGTCAGTGAAGTGGGCACAGTCCTCGCCTCCTCCAAGGCCATGCCCGTACCAGTTGTCTGGCTGTTCTGGCCTCCAGTTCCTGAGGAGACAGAACACATGTGGGTATAACCCAGGAGGTCCATCCTTAGCCAAGTCCTGAGGAGTCCCTGGGACCAGCCAGGCTGAGCAGAGGGAACAGAGCTATGGGAGAACACACACACTCACTGGAAGCCTGTCTGGTAGTTGGTCCCATCCACCCATTTCCAGGGCCCGTTTTCATCGGTGAGGCCCATCCAGTGGTTCATAGAGCCTGTGTGGGACTGGATAAAATCCTGGGGAGAAAGGTGAATGATGGTAGCTTCTCCCTAGACCAGCCACCCTCCCAAATGAGGTCTTCTGGAGTCCTCACCTGCTCCTCCTGGTAGTTGACCACCACCAGGTGGGCATTCTCCAGCTGGCAGTACTTCTGTGCCTCGTGCCAGGACTTCCCAGAGCGCGAGAACCAGTAACAGCTGCTGTTATACTTCACCCAGTTCACAGGGCAGCAGAGAGTTTCAGTGCCTAAGAGGGCAGATGGTGGAGGGGCTGAGGCACAGCCTGAAGCCGGGTTGGACAGGGAAGTGAGCTGGGCACCCTGCCTCCTCACCATTGCCCTGGAGGACAGCTATCTGGCAGTTCAGGCTGTGCAGGTCAAACACAAATTGTTTCACATAGAGCAGCAAGCTGGAGTGTTCTGGTGAGACAGAGGACAGAGCTTAGAGGACAGGGAGAGGGTGGAGGATGAAGTCAGTAGGGACAATGGGGGGGCTCAGTCATGCTGGGGGCCCAGAGACCAATGGCTGATGCCCCTTCCAGGAGACCCCTTTGTTTGACCTGAAGGAGCCTCTAGATCCTACACACACACACAGACACACACGCTCTCATCCTAACCTTCACTCAGGGACTGCTGTTGCTTCAACAACTCTAATTCCAGGGTCTTCATCTTTCGCCCCACACTGCCTCCTGGTGGAGAGGAGACTTGTTTAACATCCCAACATCCACACCATTTCCTGGCCCCCCAGCACTAGCCCTGCCCCCTCACCCTGTGTGCTCAGCGACTTGACCTCAGCCTCAGTGAGCATTGTGAAGTTTCTGAATGTCACTTTCAGGGCCTGCAACTCCTTCTGCAGGTGGGAATCTGGGCAGGAGACAGGATGTGTCTATCACCCCAGCATCACTGCTTCCACATATAACTTAGGAGTTCCCCCAATATTGCCCCATCTGTGACCTTACTTTGGGATCCGAGCACACAGGTGACCACCAGGAGCAGGAGGCTGAGACCCAGGGAGAGCAGGAGGAGGCAAGGTCCAGAGCAGAGACGCCTCAAGAGGGACTGGGGAGGAGGTAGCGCTGCAAGAAGGGAGCAGCGTGTCAGAAGTTCAAGAGCAGAGGGAAGCCTGAGCCACTTTGGAGTCCTGGGAAGGGAGCAGACTAAGGCTCCCCTAATGTGCTAGGAAGACCCCAAACTAGTTGTCACTGAGTCAATTCCAACTCATGGCGACCCCATGTACGTCAGAATAGAACTGTGCTCCCTAGGGTTTGTAATGGTTGATTTTTTTCAGAGGCCCCTAGAAGCCTAGCCCTACCCCTAAACTCCCACCTAAGTTCCTTGAGAAGTTCTTTCAGAACCCTAAAGTCCAATCCTTCTACCTCCTTGTGTTTCTAAACCACTGCCCCCAAACCAGACCCCTCCGGGAATCACTGTTTCTCTCGCTAAGCCTCTGGGTAGACTTAAACGGCCAATGTTTTTGTTAACAGCCAAGCACATTAACTGTTTGTACCACTCAGACAGAAAAAATTTGGACAGTAGGGAATGAGGACAAGAGGCACCTGAAGGTAGGGGAGAATGTTGTAACTTGTTGTTCAGTGTCTTCAAGTCGGTTCAGACTCGTAGTGACCCTGTATAGGGTTTCCCAGAGCAGTTGCTGAGTTTGAACTGCCGACCTTGTGGTTTACATTGACCCTGCAGTCCAGTGCTTTATCCCACAGAGCCACAGCAGCACTCCTCTGAGGAGAATTGTTGTTGTTGTTGTTGTTGTTAAATGCTGTTGAGTCGACACCAACTCATAGCAACCCTCTATAGGGTTTCTGAGGAGCGACTGGTGGGCTTGAACAGCGACCTTGTGGTTCAAGCTGACCTTGCAGTTCAGTGCATTGATCCTCAGCACCAAGCAAAGCTTTGACCTTCCTAGGCCCGACCCAGACTCTGAGCCTTTGCTGTCACCTAGTGGCATGATTGTGTCATTGCCGCTTATGAACCTCAGGACCCATGGATCTGAGGGTGAGGTTTGTATACCAGATGAGACAGAGTGGGTGATCCGCTCACCTTTCTCTTACCTACCAGGAATCTCATCCTTCCTTGACTGAGCACAAGGAGGGAAGGCAGAGAAGCCAGACTTTGGGTCCCTCATATTGCTCCTACTCAGAGAGAAGAGAATAACACCAATGACACCCTTCTCAGGGCACCTTTCTGCTTCTGTCTCCTCCTCTCTTCATCCCTGCAGCTCCTTCTTCCCTTGAAGCACACTGCCCACCCTTAAAGCCCAAGAACATTGTCCATACTTAGCCAAAATATTCCCTACCCACGTGAGAAAGAAGAGGGGCTTATTTTTGTCCGTTTTTAATAAAATAGAACTTTCTCTCACATAATAATCCAAAGTCTTTGATGCAGGAGGGCTTCATGCATCCTCCAATCACAGGCCCCTAGAGGCCTAGCCCCACTCCTAAACGCCCACCTAAGCCCCTTGAGAAGTTCTTTCAGAACCCTGAAGTCCAATCCTTCTACTTCCTTGTGTTCCTCAACCAGTGCCCCCAAACCAGGCCCCTCCTGGAATCACTGTTTCTCCTGCCTTCCACTCAGTGCCCTGGGCCACCTCTCCCTCCAGAACTGTTGCTCCTACAATGCCTTTGTTCCTCCTCACAAAAACCTCCCCACCTTGAACAATGATTCGACACCACACATACACAGAGCTCACTGGGTCTTGGAAGACAAAAGGGGTGGGGCCTAACTTCTTTACAACCAACTGGGGGTCACGTCACCTTTCCAATTCACACCCCTGGGTTCACCCTCCCCAGTATGATAAGGTAGGTACCAAGGTGAGGGTCCAGAGGCCTACAGAGGTCTTAGGCACCTGTCCCCAGAAAGAGACTCCAATTCCACTCCCTGTATTTCCTCCTGAGAGGACTGCAGTCACAGAAAAAAGTGGAGCTGAGGCAGAGGTGGGGAGTGGCACCAAATGCTCACCTCTCAGAAGCATTTGAGGTAGAGAGGTAAAGGGTTTCTGAGCATTTCTCACCCTGTCTGAGTTCCTGATGGCCACTCTCTTCATTGTCCAGATGCTGAAGATCGTGATACTCCTTCGTCATGATAGAGCTGGCGCTATATTAAGGCCAAGGTTAAGGCTCAGAGTGGAGCTGAATGGAACCAGAGCTGTAGAGTGGGGGCTGACTTCTTTCTAAATCTGATCGGTACCTACAGGGATACCTTCCTCCTTTTCTCCATTCCCACTGAGTCCTGAAATCCAAAACTATCCTCCGACTAGTCCTACCTACCCCCATTCCTCCCTCCCCACTCCACCCCTGTCTCCCACGTTTTACTTGATGACAGTCTTGAGGTCCCTCGATGCTGTGCAGATCCCAGGCTAAGAAGAGGGCTGAGAATTAGGGTAGGTAGACAGTGCTGGACACAGGAAGGGGAGGCCACAGGGTCTATACAAGGACCCCGAGCCCTATGTGTCTGTGTCTGTGTGTCTCCAAGCCCGCCTAACCTGGCATCTCCTATGCCCAGGACTTTGGACAGTAAACAGAACTGGAAATGTGGTGTTGGAACTTCAGGGGTGAGTCAGGGGTGGGAGTGGGGGATGGGAGTACCTCTGCACTTCACCCTGGGAAGGAGGGTCTCCAGGTTTGTACCCTCCATTCCCATATGTCAGTCACCACACTCTCATTGTGTGACTTGGGAAGGGGGCTAGGCCAGGAGGACTAGGGTGCTGTTTGCTCTTTTGCCTCTGCCCTTTCTCCTCCCCCTTCACTTCCTGCCTCTGAATTCCCTAGAATTCAGAATTATCAGTGTCTCCAAACAATCCTGACTGGGATCAGAGGAACCATCTCTCTACTCTTGCCCAATCTGGGCCTTTGACCCTGGCATCTGAGCCCCAGCTTTCTCGGGGCACAGCCACCAGTCTCCCTGCTCAGGCCAAACAGCATGAGGAGCTAAGGGAGCACAGGCTTTTCTCTCTGAATTTGGCATGGATGCTAACAAACCTTCACTGATCCCTACTGTATGCTTGGCATTCTCTTATGTTAACACCTTTCATTATCCCTAAAGCACATCCCATTTCACAGAGGAGGAAACTAAGGCCCTGAAATTTAGGAGTTTTCCCAGGATCATACCACGTGGAATTTAGGCAGTCCCCAGAGTCCCCCAGAACCACATTGCCTCTGAGACTCAGCACAACTGAGTCTGAGAGATACTAAAACATGATCCCATCCCTTGCAGCCCCACAGGGAGCTGGGAAGTTCAGAGCAACTGTGTGAATTAGAATTATGCTCATTGGAAACTAAGCGGTATTAAAGATGTTAATAAGTCTCACTTTCGGTCCCAAATGTGAAGTCATGCCAATCCTACTTGACAGTTATTTCAATGAGGAGGCTAGGCTTGAATTTTGGGAATGATAAAGGAGCTCTGGTAGCGTAGTGGCTGCGAATCGGGCTGTGAACCTTAAGGTCAGCGGTTCAAAACTACCAGCCGCTCCGTGGGAGAAAGATGAGGCTTTCTGCTCCCGTAAAGATTTACACCCTCGGAAACCCTGTACAGGGTCGCTATGGGTCGGAACCGACTCGACGGCACTTAACAACAACATGATGTATTACGTAATCCATGATCTGCAGGAATACATCCTGTGCATCAATTCAGTGGCCCTGTATGTGGCCTCATTTATTTCTGTCATGAAAACCACACTGTTGTTTCCATGGCTGGGATTGGCCTAGCAATCTTGGTGACCATTGGGCTATTCATTTGGCATTCTCTGAAGCTATCACTTAAAATATGGTGCCCTGAGGCAAATGCACCTCACTACTATGATCTGTGCAGCCAAAGTGACTTGAAGTGAATACAGGGCTCGGTACTTGGAGTGATAGAAATATTTTGCTTCTTGAGCTGAATGCTGGCTCCCCGGTGTGTCTTGTGTGTAAAAATGCAGAAAACAGTCTTCTTCCAATAGGTATAATTTTTGGTTGGAATGTTATACTGAAATAGGCAGCTCTTGAAATATAGCCTATACCCTATAATTAGGTCCTTGTTAAGTGCCATCAAGTCTGTTCTGATTCGTAGCAACCCTGTATAGGGTTTCCAAGGAGCTGCTGGTAAGTTTGAACTGCCGACCTTGTGGTTCAAACCAAACTTGTGGTCGAATGCTTATCCTACAGTGTCACACCAGTACCCAATAACTAGGTCCCTAGGTGGCGCAAATGGTTTGTACTCTACTGGTAACATAAAGGTTCCTGGTTGGAACCCGTGCCACCACCACCCCCTAGGGTGGGACCATGGAGTCCTGCTGTGGTGCATGCACTCCAAGGCAAGGTCAGTTTGAACCACAAGGTTGGCGGTTCAAACTCACCAGATGCTCCTCAGAAACCCTATACAGGGTCACTATGAGTCAGAACTAAGTCAACAGCAATTAACAACAACAACTGGAACCATAGAAGGATCTGCTCCTCTTGAGATTACAGTCAGGAACAACCCTATGTAGGAGGTCACCAAGGTCAGGACCAATTTAACTAACAGTAACGAACAACACTATAATCATGGTCCCCAAGCTCAGTGCTTAGGAAATAGCGTTTGAACCAAGATGAAAGGCACCCCCCAGAGTCAGCAATTTTAGAACAGGAGTTTGAGGTGATGAAATCTTATAAAGAAAACCAAACAAATATAATATCCCTGGCTGCTAATTTACAAGACAGCCCTCTGCAAACTACTAGAGATAATACTGAAAAACAAAAATGTAGCTAAAAGTGAAACTATGTCCCCAGTGGTGGTAGATGCATACACTCTGAGAACTCGCTGTCCTTTATGATTATTGTTAGTGCTATAGAGTCTGTTCTGACTTATAGCCACCCTGTTTCCGAGGAGTGGCTGGTGAGCTTGAACCACCAATCTTGCAGTTCAAACAGGCCTTGCAGTCCAGTGTATTAACCCACAGTGCCACACCAGAACCCCTCCTTTATAATTATTCCTTTAAAAAATACATACCTGGGATCGTGCAAGGTGTTCAGAGGCAGAGCCTCCTATATTCATTTTCTATTGCCAAGCAACAAAGGACTAACCATAAACCTGATGTAATTAAAGGTAGAAAGATTTTACAAAATAATGTTGTTGTTGTTGTTGTTGTTGTTAAGTGCCGTCGAGTCGGTTCCGACCCATAGCGACCCTGTACAGGGTTTCCGAGGGTGTAAATCCTTACGGGAGTAGAAAGCCTCATCTTTCTCCCGCGGAGCGGCTGGTAGTTTCGAACCGCTGACCTTAAGGTTCGCAGCCCGATTCGTAACCACTACGCTACCAGAGCTCCTTTTAGTATTTATATAATCCAATGATCATTTATTTAATCATTTATAACTCTATGTATCACATATTATTCTGTGATTTAAATTGATAATAAACTTATATGTATAACTATGATTGATTATGTAACTCTTTGATAACTAAGTAGAGAAATTGGCAGTTAAAAGCATAAAACAGAGGAAATGCTATTCTCGTACATATTAAGAAATATAGCTTTAAAAAAAAGAAATATAGCTTAAATCTTAAATTCAGTTTTTTACAAATTTTAGTCTTTAAATTTTTCTGTAAAAACATTCTGGTCTTGCAAATATATAGATCTGATTTTAGGAGTTAAGATTGAATTGTGGTGTTGTTTTTTGAAATGACATATTTAAATTTACATTTGATAGAACTAACATTTCCATGATTCTGTAAAATGAGATGAGCGGCTTTAAGAAAAAAGATTTGCAAATTTGCAAATGTTTGGTTCTGGGAGAGACCTGTTCCAGATCATTTGGGGGTTGAAATCATCAAAAGGAAGAGTGCTTCTTTCCAGAACAAAGATGTTGCAGCAAAGCAAGATGCCAAAGCAAAGGGAGATGGGATCTCCAGCTTTCAAAAGTATAGTTTTACAAGGTGATGCCAAGTGGCAAGAAAATGCTGCCATTGTGGACGGTTTAATCACTTGTCAGCAAGAATTTATACTGTTTTTTGTTATCTACTATTTGTTGTTAGTGCTACAAATACAACACTCAAATTTGTGACTGGGTTTCAGAAGTGGAGGAAACAGAGCCAAAAAGTACATAACCGTGAAACATCCAAAGAGCACCTTGGTTGCCTTCTAATGTTCGCTTCTAAGAGCATTGCAACTGTACTTCTTCCAAGAGGAAAATATTGGTAGCTGACTGAGGCTGCACAAAGCCAATGGTGCCAAAACTACTGCTTTAATGGAAATGAAGAAGAAAAGGTGG
This sequence comes from Chrysochloris asiatica, assembly GCF_000296735.1. Classification (NCBI taxonomy): domain Eukaryota; kingdom Metazoa; phylum Chordata; class Mammalia; order Afrosoricida; family Chrysochloridae; genus Chrysochloris; species Chrysochloris asiatica. The sequence continues at coordinate 8,793,693 of NW_006408572.1, forward strand.
ACAGACATCCTGTACAGATTGCTTGATATCACATTGCTTCTTGCCAGGCAGGATCTGATATTCTATGGCCACAAAGATAAATCTTTGTTGAATAGAGGGAACTTTTCTTGAGATGACTGAGATGATTTCAAAATATGATCCAGGGCTGAAAGAGCACCTAATGAGATTAAAACAAATCACATGTAAACTTGAAGTAACAGTCCCTAATCCTGCACCAAAAACTGAAAACAAGTCCATAAATGCCCTGGAAACTCATATGAAGAAATTTGTCATGGACATAAAGTTTGCAGAATACCTTGAGATCATGTTTGACAGCACATCTGACATATCACATACTGAACAAATATCCAAAGTGATGGTTGTTGTTAAGTGCCATTGAGTCAGTCCCGACTCACAGCGACCCTGTATAGGGTTTCCAAAAAGTAGCTGGTGGGTTTGAACCACCGACCTTGTGGATCACAGTCCAGTGGCTGATCCTACAGCACCATACCAGGAGTAAAATCAGCAATAGGAAAATTGATGTGGAAGAAGTCTTTAAAAGGAAAAAAAGCTGCTGGCCTTAGTTCAGACTTTCTTTAAAAACTGGAAAATGACACTGTTATTGTTAAGAGTCAGTTCTGACTCACAGTGGCCCTATCTATGTACAACAAAATAAACAACTGCCCTGTCCCGTGCCATCCACACAATCATTGCTATGTTTGAGTCCACTACTGTAACCGCTCTGTCAACCCATCTCATTGAGGGTCTTCTCTTTTTTGCTGACCCTCTGCTTTACCATGTATTATGTCCTCCTCCAGGGACTGGTCCCTCCTGATAACATGCCCAATGCACCCAAGATGGAAGTCCCACCATCCTGACTCTAAGAAGCCTTCTTTCTGGCTATACTCCTTGCAAGACAGCTTTCTTCATTCTTCTGACAATTCAATATTCTTCCCCCAAACCACTGGACATATGGTGTACTGAGCTCAAGGTGGTGATGATGCTGCCATTTTGCCTGGAATCCATAAAGATGTACAGCCATTCTTAACGTAAAAAAAAATTTTTTTTAATTTATTGGATGTGTGGGCCATTTGCTTGTGTGATCAGCACTCTTTTGTTGAAAATGTATGGTGTGTGACCTTTTTGTGAACTCTTGAGACAATGTTTTCTTTCTTTGATGTTTCCACCCACTGATGGGATGTGTTAATTGACATACCAGAGTGTCTATGTAAAGACTACTAAAATAGTAAGCTGGAATGCTTAATATGCTGGTGTGGCACTGTGGGTTAATGCACCAGACTGCAAGGTTGGTGGTTCAAGCTCACCAGCTGCTCCTTGGAAACCCTATGAGTCAGAACTGACTCAACGGCACTTAACAACAAACAATAACAAACCAGTAAAAGAAAAGTTCAATAAGCTTGTGGCAGCGATTGAAGTTCTTTGTGATCAATATGAAAATTTGGGCACAAGAGGAATAGTGCAAGGTCTTTGGCCTGCTATCTGTGATTTCACCATTCTGTGCTCCCTGTACTTCTGCTGTGGCATACTTCAGGAAATTAACCTTACCTGCAGAGTAGGAGCTTAACTCTCCACAAGGTGACGACAAAGCTGGAGGTGCAAAGACATTTTCTGCATAAGGAGTGCCGTCGCTTAGTGGAACATGCAATTGAACTGGCACTTAAAATCTGACAAATATAAACTTGGAGTCGAAAGAAAAGCTAGTTTCCAGAAGAGGACAGTAGGGAATGGGGTACAAGAAGATGATACTGCACTCGCTCTGCGAGAAGATAAGACAACAATCCTTGAGTGTATGGATCATTTTCATTGTAAACTCCAAACCAAGAATCATCAAGGAAGTAGTAACCAAGTTTCAGTTAAAGGTTTCCTTTCTAAAACTGATCACTTTCTATGATGAGGTCCCCAAGAGTAAGCTTTTAATAGAAATACCAAGGTTGAAAAAGTTCCCCAAAGCAGCAGAGATTGATCTAGAAGAAGCCAAAGATTGCACAACATTAGACATTTTGACATTCATGGTTGAGTGGGACTTTGTGTAAGCTCTCCCAACCCTTTCACTAAGCATAAGGTTTTTTTCTGACAATCTGTGTATCTGTGGCTTCATGTGAAAGGAGTTTTCAAAGGTAAAACTTATAAAGAACTCTTTACGGTTTGCCATGAGACAGTCAAGGCTCTCTGATCTTGCAATATTATCAATTAAAAGTGAGTTGGTGAAAGGCACTGATTTCAAAGAAGTGAATCATAAGCTCAAAGGTTTTAAGACCAGGAAAGGTAAGTTCTGACTTATTCAAGATGTTCGCTGAAATATTTGTGTGTTTTTATGGTATTGTTTCACTTATGTATATATTTCCATATACATTTGTCTGTAACATCTACAGTTGGGCCATTATTGATTATGCAAACCTAATCCATTAATGTATCTCATGTGACAATAAAGCTTAACATTAAAATGAATTTTTATTTTGAGCTCTATTATTTTATTATTGAATTTTCACTTTAACCACATGAAACTATATAAATGAAAATAAATACATTAAGACTGTGCATATAGTATTATAATATAAAGGTATCATTTTAATTTTGCTAGTTGTTTGTCATGACTATTGCCTTTACATTCAATGATATATGGGAATTACAACTGATATGAGTACAAAGACATTGCTAAGGATTCTGTATGGTCTGATATGAGAGGAAGTCCATGGGGGGTGGGAGGTGAGGGAAAAAGTGTGACAACGTGAGTGACCATACCAGGTAACACTGACCCTAGTGACATCACTTTCCATGCCTCTGGGATGGCAACTCTATTCCCTCAGCTTTGTTGTTGTTATTAGGTGCCATCGAGTCAGTACAGACTCATAGCAACCCTACAACAGAACAAAACACTGCCCGGGCCTGGGTCAACCTCACAATTGTTGCCACGCTTGAACCCATTGATGCTGCCACTTAGCCAATCCATCTTGCTGGGGGTCTTCCTCTTTTTCTCTGACCCTCCACCTTACCAAACTGATATCCTTCTCCAATGACTGGTCCCTCCTGACAATAT
>NW_006408572.1:8798099-8837487 GCF_000296735.1 Chrysochloris asiatica
GTTCTCCAGCCTCTTCTGAATCCAGCTTGAACCTCTGGAAGTTCTCTGTCAATATATGATTGTAGCCGTTTCTGTATTACCTTTAGCAAAACTTTACTCGTTTGAGATATCAAAGAGATTGTCCGATGATTTCCGCATTCTGTTGGGTCACCTCTCTTTGGAATGGGCACAAACATTGATAGCATTCTTATCAATGGAGAAAAGATCAAAGTTGTTAAGGACTTCATTCTTCTCGGATCAACCATCAACACTCATGGAAGCAGAAGTCAAGAAATCAGAGGATGTATTGCATTGGGCAAATCTGCAGCACAAGACCTTTTTAAAGTGTTATCCTAGAAGAATGAAGTCCTTAACAACTTCGATCTTTTCTCCATTGATAAGAATGTTATTTATTGGTCCAGTGGTAAGGATTTTTGTTTTCTTTACATTGAGATGCAATCCATACCGAAAGCTGTGGTCTTTGACCTTCATCAGTAAATACTTTAAGTCCTCTTCACTTTCAGCAAGTGAGGTTGTATCATCTGCATATCACAGATTATTAATGAGTCTTCCTCCAATTCTGATGCCACATTTTTCTTCATATAACCCAGCTTCTTGGATTATTTGCTCAGCATACAGATTGAATAAGTATGGTGAAAGAATACCCTCAGCTTTAGGTGAACCCATTCACCTAGTCCATCTGAATGACAAACCCACCCACTCAGCTTTGGGCGGTGGTCCCTTCTCCCTAACACACCTTAATGGCCGCCCCATACTCTGGAACTGAGTTATTAAAGGCCCCACCCTTTGAAATCTAGGAGATTGTGGCTCCACCCTTTGAAACCTAGAAGACCTGCCTCCCATGCTCCTTCCAAATAGTCCTGCTGATCTCCGAGCTGTTCCAAGGAGGGGTCTTTTCCTGGAGAACAACAGATATAGCTCCTTTGGCCCGTTTATTGCCAATAGAATTCTGAGGATGCATTCTCTCCTTAAGGGTTTTCTCTGTGGTAGTTGGTTAGCTGTATCAGTCACAGGTTTAATCTCTTTAACAACAGGCCGTGTGGCCATGTCCTTGGTGAAAATTCTAGGACATAGAACATATGTCCTTAGTTTATACAACAGAATTTTCCAAATATTTAAGTTCTGCTTTAATTTTTCATTGTTAAATTTTAAGTCCATATCTTTCTTCTCACATTTTACTATAAGCACAAGATAAAAACACATGGCCCCTTTAAGATCTTGCTTAGAGATCTTATCAGCCCTATATCCAAGTACATCACTTCTAAGTTGTACTTTTCACCAAACATTTGAACATAATTTAGACAAGTCCTTTGCCACTGCACAAAAAGTATTGCCTTTCTTCCATTGTCCAATCACATGTTCATCACTTTCTTTTAAAGCCTCAACAGAAGCACATTTAATGTTTGAGTTCTAATGACACTCTGTTGCTGGAATCATATGAATGTAAGACAACAAAAGCTTCCCTCTCTTCCTTTTGTCTTTGAAGTCCGTAATTCTACCAACAGTCTCCTCAAGACAATCTTGTTGTTGTTGTTGTTGAGTGCCATCAAGTCGGGTCCGACCCATAGCGACCCTGTACAGGGTTTCCGAGGGTGTAAATCTTTACGGGAGTAGAAAGCCTCATCTTTCTCCCGCGGAGCGGCTGGTAGTTTCGAACCGCTGACCTTAAGGTTCGCAGTCCGATTCGTAACCACTACGCTACCAGAGCTCCTCAAGACAATCTAGGCTTTTACTATTGTCCACTGCCATCAAGTCGATTCCAACTCATAGCAACTCCATATAGGGTCTCCATTACCATAAGTCTTTATGGAAGTCCCCTTATCTTTCTCCTGCAGAGTTGCTGGTGGGCTTAAACTGCTGACCTTGTGGTTAGCAGCGCTACCAGGGTTCCTGCAGGCTTTTACTATTAGGCATCTTAAAACTCTTCCAGCCTCTACCCATTACCCAATTTCAAAACCACTTCCAGAAAGCTCCAGGACTACCATACCTCAAGCCTGGTACCTCCAAGAACCTCATCTGGAAAAAGGGTTGAATGCCGATTCAGAGTTGTCCAGTGATAGTAAGATGAGAGGCCCACTACGTGGAGCATGTGAAGTGCACAGTGCATGCTAGCAAGCTATCTTGAATTTTATAATTATCATTAGCTGTATAGTCAAGAATTGAGTTAAACTTCCAGGACCTCCTAGTGTGTGGGAAAGGAGGAAAGTTCCAATGAGAAGAGCAGAGGTATCCTCCTCATATTCCAGACAATGGTTAGCAACCTCCCTGGGACAGAGCTGGGGGTACCAGGGTTGTCTGGGTTGAGTAAACAGTCCTTTCATCACAGTCAAGGAGGATATCTGGGTTCTCAGTATCCCTGGCCCTTGTCCACACCTCTGACTGCTTTCAAGCTCATGTTTGCACCGAGGCTGTCTCATTCGTGCCCCTGGCCTAAACCAGTTGCAACGAAGTCAACTCTGACTTTTGGTGGTCACGTGTGTCAGAGTAGAACTGTGCTCTGTAAGGTTTTCAATGGTTGATTTTTCACAAGAAGATCACCAAGCCATTCTTCCAAAGCACCCATGGGTAGACTGGAACCTCTGACTTCTCAGTTAGTAGACAAGCACATTGTTTGACCCACCCACTCCTCCCAGGCCCAAAAGGTCGGGACTATACCTCAAGCCTCTCAGAGGATCTGCAGAGGGTCTAATCCCAACAGATCTCAAAAAGAAACAACTGAACAAACAGATAGAGGGACAAAGAGGAGTCTGCTCGGACTTCACAGAGGGTGACCTGTTGTTAGTGTTAAATGCCATCATGTTGGTTCCGACTCAGAGTGACCCTGTATAGGGTTTCCAAGGAGCAGCAGGTGAATTTGAACCACCGACTTTGCAGTTAGCAGTCCAGTGCTCATCCTACAGCACCACAACAGTGGCACCCCCACAGCGGCATCCCGTATATAGTAGACGCTGAGGAGGGTGTGGGTTGAGATGGAGCAGGAGAGGTTAAGGGAAACAAGGCCTCAGCGCTTGGAGTAGAGACCAAGGGAAGGGGTCCCTAGGACTAGAAGGAGTGGCTTACCACACACATTCTGTTTAAATTTGAGCTACTACAGCCCATCTCACAAACTTCAGTATCCTCATCTCTCATCTGGGCAGGAAGTTCCTGGAGAGGGGTCCGGCAGAGCACAGACCTCCATGCCTTTCTCCACTTGGGTTCTCTCCAACTCCTCTCTCCCCAACTCAGGCACAGCCCCATCTCAGTGTTGGGGACACCAGGATTCTGTGACCCGGGGCTCTCTGCACTGCCTCACTCTAAAGGTGAACATTTCAGAAAAATTTTAAACTCCAAATACAGATTTTTTTTTTTTTTAACTTTCAGGTTTACCAACTGAACTAGATCAATAACCAGTCATTGCCATCTTCCACCAGGCTTAGTGCTAAGGACGTTGCATGAATTAGCTCTTTATATCTCATGAGAGCCCAGTGAAGTAGGTAGTTTTTATTCCCATTTTAAAGCCAGAGAAACTGAGGCTCAAAAACCTCTTTGCCCAGAGTTCGAGTACCACCATCATCCCCCTCATCTTAACCTACAGCTCTCTATTGCCGGCTCCTGCACATTCTCCACCAGCACCCAGAGTATTGTTGTTATGTGCCATCGAGTCAGTTCCGACCCATAACAACCCTGTACAGGGTTTCCAAGGAGCAGCTGGTGAGCTTGAACTACCAACCTTTCTGTTCACACCGACTTTGCAGTCCAGCGCACTTACCCACAGAGCCACACCAGGAGTCCAGCATGCAGAGAAGCATTAAGAAAAAATAAACACAAACCCGTTGGAAGGGGCTGGTGATCTACTAGTGAAAAATCGGCCATTGAAACCTCTACAGAGCACAGTTCTACCCTGACACACGTGGCCACCAGGAGTCAGAGTTGACTTCAACTTGTGACTCGTAACCACCCTGGTGTAGTGCCCTATGATCAGCACTGGTTTGATAACCAAATGCTTAGTGGTTCAAACCCAGCAGCCGCTCCTCGAAAACCCTGTATTGAGTCGTTATGAGTTGAAACGGACTCCTCGACACTTAACAACGACCCTGGAATCCTGGTGTGGTGCTGTAAGATACGCACTGGACTGCTAACCATAAGGTCAGTGGTTCAAACCCACCAGCTGCACCTTGGAAACTCTACATATAAAGTCGCTATGAGTCCACTTAACAACGACCCTGGAATCCTGGTGTGGTGCTGTAAGATACGCACTGGACTGCTAACCATAAGGTCAGTGGTTCAAACCCACCAGCTGCACCTTGGAAACTCTACATATAAAGTCGCTATGAGTCGGAACCAACTCCACAGCACTTAACAGCAGCAACTGCCCCATGGTGTTTCCAAGGCTGTAATCTTTCAGGAAGCAAACTACCACAGGAGCGACTGGAAGGTTCAAACCACCAACCTTTTGGTTCGCAGCCAAGCACTTTAGCACTGCACCACCAGAGTAACCGTACTATCCTACAGACCACATTGCTCCCTTCTTAAAATGCTTTCCCTGACACCTTCCTATTAACTCACGCTTCTACTGATCAGCCTTGCTTGCTTCTCTGACCCCATCTCTACTGCTCTTCCATCCCACTCCACCTAGCCATACAGACTTCCCTCCATCCTCAAACATTCTGAACTTCCTCCCACCTCGCAGTTCCTCTCTACCTGGCATACTCCCCCCATCCCAATTGTCCCTTCCTCTTGTCACCATGTAGTCTCAGTTCAAATGTCGTTCCAATTAGAGGCTCCCCTGACCACTGTCTGAACCAGCAGGGACCTGTACCCAGCAGTTACTACTTGATAGGCTCATCATTATTTGAAAATGATCTCCATTGTTTGGCGTCCTCACTTGATGAGCTACAGTTCTCTGAGGGCAGGGAACCTTGCACTCCTAGCATTTAAAACACTGCCCAGAGCTGAGGAAGATCAAAATAAATATTTGCTAGTGAAACTGTTTGGGAACTGTCTGTGCGGGAACCCAAGACTCTTATCTACTAAAGCACCACCTTAAATGGCCAGGCAACTTCTATTCTAGATCTGTAAGACACATTCCCAATGCTTCCCCCTGATTATGTGGAGTAAGATGGGAAATAATTCTTTTTTAAAAACCACACGTTTCTGTATTTTCATTTCTGTAATATACATGGGTTACTTTTGTAATTAAAATAAAAAATGTATACAGATTCAGGTGATCCCATGCCCCCTAGCTCTAGGTTCCCTCTTGAAAGCGTGTAAGCCAGTCACTTCATGCCTTTGTATTCCACCCCTCCCCATTTGGGTATCCAATGTCCAAGTTGCCCATCTCAGTCTATTCTGTGTGTGGAGGGGGTGGGAATGTTTCATGCTCTAAGGATTTGTTCCTTCTAGGTAAACTATGCTTCATGCCTCAGATCTAGAAATGGTGTCTGCACACAACTTTCTCAGCTCACAAACTTCTCCTTTCAGCCAACAGTAGAAACATTAGCAAAGCCTCAAGCCAACTGCTTCTACACAGAACCAAACTTAAGATTTCTTTGAAAACTTCTGAAACTGCTTCTCTGGCCTAGCAAAGCGTGTATCACCTGGAACTGATTTGCTGTGATCAAGTCGATTCCAACTCAAATCACCTGGAAAATATACAGAACTGCAGGCCCCAGGGTCTCACCCAGGATCCACTGGGCTGGATTCTGTTAAAGGTGCTGCACAGGAACACTGGCTGAAGTGACATGCTAACCTTGGATCAATTTAGGCTGGGGCTGTTATATCCTCCACAGGATCACTGCCCCAGTAGTTTTTTTTACCCAACTTAGCGGTTCGAAACTACCAGCCGCTCCGCGGGAGAAAGATGAGACTTTCTACTCCCGTAAGGATTTACACCCTCGGAAACCCTGTACAGGGTCACTATGGGTCGGAACCGACTCGACGGCACTTAACAACAATTCCTCTTGTTGTTGTTGTTGTTGTTGAGTGCCATCGAGTCGGGTCCGACCCATAGCGACCCTGTACAGGGTTTCCGAGGGTGTATATCTTTACGGGAGTAGAAAGCCTCATCTTTCTCCCGCGACAGGTGGCTAAAAAAGCTGCCCCTTCTACTCTGTTCAGGTCTCATCCACAACTCTTAGGACACTTGACCTTCCTCTGGGGACCCTAAATCCCAGAGAAAGGAATTTTATCACAGTGGATGCCAATATGGCCTACCTGAGACTTCCATGCTGCTAGTCAAGCATATGAATAGTGCAAGAAAAACAAGGCCAAGAACCAATGCTCTACATAGCAGCGTCTAAGAAGCTATGGTTAGGCCTTTAGGCAAAGAAAAACTGACTCCCTAAAATAACTGGAATTCTTTTTCCTTCATAACTGGGTAATGGATATTTGTCCTTTTTGCCCTGGCTTCCAGGAAGCACAGAGGTCATTACCCCCTAGCTAGCACATTTGTTTTTAATCTTTGATACTGAGGTTTTATCTCCTACCTTCATTATGATTCAAACCCACCTTAAAAACCTTCCTGTAAAGATGAGGCATCACGAGAATGCCAATGAATAAACATTTACACAGTATTTCTTATCAGTAAACCTCGGCAAAGGCCATCTCCAGCCCAGCTCTGTCCACCAGCCCATGAACACAAATGCGCAGACTCCTCTGTATTTTACATTTGGAGTCTCTTGTGCAGCTAGGACTGAGACAGCCCAGGGGAATGACTGGCTGGGACAGTGGCAAACACACATGCAAGCTAGACCCCCCTCTTCCTGGGTCTGTTGTGGCAACTCTGAACTGAACCCACAGGTCTTCTTCTCAGGTCCATATTCTTCCCCACCAACTTGGGATCCTTGATTTATAGATTCCCCAGAAGGTTCCTTTTAATTCCCTCCAAGTAGCGTAGTGATGTGGTGCTGTGGGTTAATGAGCTGAACTGCAAAGTTTGAATCGCAAGGTCGGGTGGCTCAAGCTCACCAGTGGCTCCTGGGAAACCCTATAGAGAGTTGCTATGGGTTGGAACCGACTCATTGGCACTTAACAAAAAGTAGCATAGTGGCTACGAGTCAGGCTGCTCACCTCAAGGTCAGCAGTTCGAAACTACCAGTCATTCCAGGAGAGAAAAATGAGGCTTTCTGTAAAAAAAGATTTACAACTTCGGAAACGCTATACGGGGTCGAGTTGGAACTGACTCCATGGCACACCACCACCACCATCCTCTGAGAAGTCCTGGTGGTTAATACACTGAACTGCAAGGTTGGTCTGAACCGAAAAGTTGTCGGTTCAAACTCATCAGTCACTCCTTAGAAACCTTATACAAGGTCCCTATGAGTCAGCTCTGACTCAACAGCACTTAACAGGAATTCTTTGAGATGGGATGAAGTCTGATATGACTGTTCCAGAACCATCCCTACAGCCCCTCCTTGTCTCCCTCCATACCCAGTCCCAAATAACCAGGCCACACACTGAGTTTCAAGTATCTGTCTCTTCCTTTCACTCTCTCAAAAGAAAAAGTAAATAAATTACAGAAGGCGGCAGCATTTCCATCGTCTTCTGGTTCCCGGATCCCTGCCCCCGACCCTACCCCCCCACCCCCACCCCCCCCCCCCCCCATCGTCTTCTGGTTCCCGGATCCCTGCCCCCGACCCTACCCCCCCACCCCCACCCCCACATTCCCCACTCCCTAGACCCATCCCTCCCTTTTCCCCCCCACCAAAAAAAAAAAAAAAGAAAAAAGAAAAAAATCCCAGGAAAAAAATAAAAGCCACAGTTAGACCTTCCACTCATGCAAACCGGCAAAGAAAAAAGGTGGGGGGTATGTGGAAGGCAGGGGGCCTACAGCGAAGTCCCCCCACGTATCCCCCCAAAAACCACCTTTGAGGAAAAAAATGGAAAAAATAAATGAGAACTCAAGGGACATGGGGAGTTATGATGGGGCAGAGGGATCCCAGACTCTGCGCCTCAGGAGAGAGATGAGGCCTGCAGTCTTTGTCCCTGCAGTGGGTACTCACTGGGGGCCCCTGACTTCTGGAATATGTGTGGGAGAAGATGGGGGAGGGCAGGTGGCCCCCAGAGGGTCTGTGTGTGCGTTGGGGGCGGGTAGTTGGGGGTGTCCTGAGGAGCACAGACTCTGGACCAAGAGCCCGGCTCCCCCCAGATTCCAGGTTCTTGGGGTTTAGAAACCCAGTTCTGGGGTGCAGGGATACATGCAGAGGAGTTTTCCCCCTCCAGTGGGCTGGATCCAGTTAGAAAGGAAATAAATAAGAAGGGTGGGAGGGAGGCTGGGGGCACGAAGGGCTTGGGCAATTCAGTCCAGAGCAGGGGCCTGGGCAGCAGAGGCAGGCGAGTCCAGGCCAAGTCAAGCAGGATCAGAGTCTCTCTCGGGCTGGAACCCAGATGTAGGGGCCTGAGAGGTCCTCGATGACACGCTTCACCTTGTGGTAAATCTCCTCAAAGCTGTCACCCTCCACGATGGCTGGGAGCAGACAGACAGGTAAGGGACGTTCCAGAGGGCATCCAGCCAAGGGGGTGTTTCAGCCCAGAGAAGAGGCACTTTGCTCTGAGTTTCCCAGCCATGGACCCAGAGAACTAACTGCACCTATCTCGAGGGACATCATTTCCTAAACCACCCACCTTTTTTGAATTTGCATGAAGGAGCCACATGAGCTGGCAACAGCCCCACTGCGGCCTCACCTGAGAAGCACTCTGTGAATTCCTGCTCCAGCTTGGTGGCTCTGTCGAAGGCTTTGCGGGCTTGCTCCTCTGTGATCCTCTTGTTAATCTCTCTGTGAAGAGTGAGTGAGACACAGAGCTGAGTGGGGGGGCACCCATCCTGCCTTTACCTCCCTTCTCTAGGGAGATTAAGTTTCAAGCAATATTTTCTTATCTGAAGCCCATGGCAAAAAACACAATTCCCAACACCGTCTGGGGCCAAAGATGAGTCCCCATCCACAACCCACCCATCAGTGCAGCTATTTCAGGGACCTCTCCAAAGTCTCATCCCTCTAGCCTTATGCCACACAGAGGGCTTCAGACTCTAAATCCCAGCAGCCCAAAGTCCTGGCTACCCATCTGGTTTGAGGCCCCTGGGCTGCTGGAAGTTGTAGTCCTGCCTAGGCAAGACAGGAGAGGAGGGAAAGGCCCCGGATTCCCCGTGTCCTCTGAGTTCCAGCTCTCTGTGCAGATTCCTGTCAAGGGCTGCTGGAGGAGCCACTGTCCAAGGTTCCAAGGGGAGAGGTCAAGCAGAGGCCTTCTGAGGCCCAGGGTCAGAAGTGACAGGGAGTGGAGGGGAGGCCTCCTGGGACCATACTCACAGTACATTCTCCAGGGAGCGTGGGCGGATGAAGATGGCGATAGGGTGCAGGTGGGCCGCCTGCAGCCGCCGCACGGCATTGGCTGAGACATCAAGGATGCAGTGCTTCCCCTGGGGGCAGGCAGGGTGGGCGGAGGGGGACCAGCAGTGGAGGGAAAGGACAGACAGAGATGCCAGGACAGGACACAGTACGAAGAAAGGTGGGGAATGAGAAGTTGGCCAAAAGGGAAATGTCATGGATGTCAAGACATGTGAGCAGCAAGTCAGGGCAGGAAGGGGGTATGGACAGACAGAAAGGAAAAGGAAAGGGGAAGCCAGAGAATGAGAAAGGCCAAGCCCAGAGGGAGAGGGTTGGAGGTAGAGTGGAGGAGTGAGGAACAGGTAAGGAGGGCCCCAAAAGATGGTGGCAGCGCAGGGGTGTGAGGAGGCAGAGTGAAAGGCGCAGGAAGCATAAATGGTACAGGTGGGTAAGAGAGCCCAGGAGAAAAAGAAAGAAAGTAGGATAGAGGGTGGAGGAGGGGACGGACAAAGGACAGACAGATGGAAGAAACGAGGAGAGACAGATGGAAGGGAGGAGAGGCAGATGGAGAAAAGAGGCACCATCGGGGGAGGATGGGTAGGATGGGGAGCAGCAAGGAAAAGGTGTCAGCACAGGAGTGAGCAAGGGGAGTGCAGACCCCAGAACAAGGAGAGAGGTGGGAGGCCAAAGGGGAAAAGCAAAGTGAGGAGAAAAAAAGACGGAGCACAGAGGGGATGGTAAGCCACCCAAGCCAAGGCCACAGGAAGAGAGGAGAAATGGGGCACAGTGGGAGGACCAGGTTGAGAGAAAGGGGACAGATGGTGGTGAGAGTTTGGGGTCAGGACAAGAGGGAGGTGCAGGACACAAGGGAGCAGGCAGTCAGACAGTTGCCCCAGAGAAGAGAAGGAGGTGGTGGAATGGAGCGGAGTGGAGACCCAGTCGGGAAAGAGACAGAGAGAAAGAGAGTTAGAGAGAGCTGAGGGAGGCAATGGGGTCGGGAAAGGGGAGAGGAAGAGGACCAGGTGCCCACCACATCCTACCTGCTCTGCCACCTCTCGAACAGACTGGACGCTGGTCCCATACAGGTGGCTGTTGTACTGGCCGGCCTCGATGAACTTATGTGCCTGAATATCCTTCTCCATTTTCTCCCGGGATGACACAAAGTGGTAGTCCCGGCCATCTATCTCATACTCCCGCTTGGGCCGTGTGGTATCTGGCAGAAATCACCCACCCCCCCCAGAGATCTAACCACCATCTCTCCAGCCCAAAGCCCACCTCCATCATCCCCACAGCAGAAGGAGGGCTGATTAGGAGATGCAGATAGAGAGGGGTAGAACCACCTCGCTAAGCCTCACTGGGATTTCTGAGTCACTGGCCTAGGGACAGCTGCTGTGGACCATGAAGGTAGCTAAGAAGTACCCCTGCATCCTCCCTCAACCCAACTTCACATCATTACAGGTGGCTACAAAAGCTGCACCTTCTACTCTCCACCACCACTCTTAGGGCGCTTTATCCACAGGTGGCATGGCCTACACCCCCATGGGTGGGGTTTCTTGGCCCTCTCAACCCACACCCACTTTCCACCGCCATCCGCAGACCGAGCACTCACGGGGAACACAAGATCCAAACTTGTCAGGGAACTCGGAGAGAAGGTCGTCATTTGCACGGTCCTTGGTGGGCCCGAGGATGATGATGGGGCGCGCATAGTGCACTGAGGAAAGAGAGCCCGGCTCAGCAAAGAACAGAGTCAGGGGAACAGGAGGGGCTGTGGCCAAGGGCAAGGCCAAGGCCAGGGCTCACCTTCCATCTGCGTCACCGTCTCGTAGCTCAGAACCGAGTCTTCTCGACCTGTTGAGAGGTAAGGTGTCTATGAGAGGCTCTAACAAGGAAACCTGAGCCCCTGCCCCACCTTCCTGAGGATGTCAAGAGAAGCTCAGGGCTCCTCTCTCTGCAGGTCTTCTACCTACCCTGGGATCCAGAGCTGGAGCCCCAGTCCTAGAAAAAACAGCAGGGTCATGTGGTTAGTTGAACCTCAGTATAGTTGAGCCCCCACTCTTCCACTCAAGCTCATCCCCTCCTCACCTACCTTGGCCTTTAACCTGGACCACTCCCGTCGCTCAACCCTGTGAGATACAGATGAGAGGGGGATGTAGGGAAATGCCCAATGAGGAACTTTACTGGCCCCCACCTCTGAACTAACTGATAACCCCATCCCCCCATCAGCTCCTGCATCCCTGTAATCCCAAATGAGGAGCCATTTGCCCCAAAGGCTCATGGGAATCATGGTCAGCAGGAGGACACAGCAGACAGATCCCCTAAGAGGTCAGAGGATACATCCATCCCCCACTGGCTGCCCATCTAAGGGCGTGGGAACCAGTGCCCGGGGTAGGAAGGTGAGGGAGCCCAGGCCCTAGGAGCCTCACCGCCGTTTGCTGGGAATAAAGCCAATGTCGTCTGTCTCACTGTCAGAGTGGACACGTCGCGCCTGCCACCACTCCTCATCACTAGCATCAATCACATGCAGCACATCCCCAAAGTGGAAGCTCAGGGCTTGGCTCAGGAAGCCGCAGTCCTTGGTCTTGTCATAATCGAACAGGGCCCTGGAGAGAAGAGGCCATCAGTCAAAACCTGGAGGAGGCTGTCGAGTATGTGAAGGATGGGGCACAGGACACTGACCAGGGGGCCTGGATGCTCTGAGAGGCCAGCCCTGAGATTCTGCCATGGGCACCAGAGAGTCTGAGACACCCTGAAACTATGTGTAGGGACAAAAGTCTACTGTAACAGATTGTCATCACAACCAACGACCATCATTCCATCCACATGGTATAAGGGACGGAACAGACTATGGATTCTGTGCAACTTATAGTGAGAACTAGAGCCCCATCCTCTCAGGAAAGTAATTGGCAATGTATCTGTTGTTAAGTGCCGTTGTGTTGGTTCTGACTCATAGTGACCCTATATAGGGCCTCCAAGGAGGGGCTGATCCACCGACCTTGTGGTCAACACTCCATTTCTTATCCTACAGTGCCACACTGGACTCCCTGGCAATATATCTATATATTACAAAGCCACAAAGATAACCTTGAGCCTGCTCAGATATAAAAAACAACAACAACAAAAGAGCTAACAATTGCCAAATCTCAGTTACTCTTATCAATAAAAATTCCATCAATAAATTGCAACCACTGGGATCAGGACAAAAGGAGGAATAATCACAGAGGTAGCAAACGTTCAAAAGTTCTAGCAACAGGAATATAAAGCGCAGAGACTCCAGGATCATTTGGAATCACTGTGTGGGGGACAGGGGTGTGGGACATCAGAACTGAACAACACCTCGGGGAGCCTCTGGGTCCCAGTAGGGAGGGAGGGCTAAGTCAGGACTGACTCTGGTTTGAGCAAGTGTCTGGGCAGATGGTGGTATCATTCAGTAAGGGAGAAAACACAGACCAGACAAACCAGAGACCACCACACACAGGAAAAAGACAATGAGATCAGTGTAGTACGTGTTGAATGTGAGATGCCTGTGGAGGCATCCCAGGAAGCAGATGGTCAGAGTGCAGACCTGGGCCACTGGGAAGAGCCAGGCCAGAGCTGACAGCTGAGGGGGACATCTGCAAAGCGGGGCGGCAGTGCATTAGCTGTGAGTGAACAGGATCACAGAGGAGGGAAGAGAGAGGTGATGGCAAAATGGAAAACAAGAACCTACACCTGGAAGAGGATGTCAGTGGGCAGAAGGAAGCAAAATGCCACTGAAGAGACAGGAGACAAACATAAAAGAGTGGCTGTCTATATTCCCAAGCCAGCCAATGGAATGCAAAGACAGGGTAACAAAGCAAAAGTTAACCGGCACCAGGAGTCCTGCTGGGGCGCTGTGGGTTAATGCGCCAGACTGCAAAGCTGTTGGAACTGCAAGGTTGGCAGTTCAAGCTCACCAGCTGATCCTTGGAAACCCTATACAGGGTCACTATGGGTTGGAACCAACTCAACAGCACTTAACAACAACAGGGTCTTGGGAGCCCCTGATCGGTTGGACATTAACCTTTTAGTTGCCCAAACTGTGGGGCAGTCACTGGTCCTTGGAGAAGGGCTGGAATGACCAGGGGCTGGAGGACAGTCAGAGTATTTGAAGCAGAGGCTATTTTCTGATCGATAGAGTGTTACAAAATGTTAACCTGTGCAGCTGTGCCCACACTCAAGGCTGAGCATCAGGCCTGTGGGGAGGTGTAGCCAGGCAGGGCTTTGGGGAGAAGTTGGAATCATGGGGGCCTGAGGAGCCCAGAAGTTTCTGACCTGATATAGAAACCCCTTTTGGGGTTGCTCCGCAGGGAGGCTGTCCCTGAGCCTAGACTGCTATTCATGAGTTGTTCCCGAAGGTCGTGGATCTTGGCTTCGAAGCGGCTGTACTCTGAGGAGAAGAAAGCTACTGAGCTGATGCAGCTGCTCCAACAGAGGAGTTAGCATTCTAAGGGTCATCTTAGCTCACAAGAAAGGGTGCTTCAGGCCTGGTACCTTCTGGCTTATACTGAGCAATGATGGTGACCGCCTGACCTGCATTCTTCAAGGCAATGGCAGCCTGCTCATGGCTGGCACTGCGGAGGTCAACACCATTCACCTAGAAAGAAGGGGAGCAGCTGAGACGCTGGAGCCAGGACCAAGTGGAAGCAGTAGTCCAGCTGGGCTTCAGCCCATCCCAGGCCCTCCCTGAGAGCTCTGGGCTCCACCCATGGAGGCCGGGAACAGGTCTCCCTCACCGAGAGGATCTGGTCCCCCTTCCGTAGCTCCCCACTGAGGTCGGCAGGGCCCCCAGCCAGGATAAAGGAGATGAAGATGCCTTCGCCGTCCTCGCCACCCACAATGTTGAATCCCAGGCCCGTGGAGCCCCGGTGGATCACAATCCGCCTTGGTTCTCGGGGAATGTCCTCCTCCCCTAGCAGGTCCTTGGCCACTGGGGAGTAGCGCCGAGGGGAAGTGGGGGTCATGGCTGTGGGGTAGTCGGTGCCCAGGTAGCTGCTGTGACTGATCTCATTGTCCAGGTGCTGGGAATACGCTGAGGGAAGATGTGGGAGAAAGGATGAGATGGCAATACATAAATGAGGAGGACCCACCACCTCATCTGCTCTCCAGGTAACCAGACTCAGGTTATGGTAAGTAAGGGGTAGGAAAGGGGACATGAAGACCACAGAAAAGTCATGGGTCAGGAAACCATAGGTAATTATCAGAGGCCAGTTCTCTGGAGAGTTACGTGTCTGATATGCCAGGAATGGGGACATCAAAGGGAGATATTAATACTATGCTTTCTAGATTTTCTTTCGGTTGCTGTGTCTCTTGGGTTCCTAAAATCCTTTTTTCTCTCCTTGGCCATTCATTTGCTGAAAATGCCAGGTCATTTGTCAATTAGAGAAACTCTTCATAGGGAAATTACTGAATGCATCTAAGTGGAGCTGTTTAACATGTTCACGGCTCCTGTGAATATTTTCTGTAAATTGCTAGTTTATTCTAGACGTTTCCTCAGATTCAAATTTAATTATTTTGGCATTGAATACTTGATAGGTAGAACTCTGTAATGTATTTTCCCCATATAATGCATCCACATAAATACCACAAACATAGCATAGTGTGCACAGGAAACTAACACATAAGTTTGCAAAAACTGTGTTGCTCAAGCGTTATTGGTGTACAAATATGGTGCTCCTATGACATCACAATAGGATGCAATCCTATCTGGTTGTCTTTTGGTTATGTTAAGATATAGTATGTTGGGGGTTGTTAGCCTGACTCATTCATTATGATGTACCCCATCAGCCTTTCATCTGACAGGTTTAGCAGCCACTAATGATCACTGCCAAGGAGCTCTGGCAGCGTAGTGGTTACAAATCGGGCTGCAAACTGCAAGGTCAGCAGTTCGAAACTACCAGCTGTTCCACTGGAGAAAGATAAGGCTTTCTGCTCCTGTAAAGATTTACAGCCTTGGAAACCCTGTACAGGGTCACTATGAGTCGGAACTGACTCCATGGCACATTACAACAATAACAACAATGATCACTGTGCTCATATTTCATTTAAAAAATTTAAAAAGCAAACCAATTGTCATTGAGTCAATTCCAACTCAGGATGACCCATGGTTTCCGAGTAAAAATGTACTCTGCAGGGCTTCTGTAGCAGTGAATTTCTGTGAGCAGATCGCCAGGCACCTCTAGGTGGTTTTGAACGAAAAACCTTCTGATTAAGTAGCCAAATGCTTACTTAACTGGTGATATTCTATTCTTTTTTTTTGGCGGGGGAGGGGGAGTAGCATTTGGTCACTCTAAGGTACAATTTGAACAGGGAAAGAGTAATAAATACTTGACTGTTTCCCTTTACTTGCCAATTTTCCCCAAAGATACCAAATTATTTTTTGGTATCATTATGACCTCATGCATTTTAACATATTTAATGAGTTTTAATCAAATACAGTTAACATTCTCTTTAAACTCTAGTTATTCCATTCTGGTCAGTTAGAACTTTTTCAATTTGGCTCCTGTGTCTTTGACACGATCATAGCAATCTTGGACAACTTGCTTCCTTTCTAAAACGACAAGATGTTACAAAGCGCTCATACAATTCTTGGTCCAGATCTGAAAATGGCTCCTTCACCAAGGAGTCAAGGTTCCATGTGGTATGTTATGATATTTAGAAATCGCTACATGTAATCCTAGTGTGGCGCTGTGGGCTAAAGCACTGGACCACCAGGTCAGTTTGAGCCACAAGGTCGGCAGTTCAAACCCACCAGCCACTCCTTGAAAACCCTGTACAAGGTCGCTATAAGTCAGGACTGACTCAACGGCACTTAACAACACATACTTTTAACTATGGTTTGACACTATACTTTAGGGGCAGTCACACTTCACTATTCTTTTCCAAAAATGTCTTAGCTGTTCTCCAAAATGTATTTCTCTAACTGAACTTTAAAATAACCTGCCATGTTTCCTGGGGAGGAAAACATTAAAATTCTGATTGCAGTGGTTAAGTCTGTTCCT
This sequence comes from Chrysochloris asiatica, assembly GCF_000296735.1. Lineage (NCBI taxonomy): Eukaryota > Metazoa > Chordata > Mammalia > Afrosoricida > Chrysochloridae > Chrysochloris > Chrysochloris asiatica. Next base: position 8,814,415 of record NW_006408572.1, read on the forward strand.
ATTCATAGCAAACCTGTGTAGGGTTTCTGAGGCTGTAAATCTTACTCCCATGAAGCAGCTGGTGGGATTGAACTGCCAACCTTGTGGTTTGAAGTCCAGTGATTATCCCACAGAGACACTTTGCTCCCAAAATTTGATTAGGATTGCACAAAATATATGGATTTGGAGATGGTTGAGCTCTTTAGCATATTAAGTTTTTCCAGAAACATGCTATGACTCCTCATTTTTTCCAGTTTGTCTTTTTTACATCCTTCAGTAAAGTGTCATCATTTTCTTCATACAAACCTCACAAAGTTTTTATTTCTAAAGATTTTATAGAATTTTTTTTCTAGGGTGAATGGGATCATTTTTCCCGTTACATTTTCTTATTGCTGCTTGTTACTGTTGTGCCATCGAGTTCATTCCGACCCATAGCGACCCTGTATAGGGTTTCCAAGGAGCAGCTGGTGAGCTTGAACCGCCGACCTTGCAGTTCAAACAACTTTGCAGTCTGACGCATTAGCCCACAGCGCCGCACCAGGACAAGAGCTACTAATTCTGGTTGCTTGTCTTTCGTATGTTCACAAGTTTAACCTCTCACAGTATTTGTGACATTTACTTGAATCTTAATCTAGATGGATAATGATGTGAATTACAAATATGAAAATTTTTATTTATCCTTTTTCAAATACATTATTGTTAAGTGCTGTTGAGTCGGTTCCCACTCACAGTAACCTTCCATGGAGTTTCTGAGATTTTAAATCTTTATGGGAGCAGACAGCCTGATCTTTCTCCCTCAGAGTGGCTGACAGGCTCACACCATGGACTTTGTGCTTAACATGTGGAGCCACTGCACTCCTTTTTCAAATATAACATGTATTTATTCTGCTTGTCTTGCTGTACCGCCTGAAGTCTCTAATGCAGTAGTTCTCAACCCGGAGTGATTTTGCACTCCATGAGACATTTAAACAATGTCTAAAGATACTTTTGACCTGTTAGGACTTGATGTAGGAGAGAGGGAATTATCATTGTCTTCTGGGGAACAGATGCACAGGACAGTCCCCACAACAAAGTATTAAAAACCAGATGTCACTGAGTTGATTCTGGCTCACGACACGCATGGCAACCTACCCCATGTGTGTTAGTGCAGGAATGTGCTCCACAGAGTTTTCAATGGCTGGTGTGGCACTGTGGGATAAAGCGCTGGACTGTAAGGTCGGTTTGAATCACAAAATCAGTGGTTCAAACTCACCAGCCGCTCCTTAGAAACTCTATACGGGGTCGCTATGAGTCAGGATCGACTCATCAGCACTTAACAACAACAAATTCATATGCAAAATCAATCTATATTTGTCTTATTTTATGTTATCTTTTCAACATTTGAACTGGCCTTCTCAGAAAAAATGTGAAAATATTTTTCTTTCTCTATGTTCTAAAAGAAGGAGCTCTGGTAGCGTAGTGGTTACAAATCGGGCTGCAAACCGCAAGGTCAGCAGTTCGAAACTACCAACCAGTCCGTGGGAGAAAGATGAGGCTTTCTGCTTCTGTAAAGATTTACAGCCTCGGAAACCCTGTACAGGGTTGCTATGAGTCGGAACCGACTCCACGGTTGTTGTTGTTGTTAAGTGCCATCGAGTCGGTTCCGACCCATACCGACCCTGTACAAGGTTTCTGAGGGTGTAAATCTTTACGGGAGTAGAAACCCTCATATTTTTCCCGCTTTCCTGGAGGGGATGGTTAAAATTAACCATGAAATCATCCGGGCCTTGCACATTCTGGGGAACAGATTGTTGATAATCTTTCTTAGTTCTTCTATGGTGACTGATTTTCCAACTTTAATCTGTAGATGTTACATGGGGACTACCTGACAAGGAAGTCACAGGTGCTGTGATGGGATGGGATGCCATGGGATGACTGGGATGGGACATGGGAAAGTTCTAGGGTTTGGAGGGTTCTCACAGGTTGTGATGTCTGGGGGAGCGTAGCTGTCACTCAGGTAGGCATTGCTGGGCTTGGCCACTTTTAGGTAGACAACATCGTATGTGTTTTTCAGGGCTGCCACGGCATCCTCATGCATGACGTCCTCCAGCCCCACACTGTTAACCTGAAGTCAAGGGAAACAGAGTTGAGACACAGCCAGAAAAGGCCATAAGGCAGAGAAACCAAGGACAAGGTGATAAGGAAGCCTGAGCCTGCCCAGGGTCTGCTGGTGAGACTCAGATCTGAACTAGACAAGTGTTTGGAGGTCCTCACCGCCAGGATCTTGTCCCCAATCTGCAACCTCCCGTCCTTGTGGGCAGCGCCCCCTTCGATGATCTTCGTTACATAGATGCTATTATCTCCAGGGATGTGCTGGTTCCCTACACCCCCTGCAATGCTGAAGCCAAGACCTAGATGGAGGAGAAGGCAGAGGTGGGTGCCAGATAATGTAGAAGTAAGCCTGGGACAGAGAAGAGTTAAGACATGGGTGAGAACCAAATGCATTTCTACCTTTAGGCCCCTTGATGAGCTTGATCTCCATGATCTTCTCAGCCGGGGGCTTCCGGCGCATGACATAAAGGCGAACGATGGAACCTGCCTCTTTGAGGGCCTCCACTGCTGCTGAGTGGGTCACCTCCCGCACATCCACTTCATTTACAAACAGGATGCTGTCATTGACCCTGGGGGCAGCAAGGAGGGCCTGAGCCGAGAGGGTCCTGCTGCCCTGGCCCTCCCTTTCACGGGAACTGGCCCCTCCACCCCTATCTCTTCTCCCCACCTGAGGCGGCCATCCTGGGCTGCAGCCCCGCCAGGAATGATCTTGGTGATAAAAATGGATGGGTCATCACCGATGTGGGGGTTGTCAGTGCCACCTGCGATGCTGAAGCCCAGACCTGAGTTACCCTGAGAAAAAGGAGGGGAAGAGAGTCAGTTCTTCTTACTGCCTACTCACTTCTGGCAAGGTGAGTGGAGACGGAGAAAGGCTGGGGATGTGGGGTCAGATCAGTAAAGACCAGGGGAGGGGTGCGTCACCTAAAAAACACAGGCACAGAGAGAAGCCCAGATGAGGAGACAAAGAGACTTGGATGGAATAGCCTGCTTACCCTTTCCAATGTGATCTCCTCGTATTCCATCTCCCCCTCGGTCCCGTTCACCTGCAACTCCAGCGCGGGCCAGAAACACAAACACAGTGAGACAGACATTCCTCTTGTCAAGTTGCCCTGACCCTGCTGCTGGGACCAGGCCCTCCCTCTCTCCCTACTTCCTCTGCAATGGCCCCATACCCAAAATGTAAACAACTCACATATCCAGGGGCTTCTAGGGTGTCTGTGTTGACAATCACAGGGGGAGAATTGGCCTGTGGGAGAACAAGGACAAGACATGCTACCTGAGGCTTGGCTTGAAGGGTAACCCATAACCAAGGGTCCCAACAGCCTGGGTCCTCATTAGCCTCTTAGCCAAGCCTTTTCTAGCCCCATTAGAGCTCCTCAACCGTCTTCCACGCACACGCAGATCTGCACACGTGCATGGATCCAGCGCAGCCCAGGTGGATGAAAGCAGGAAGAGAGAGACAGCCAGACGGTGAGGGGAGCAGCAGATGGTAATGAGTAGGGGGGAGGGGGTGCTCAGGGGAAGGGGAAAGGAGCTCATCACCGGATGTAACGCCATAGGGTGCTATATTCCTGATGTGCTAGACACATATACCCCAGGGCCCATGTCCACAGGGTCCTGCCCCCTTCTTGTCCCCACCTCTGTCCCTATCTCCACACCTACACACAGATATCTTAATAACCCTCTCCCAGATTTGGCCCTCACCTTCACACGCATTTGCCCTAAATCCTGGGACCCAGTAATTTGGGGTTTCCCCAGTTGCAGTCCCCTCCTTTCCTCTCACCCACCAGCCATCCTATCTACCCCTTTCTCCAAGGATCCTGTTGCCTAGCAACGGTATCTAAGCCCAGTCAAGGCCTGGGGAGACCCACCTCCGGAGACCCACCTCCTAGCGGCTCTGTCGTCAGGACAACAGGCGGGGAGTGGGGCGTGGCCTAGGGGCGATCAGAGTCCCGAAGGCATAAGATATCCACTAGCCCCGCCTCTTCTCCCCTGGGCTCCGCCCCCTCCCCCGTAGCTTGGAGAAGAACAGTCCCCCGCCGAAGAGGTTTGTATGTGGGCTCAACGCATTCTGAATAACCTGCCCCTCCATACCTCCCTCCTCCACGCCCCTCACCCTACGAAAAGCAAAGGACGTCAGGAAACGGGGAGTGGTGAAAGACATCCGGGTTCCAGCCTCTTTATCCTCCTTCCACCACACCATTCAAAAGAGGGTTAAAGTGGGGCGTGCCCAAGTCCCTGACGTCAGTCCCCTCTATGCAGCTGTAGATTCCGGGGCGGGGCCAACTTCGGGCTGGTCCAAGGGGCTTCCCCAATTGGCAGGGTAACCGAAGACATATCTCTATGGCAATGGAGGGAGGTCGCCTGGAATCGCCTTTTTGGGTCCCCAACTTATTTCCTCCTGAAGCAAATATTTACTAGGAGCCTATCAAGCCTGAGACACTCATCACAGATTCCCTAATCTCCCTCCCTCTCACCCTCTAAAAGGGTCCCTCTTCTTGCCTACAAACCACCAACTGTCAGTTTAACAGATTCCATACTCAAGTATCTGTCGACACCATTCTCTTACCCTTTAAATCTCAACAAATGCTGAGACCAACCAATACCCACTGACTCCAAAATCTCATCTGTATGTCCGTCCTCCGTCCCATACCCCATCTTCAGCCTCCATCCCCAGACTTCGTCAGTAACTACCTACTTCCACCCTACACTCTCCATCTCCATCCCTGTCCTAAACCCTGTTCCCACTCTCCAATTTCCACCTGCATTCTGCCCCAATGACCATCTCATCCTCCATCCCCTTCCCGGTCCCGATTCCATTCTACTCCCAGTCCTTATCAATCTCCTGCCCTCATCTTCTAACCCAGTCTCTGATTCCCAGAGAGATTAATACCATTCTCCATTATGCCATTTTAGAGCGCCAAGATTCCATCCCAAGTCACAATTCTTCACTTCTCAACCCACTCTCCATCTCCTCTGAAAATCAGAGCTTCTCCTGTGCCCCAGCTAAAGCCCTACCCTGAGTCTTCCCTGCCACATTTCAGACCTCCAGTCTCTACCTCTACTTGCCTCAGCTCCCTCCATAGCATGGACTAACCAGCATCCCCTCAAGCCTCCCTTCTCCCATCTTCCTTCTCTCAGGGGATGTAATGGCCTCACCTTGCAAAAAGCACCTCTAGTCTTCCTTCCTTCACTCCCTGCAGCCCTCCTGTGGGTTCTCACAGGAATACTCCACCCCATGGGCCCTGCTTTCAGATCCCAGTCTTACTCCTGTCTGTCCCCTGCCACAGGACCTCATACCCTTCTGTTGTCTCCCTATTTTTCTAAATGCCCAATAATGTTCTGTCCACCCCCCATTTCCTCTCCTGCCACCTCCTTCTCATGCCAAGACCTTCGGCTGCATCCCTGCCTCCTTCATCCATCAGCTCAGAAACCTCCCCATCTTCTTGGTGAAATGTCAACAAAATCCCCCTTCCCAGGGGGCCCTTCAATATCCAGAGATCCCCCATCCCACCCTACAATGCTCTTTTCGATCTCACAGCCTGTCTGGTGCTCCCCCAGTCTGCCCATCCTGGACCCCAAAGTAGGGAAACTGAAGGGGAAAGAAAACAGAAAGAATTGAGAATGGAAGGTCTCAGAAACAAGACTAGGATAGGCTGGAGGTGGGAAACAGCAAAGAGAAGGAGAAGTGGAAACAAGTTGTGGTGATAATGGGGAGAAAAGGGGCATGGGAAAAAGTCAGGGTGTAGAGGAGGAAGAAAGGAGAGAAGATAAAGATGAGTAGAAACGGGATAACCGGGAGACGACCAGCGGCTGCAGAGGACTGAGCTGGGGATCAGGAGAAGGAGAGGGAGAATGCGTGGGAGGAAGAGAGAGACAGCATCAAGAACCAGCCAGCCAGTGGGGAGGGAGCAGCCACAGAGAGGAGGAGGGAGCAGTAGAGGAAGCAAAGGCTTGGGCAGTGGACGGAGGCAGAAAGGCCCAAGGACTCAAAAGTCTCAGACGAAACAGATGGAAAAGGCTAGAGACGCTGGGACAGGGAGAGCCAGGCCCAGAGGGATGGGGGGAGGAGGCGGGTATGGAACAAGAGCAAATGAGGCAGCAGGCGCTCTGAACAGTTCTGGAAACGGAACCGGGGGTGTAAAGGAATGAAGAGGTCCAGGTGTGGGAGGTATCCTGGGAGTACACACATCTCAACACACCAACAACAAATTTGGGGCTAACACCCCCTCCCAGTTGCCTGGCCTCTGTTTCTTCTCTGTGGGACCAAACTGTACCACAAGTGCCCCCTTCCCCAGACCCCAGGAACTCAAGACCCAGACAACACCCCCTCAATCCCAGCATTCCTCCCCATGGCTCTCGCAGTACCGGCCCTTAGGGGTTGTCGCAGCTCCGAGGTTCCGAGGGCCACACTGGGGAGTGGGCCGCCAGGGTCTCCTACCTTGAGGGGGGAGAGGTGGGCGTGGCCCACGACCCCATGGACGGCCTCGAGATGGGACAAGTTCCTCTCCAACACGTGCACCAGCTCGGGGGCGTTTACCTGGTTGGGGAGGTGGGCCGGGCTGTGCTCCAGAGGGGGCGTGTCTTCATCTTGGTAGCGGTATTTCTGGGGATGGGGACGGCGGTGTCATTGGGGCCGGTCCAGTGCCTCAGGCTCTAGGCAGCCCGCCCGCCCAGGCCGCCTCCATTACCTCCAGCCAGTGCAGTGCGGAAGGCCCTGGGGCCAGACCAGCTCCTCCCCCTCCCTCTCCTCCAGCCCATTGGCTCCCCTCTCTCCACCCTCCCACCAGCCCCCTCGCTGCCAGGGCCTCGGCACCTCTCATCTCTCCCCAAATCCCAGACCCAACCCCCAACTTCTTACATCCAGGCCCTCCAGTCTGAAACTCTCTCCTCATGGTTGGTTTCGCGACCCCTTTCCTAAGCCTTGATCTTCAAGTCCAGTCAGACCTCCAGCACTCCCATTCTCTAGGTCCCATCTCCAATTTCTCAGCTTCCCTCAACATCTTAATCCCACTTCCCCTTCCTAATTTCCATTTCTCAGTCTCCATCTCCCAAACTCCAATAGCGGCTCCTGTTCTGCATTCCACCCCACCCCCACCCTCACTGCCTCAACCTTCCCATTCAGCTTCTGCCCAGGAGCCCCAGTTTCTCCAGTACCTAGCAAGTTCTAGAAGGAACTTGACCTCTGTCCCGCAGGGAGGACAAGGCTAGGCCTAAGGAGCTCTTCCACTACTGGTCTCCACCCCCTAAAATAGCCTACAGCCCAGCAAGGGGTTGGGGAGGAACAAAAGCAATTGGACTGAGGATGGGGGCTGGAATGGGTGCCAGGTTCCCTGATTGAGACCTGGGGTAAAGTGCTGAGCTCAGGGTGAACTTCCAGGTCTTTCTTAGCCTTAGGGAAGAAAGATCCAGCCATGGCCCCTAACTAGCAACTAACCACCAGCTATTTCATGGGTCCTAGTGGAGTCCTGGGAGTCCTGGTGTGGCGCTGTGGGTTAATGCGCCAGACTCCAAAGCCCTTTGAACTGCAAGATCGGCGGTTCAAGCTCACCAACTGCTCCTCGGAAACCCTATACAGGGTCGCTATGGGTCGGAACCGACTCGACGGCACTTCACCACCACAACAAGCGGAGTCCTGGTGTGGCGCTGTGGGTTAATGCGCCAGACCGCAAAGCCGTTTGAACTGCAAGGTCGGCGGTTCAAGCACACCAGCTGCTCCTATAGGGTAGGAAACCCTATACAGGGTCACTATGGGTCGGAATCCACTCGTTGGCATTTAACAACAAGTGCTAACTTGATAGATTAACTGGGGGGAAAAAGGCAGATACAAACAGCATTGAGGGGAGGCAGCTTTGCCTGGGTTCTTCATATGGGCCTCTGCACTTTGGCTGCTCCCCTCCTCAGGAGTGGGCTGTTCAAACTCCTGTTTAGCAAAGGGGTAAGAGGATACCACAAGGAGCTCTGGTAGCGTAGTGGTTACGAATCGGGCTGCGAACCTTAAGGTCAGCAGTTCGAAACTACCAGCTGCTCCGCGGGAGAAAGATGAGGCTTTCTACTCCCGTAAAGATTTACACCCTCGGAAACCCTGTACAGGGTCGCTATGGGTCGGAACCGACTCGACGGCACTTAACAACAACAACAACAAGAGGATACCACATATAGGACTCCCTCAGGGACTGGAAGACAGCACATATACATAAAAAGAGAAGATAGAATTTCTGTCCCATAGAGTACCCAGCACTTGGAGGTCAACAGTTACAGATCAAACCAGAGTAAGCTTATCAAAGTCAATGCCAGATTCTAGAAGATGGTTCTGAAAATGGTGAGGATGATGAAGCAAAGGTGAGAAAGTTACCCAATTCTGGCTGTAGTTTAAAGGTGCAGTAAGAGAATGGGAAAAGGAAAATGGTCCTGGCCACATAAAAACTCCCAAACCAATGACAGAGAGACAACTAGAACCAAGAAGCACCTTGGCTGAGGAGCCTTAAAGAAGGAAAACAGGGGTTCACAAAATAGTCTTTGTGCAACAGAATTGGAAGGAGATGCCTGAACTTCAAGTTTTGACGCCGTAGGTACAAAAAATAGAAATACAAGAAGAGAAAATAGGAATATGATGGTGGGGGGCGGGGTGGTATGCGCTAGTCAGTTCCAACTCACAGTGACCCTGCATAGGGTTTCCGAGGCTGTAAATCTTTAGGGGAGCAGTAAGCCTCATCTTTCTCTCATGGAACAGCTGGTAGTTTTGAACTACTGACCTTGAGGTTAGCAGCCTGACTTATAACCACTACACTGCCAGAGCTCCTTAGGTGGAATGTTGTTGTTGTTATTAAGTGCCGTCGAGTCGGTGCTGACCCGTAGTGACCCCGTATAGGCTTTCCAAGGAGCAGCTGGTGAGCTTGAACCACCGACCCTGTGGTTCAAATGACTTTGCAGTCTGGAGCATTAACCCACAGTGCCATACCAGGGGGAATGTAGGCAAATGTTATTACTGTTAGCTGCCATCCAGTTGGTTCCTGACACATGGTAACCCCCAACTTAAGGAGACCCTATGCACAAGAGGGTGAGGCTGTTGCGACCACTGTTATTATTGTTAGGTGCCATTGAGTCAGTTCCAACTCAGATCATTCCTTCGTAGAGCAGAATAAAATGCTGCCTAGTCCTGGACCATCCTCACAATCTTTGCTAGAGTTCATTGAACTCATTGTTACAGACATTGTGTCAGTCAACCTCATTCAAAGTCTCTCTCTTGTTCTCTTGATCCCCTATTTTACCAAGCATGATGGCCTTCTCCAGGAACTGATCCCTCCTGATAGTATGTCCAAAGTACATAAGATGAAGTCTCTTCATCTTTCATAGGAGCGTCCTGGCTGTACTTCTTCCAAGACAGATTTGTTTGTTCTTCTGTGCCCCTCCACACCACCACCACACACATGCACACACTGCCTACATAGGATTTCTGAAGCTGTACATCTTTACAGCCACAGACTCATCTTTCTCCCACAGAGCGGCTAGTGGATTTGAACTGCCAACCTTGCTATTAGCAATACAGTGTTTATCCTACAGGGCCACCAGAGCTCCTGTTATTCTGGCAGTGCATGATTTATTCAATATGCTTCACCAACACCATCATTCAAAGGAATCAATTCTTCTTTGGCCTTCCTTATTCATTGCCCAGCTTTCAAATGCATATGAGGCAATTGAAAATATCATAGCTGAGTCAGACACGCCTAAGTCCTCAAAGTTACATCTTTGCTTTTGATCACTTTAAAGAGGTCTTTCTCAACAGTGCAATATGTCATTTCATTTCTTGATGCTGCTTCCATGGACATTAATTGTGGATCCAAGTAAAATTAAATCCTTGACAACTTCAATATTCTCTCCATTTATCATGTTACTCATTGGTTCAGTTGTTAGGATTTGTGTCTTTATGTTGAGGCACAATCCATATGGAAGGTCATAGTCTTTAATCTTCATTAATAAGGACTTCAGCAAGCAAGGTTGTGTCAGATGCATATCATACGTACGTTGTTAATGAGTTTCCCTCCAATCCTGATGCTGCATTCTTCTTCATAAATCCAGCTTCTCAGATTATTTGCTTAACATGCAAGTTGAATAAGTATGGTGAAAGCATACAACTCAAAAGTACACCTTTTGCAAACCACAAGGTCCGCAGTTCCAAACTACCATCTGTTCCGCGGGAGAAAGATGAGGCTGTCTGCTTCCGTAAAGGTTTACAGCCTCGGAAACCCTATACAGGGTCACTATGAGTTGGAACCGACTCCACGGCACATAACCACAACAACAATATCCCCTTATTCTGTTCAAACAACTGCCTCTTGGTCTATGAACAGGTTCCATGTGAACACAATTTAGTGTTTTGGAATGCCTATTCCTCAAAATGTTATCCAAAATTTGTTATGATCCATAAAATCTAATGTTTCATAGCCAATAAAACACAGGTAAACATCAATAACCTTTCTCAAAGTCTATGCTGTCTTAGATAATAGAGTCCTATGAACTGAAGAGGCCTTTCATTCCATACCCTGGCAAGGAGGTCTTCAGTCTGAACAGAGCACAGCTGAGGGGCAGTGCCCCAAAGCTGGGGGTCAGAGGAGTGGGGAGGAAGCATTAGAAACCCAATGCTGTTGAGTCAATTCGAACTCATGGCAACCCCATTTGTTACAAAGTAGAACTGCTCCACAGGGTGTTCTTGCTCCATAGGTCATCTTTACAGTTGCAGTTCACCAGGCCTTTCTTCTGTGGAGTTGCTGGGTGGGTTCGAACTGCCAACCTTTAGGTTAGCAGCCAATAGCAAACTATATGCACCACCCAGGGACTTTTCTCATGTCACTACAGTGATACCCTGCGTGTTATATGAAGCAAAGCTAATAGCATTTTAAGCCTGGAGAAGGCTTTGAGCTCAACCTTCCTCCATCTTCAACCCACCTCAGAGAGAAAATTCCTGAATCTGAAGAAATGATAAGTTGCACCTAAAGAAAATTGAAGGGTGAAGAAAGATACTTCATCATTCATTCCAGAGAGGAAATGAAGGTAAACGTTTATGGGTGATACCTCAAACACCTCTTACCCCATTTCCATGGGGGAGGAGGGTAGTCTGGAACTGATAAAAAGGCTTTAGGAACTGGGAGTCAATGTGAAGGGAATGAGAAACTAAAAAAAAAGGACACCAATGATTCCAGAATGTGTCTGGAGAAGGTTAGGGAAGGCCTGCGTTCAGTGCATGGAAATTTTCAATGTACATGTAGTAAGAAAAAAAAAAAAGAAATGTCTGGAAGTGGGGGTAGGGCAGAGTAATTCTGAAACTGCAAACTTGGGGGTGGGGGCAGTTCGGTTCAACACCTCAGTCCTGAATTACAGGATAACTAAAGCACAGCAGACAGGAAAGGAGGACCCTCCCCTTTTCTACCCCATTGGGACTCAGCGCCCCCTGACCGGAGGCAGCTCAGATGCGGTTGGGTCCAAGTCTGCACCCCCAATATAATAGGTATAAAATCAGCAAAAGACCTGGGGGATACAGTCGCTGTTGTTTCTTCCCCCTTGACCCCATCCTCACAGAAACCCCAGTTGCACAAAATGACTTGGAACCTAGGCTTTCACCCCAAAAAGAGAGGGGTGTAATTGCAAGTGCATGATGATATGAGGCGTGACCCACTGCGCCAATCCTGGAGAAGTTGCAACCCAGAGACCCCGCACCAAGCAGAGGGAAGAGCAACAGCACTTGAAGCTTGCATCCCGAAATTTTGGGGGATCCCGGAAGAGGGGAGCAGGGCCAGAGCCCATACCGCGGCACGTACCACGCAGAGACACATGGAGGCGAATCTGTTCCGAGCCGACATGGAGAAGGGGTGGGGGACCGAGGGGAGGGGTGGGTGGGATAGCAAGGGTCCCGGGGTAGGGGAGGGGGAGGGGCAGAGGGGCGGGGGCTGCGGCGGCAGCGGCGACTGGAGGCTGCAGCCCGGGGGGGGGGGGGAAGCAGCGCCTGCGCAGTGCGGGAGAGCGTCACGCTGGGAGAGGGTTGAAGGGAGACCCTCTTAGCCACTAACTTCCCAGGTACCAACTATTTCTCTGTGGACTTCACTTCCCACAATATACTCCTTTTCCGACGCGACAAACAGCCCCCTAAAGATTATCAGTTCATCTCTTTGGTTCTCAGGTACTCCTTATTCCAACTAATCCCTTATCCCCAAAATCACTAGATCCCCCCTAACGGGTACAAACTTCATTGGATCTCTCACCACTACTGGACTCCTAAGTGGCAGCAAAGGAAACAGCACTTCTATCTCACTTCACAAGGATCCCGGAGGGATCTAAACTATATCTTCCATCAGCCCCCATCCCACTCCTGTGATTGTGCAAAGCATCCCTTCAGATTATAAAACATCTCCCATGCTACACAGCACAATTCTCCCCTGTAGTCCAGGCCCATCCAGGCCAGAACAATGCTTCTGCATTAAAGGGCCATAGATCCTCCTTGTGCCCTCAAATTTTATATCCCTTAAGCTTACTTAAGGGATATAAATCCCTTTCTAAATTGTGTTGTTAAATGCCATCAAGTCCCAACTGACTTATCGATCCTGTAAGAGTTTCTGAGGAGCGGCTGGTGGGTTTGAATGGCCAACCTTGCAGAAAGCAGTCCAGTACTTAATCTAGAGCACCACACCAGGACTCTAAATCTTATATATCCCTTAATCCACTGATCAGCCAAACATACAAACAAAACCCCACGGCCATCAAGGCAATTCCAATTCATAATGACCCTGTACAGGGTTTCTGAGACTGTACATTAAGGAAGCAGAAAGACTCATCTTTCTCCCAAGGGGCAAATGGTGGGTTTGAACTGACAACCTTGTGAATTGAAGCAGTCCAGTGCTTATTCTACGGTGTCATTAAGGTCTCCTTAATCTACTAGCAGAGACCTTGAAATCAGCACCAATATTATTTAAATCCACTGTAAACATCCAGAGAGTGAGTCTTCAAAATTATTTGGGGTACTCTGTCAAAATCCCTAAATTTAATGAGATTCTCATGACTGCCTAATATATGTACTGACAGGTTAATTCCAACTCATAGCGAGGAGTCTGTATAGGGTTTCCAAGGCTGTAAAACACTGTGGCAGCAGAAACTCTCTTTCTACCATGGAGTAGCTGGGGGAGTCAAATCACCAATCATGCGGTTAACCGCCCAGCTCATAACTTCCTAATATACCAGTCTCCAATACTACCAGACTCCAGTTTCAGCGAATACTAACTCTAATTTAAAGATGACCATCCAAATTTAATTTCAATTTCTTTATGTATTCCCAACCCTTAAATTAAGAGAGATTTCCCTACACTTTTTCTTTATTCCCAAATCCATAGATGACTCTCTTTGCATCCTGCCATGCCTGCATCTTAACATCCCCATGATTCTGAATTCCTGATTGGAGATAACCCCAAATATATCTCCCCCACACCCAAGTCTCAAAAATATTCACCAAAATAAGACCTGGCCTGCAATTTACAGTGTCCTTACAAATCTTCCACACATACAATACCCCCAGAACCAGTAACCTTAAGTCTCTTTGGAGGCTTCCATTTCCCCAAAAAAAAAATGAACTTGAAAACCTCTCTTCCAAATATCCCATCCCATTCCCTCCTCCAGCTGAACGCCACTAATCCAGCACTTAAAACCTGTAAGTGGGTTTCTCAAATTTGCTGTTTGGTATCCCTAAAATGCCCACACATGGACGCTACAAAGAGAACAACCCTAGAATCTTGCCTACTCTCTCTTTCCATTGGTCTGCAAACTGTTAGATGTGTCCCCACCTCCCTCAAGATGATCCCCGATGCCCTAGTTTCTTATCTGGATAGAATGCTTGAATCCTAGGAAGAAGCTGCGCAAGGGATTGGACTCAAAATTCTTTCCAGAATAAAAATGCGCATGCCCTAATTCTCCACCAGTGGGCGCTAAGGTCCATTAAGACACTATCCCATCCCCCATTTCCTTTTTCCCTCCATTTTCCGTTTCCCTGTTGCCTGGCAACGAGGCAATCAAGGATTTTTGTTGTCGCCTAGCAACCGTCTCCCGGGAACATAGAGAGGAGGTAGGAGGGGTGCTCTGATTAAATCTGAACAGACCTCCATCTTAGAGAAATTGAGACGTCAGATCTCCCAGCCCCTGGATTCTCCTTTCCAAAGACCCCGGAGTCCCACAGTTGCTTAGACAACAAGCCCCTCAAACCTTGTCTCTTTATGGCACGTGGGGACCAAACCCCGCCCCTTTTGAATCAGCCCCGCCCTGATCTGGTCAGGTAGCCCAGCCTTTCCCCCTCGCCCCGCCCCTTCCCAAGGGCTGGTGCCCATCTCCTTTTATAGAGTAAGCAGACTCCGCCCACCTGCCTCCAGAAGACCACGCCTCCATCCACTTCCCGCCCATTCGCTCCCCCATCTCGCCTACACTGTCCCTCCGCCACGCCCCAGTCAGCCAATGAATGAGGCCGTTGGCCACACTGCCCCGCCCCCGACTTCTAAGCTTTGTCCAATAAGGGCCACCCGGAGGGTTTAACCATTACGTCTCCAGGGTTCTGGGCCAAATATCCTGGGTCTTTTCCCCACTTTCCTTCCTCCCCCACTAGTTCTGCTCCGCCCTCCGCCACCTTCGCCCGGCCCTCATCGTCAGCCACGCAACTTCAGTCGTCGCCGGTTACTATGGCAACGGCGGCAGCAGCGCGGAGGGGGGGAGGGACGGGGGCGGAGTGGGAGAAAGAGATGCTCAGAGATCGAGAGATACTGGCAGAGATATAGGCACGAAGTTAGAATAAGTAATAGCTATAAAAAGTCGGAGTTTGCACAGGGCCTGGCACGTAGTAGCCACTCAGTAAATGTTTCTTAAATTTCTGCGGCAGGAGCCTAAATATAGGCAATGAAAGATGAAGTGCTCTCAGACGGAGCTGGGGAGCTCAACAACCGCAACGCCCAGCATTCTGTGGGGCAGGAGCCGTGTGCCCCCTGCTGGCTTTTCCTGGGCTACCCTCCACTGCCCTGGATAGAGTTGGACCACAACTCCCAATGAACCCATTGGCAATAATCTTGTAACACTGAGGGAGTTTGTGCCTCACGGCCTTCTGGGAGTTGAAGTCCCCAGCATCCCACGGCTAACAAGTTTTCTAGCAAAGGAATGAGGCAAGTCTGAGTCGCCACACATCTCTAAGACCCCCAAATGCATAATCCTCTCTGCACAAACCTACGCCCTTCCAGGATACCCAACCCTGCACTCCATCGGTGAAGTGGGGAATCGGGGAGGAGGGTAAATAGGCCCCTCTGAGAATAGCTACCAGTGCAGGCAAGCCCCTCACCCTCGCTCACATATGTATGTTCACGTGTTGGAAACAGAGCCCACACATTCCTAATGGATTTTCTATCAACACCAGTACATAGAGGACCACAGCCAGGGAGCTTAAGACCAAGGAAGCAGGCTAACGGCAGGAGGTAGAAAGAGCAGAGGATCAGACAGGCATTACAGCAGCCTGGGCTAGTGAAACTGAAGCACAAGTATCTACTGAAACTGCCAGGGGGTGGTGGATAAGGGTAGGAAGCAGACTGGGAGAAGGCCCACAGAATATGGGAAGAAGCAATTGGCCCTGGGGAGCCGGCTGGGGCTCTGGACCTGAAAAGTCCTCAGTTTCCAGTCTCTTCCATCCACTCTCACACACGTGCATAATGCATGTGTACACATATGTGTGAGTTTGTGGCAAAGAACATGTGTGTCCTCAGCTCCCTCCCTTCAGACGCTGCTGTTCCCACTAAATATAACCCCCTCCCCAGCCTGTGACTCACGCGGACCCCGCCTCCCCCGGCCCCCACTTCCTGTCCCACCCCGCAGCCCCCAGCTGCCTGCCACCCGCCCAAGCCTCCCTCTACACACCAAGCATTCAGCTTTCCAGTCCCAAAGGCTCTCAGCAAAGACCTACCTAGGTATCCTGCATTCCATCAGGCGCCTGCTTGCCCTCCCTCCCCATGCAAGATTTCCTGCCCTTTCCAGGGATACTCTGATACAAATCCTCGAAGCTACCAGCCTTGCCCTCCTCCTACTCCTTTTCACCCCAGTAACCTCAGTCAGAAGTCCTGAGGGACCCTTAAAGCCAGGTGTCCTTCCCACCTTGATTCCAAGTGTCAGGAGGTAGCAAAACATCTGCTCTTCCTCTTTCTCAACCAGGGATAGATGCAGTGTGGGAGGAGATGGGGTCTTGAGCACCTGCCTAGGCCACCCCAAATTTTACAACACCCACCTGGTCCCCTTCCTTAAATTTCCTCTTTCCCTAAACCTCTTCTCTCTTCCCCTGGAGCTAGCAACCACAGCTGCTTTAACCTTTACTTCCCAGGAGGGTACCCCAAATTCTAACCTCCCTGGTCCATTCATTCAGGTGATCCTATGTCAGGCCTCAGCATTCCGACAACTCCTAGTATCCCCATTCCATAAGATCAAGTCCCCAAATTAACAGTGCCCTCAAATTGAGGGTGCACCTCCAAATATATCTTGTTTTATAGTCTTAAGGCCTACCCCCTCCCTACCACTTGACACCCCAGACCAGTCAGGCACTCACAACCAATAACCCTCTCCCTTACACACAGGAACCCCCCAAAATTAGACAAGAAACCTAGAAGCTAACTTGTCCCCAGGAGGGATGAGGACCCCCACACACACCTAGCCCACCTTCCAACATATACAAGCAGAACTCCCATGTGAGCCCAGCTTCTCCTCAAGTCTTCCTCAAGCATCATTGGTGAGCCCCCAAATTCACACACCCCCAAACCACAAAGCACCCCAATTTTTCCATTTCTATACAGGTACCAAGAGATCACTCCAGAGGGCACCTGTGGCCGAACCTAGATTTCTCTTGATATGTGAACCCCAAAACTAAATTATGATCCCCAAATACATCCTTCTAATGCTCTTACCCTAGGGCCCCCACTCCCAGATGAGGTTCGCCTAACCTCTTCCCACAACTCGTTACCCTCCCCCAGTTCACAGCCCCCCCCATCACGCTTACCTTGGTTGTCACTATACAGAGACAGTCCATGTTGGGGGGCCTGGCCGCGGCGGCGGGTAAGGGGCTCTGACTTCATCGGAGTTTCGTTCCTCCCCTCCGCGGGTTCTCACCCCTCCCCCCTCCGCACCCCACTTTTGCAGGGGGGGCCAGGATGGGGGGAGGGGTGAGAGGGGAAGGAGGAGGTTGGAGAAAGGAAGGGTAGGGGAGCGTGGGAGGGAGGGGAAAGGGGCCCTAAAAAGGGGTCCCCAGTACAGGGGAGGGGGCTTGGGGAGCACACCTCGATTCTCAGGAGGGGCGGGGGCAGCGGGGGCTGACAGCCCCGGGGTTCGGGGGCTGGGGCATGAGCTGGGGTGGGGGAGGGGAACTGGATTTCGGGGAGCCCCGGGGTAGGGAGAGTCTTGCCTAATGGCCAAGGGCTAGAGGCCGTGGCGGGGGGGGGGGGGGGGTAGGAGGTGGCAGCGGCGGAGGGAGCAGTGGAGCCGAGGAGGGAAAGGGAGAGAGGAGAGAGGAAGCAGGGGGAGGGAGGGAGCGAGCGAAGAGCGAAAATGGGGGGGGTGCCTTGGCACAGTTAACTCCTTCGGTGCTGGCAAGAACCCGGATAATGGGAAAGGCGCTAGAAGCAGAAGCAAAGAAACCCTGAGGCAAACATGGAGACCTGGCCAGCCACCAGCGATGATAATGAAGACAAGAGAGGAGGGCTTTCATTTCTTGGGAGAAGCACCCCGAGTGGGACTGGGTGCACCCATGGTTGTTTAAATAGGAGGAAAACCGTGGTGGGGTTAGGGGGAAGGGAGGGAGTGGCAGGAGGGAATCCCTTGGGGTCTGCCTCTCCCAGGGTTCTCAGGAGGAAGGTAGCAAAGTCCTGAACTCTTTAGTGCCTGAAATTGGGGCAGGTCAGGAAAGCAAGGGTAAGAAGAAGGGGCTACAGGATAGATAGAAGTAAGTACATCCTCAAGCCCCCTATGCCACTTAGCACTGGATTTCCTCACCCAAGAACCCAAATCTCTGAAATGTTAGCAGTACTTTCCTGACCCCTCAGTCACCCACCCCCTTTTCTGACTCTTTGAGATGCAGGCATCATAATAGTCCAGGATGTCTGTCACAGAAATAGAAGTGAGTTACCCTCCTCCAGGGCGGCGGGGTTCTCTGGGGTCACCTATGCTCTGTTAAGATTGTCAATGCTGGTGGAGATCAATGGGGGAAAGTCCTGAATGGGACTTCCGAACCAGCCCTGAAGTCCACGACTGTCTTCAGAGGCCCAAGTCAGCCCCTCAGAACATTGGTGCTACTCACCCAGCAAGGCCTGGAAGAGGTCACTGTGTGGCACCGTGAGGAGCGGAGGTGCCCACCGAAGTAGTGGAGGGGCCCGGAACCAAAAACCTGATCTAGGAGCTAGTGAAATGCAAATGAGGGAGGATTGAGGTCAGGAAGAGACCAGGCCAGAGAGAGTCACACAGCTTTACCTCATCTCCCCCACTCTTTGCTCTTATACCCAGACTCCATGGAAAGGTTGAGAAGTATTCCACAGAGTCCCAGCCTCCCAGTTCACTCCCAGGCCTCCCCATAAAAACCTGTCTTTCACCTCTTGGTCTCTCAGACATCTCTCTTCTCTCACTTTAATCTCCTTAATCACCCCAGATTGGAGTTAAATTGCCTTCTCCCAACCCAATTTTGGCTGTTAGGTAGTCTCTGAACTGACCTGACCTGCTAGCTGTTCCATTCTTCCCTCAGTGCCCAGACAACCCCACACCAACTGCCCCTGACACCCTGGCCACTTGTCCCCATAAATTGGCATGATTTAGCTACACTTCCCTGAGGGTCTGGGAAAGAAGGTCTCCCCACAAGGGGACTCCTGCAACACAAAGAAAAGAAAGCAGCTCTCTTCCCACTTGGGCCAGTCCCCGGTGGAAATTGTGGGAAGAGAGCGATAAATTCGCAGGAATTTCTCCATGGAGGTCTGGAAAAGCTTGGGAGAAAGAAGGACTCACTAGAGAATGCCCGGCCCACAGTTCCTCTCAGGACTGGGTCACATTTATCTGCCTAGAGCAGAGATCTCTGGAAAGACTGGAGAACATAGAGAAAGGATTAGAATGTCTGAGGTTCTAAAGCAGAGTTAGTGAGCAAAGGAGGTCTTTCTACTGTGAAATTTTAGGTGCTTCAAAATTAGTGACACCTTCTAGGTTTAAGGAGGATGAAAGCTTGGGACACACACCTTGAACTGACTCCCCCACTGACCATTTCCTTCCTTTTTGTTTTGATGTTAAGAGATGGGTTGGACGACTACCTTGTCTCTGCCACTAATCTTACAATTTCTCTCACCTCTTCTAACTTCTCCTGGGAAGTCCTCCCTTCAGGTCTACCCTTCATCTCTCTGGATGCAGTCGGTTAAGTTTCTCCCTCTTCTGTCTCATACTATCTTATCATCCTTTCCAAGGATTAGACGCTAACTTGGACAAACAAAATGAAGGAGTCTGAGGGATGCTTGGTATCGCTCCAGGTCAATCAGAACGCGGGAGCTGGGGGTGGGAGCAGGGAGGAGTGTTGCTATGGAACTACGATTTCCAGTGTGCCTCGGGGCCCGGAAACCCCACCCATCCACCTCTCGGTGCATTGTGGAGAATGAGTCAAAGTGGGGGGCGGGGAAACCGGACCTTGGGAGGCAGGACGTGAGTGTGAGGTCAGCCAACACTCCAGACAGAGGCGGCGGGTGCAGCGCGGAGATGCAGGCGGCTAAGATGGCCCCGGGAGTGGGACGGCAGCTGCTGCGCTTCGGGGGCAGCAGGTCTGTGTCCATTAGGAGGGACTAGGGGCAGCAGACCTAGGGATTGGACCAGGACTGAATCTCATTCTCCACAGCTCGCGACCCAGTGTGTTCCTGGGGCAAGCCCAACCCAGCCGGATCCGACGGGCCTATGTCACTGGAGCCGCACAGGTAAATGACAGCGGATGTGTGTGTGTGTATGTATGTAGAGAGTGGAATTCCACCTCCTCGCTACCGCCAGGGGGGTCTCCCTCTTGGCCCCAGTCATCTGTCATCCGCTCTGGCACCAAAAGTAGGGGAAAGGGCAGGCCAGGGTGCCCTATGGGTAAAACTAGGGGAAAGGTCGTAGGATTCACCCTCCCTCTCACCCTGCCTGTTCCCAGACTATCCTTGGCACATCTAAGTCCCCTTCCACATCTTAACGAATCATCTTTCTCCAGGCGGTTGTGGACAAGTCAGAGTCTGTGTCTTCTGATGTCTCCGTCAAGGAAAGCCAGGTTAAGGAGGTATGTAGTTCCCAAGTCCGGAGGCAGTGAGCTGGGGTAGACATCCACCCCTCCAGCCAACTCCCTACAATCGACTTCTCCCTGCCTAGGAATCTAAGTCCTTTGCTGTGGGAATGTTTAAGGGCCAGCTCACCACACACCAGGTGTTCCCATACCCATCTGGTAAGGACAGGGATCATCAAAGCTGGCGCCCCGGGGCAGGGGGTGGGGGTGGTGTCAATACAGGCCACTGCCTGACCTGCCTGGCTCTTCTACCTCCCTGCAGTGCTCAACGAGGAGCAGACACAGTATCTCAAAGAGCTGGTGGACCCTGTGTCCCGTTTCTTTGAGGTGAGGGATGGTTGGGGCTAGAGTGCTGGGCTGGGTCCCTTCCAGGCTTTCAATATAAAAAGTACCTACATGGGATCCTATGCCTTCCCAGGAAGTGAATGATCCTGCCAAGAACGAAGCTTTGGAGCAGGTGGAGGAAAACACCTTGAAGGGCCTCAAGGAGCTGGGGGCCTTTGGTCTACAAGTGCCCAGTGAACTGGGTGGTGTGGGCCTCTGCAACACCCAGGTGAGGGGAGCCCCCTCCACCCCTCCCTGGGATCTCAGTCTACTCCAGCTTCCGGACTTCCCTTACTCCTGGGATCAAGGTCTCTGCCAAACAGCGGCACTGGGGCTTATGTTCCCACTGTATACACAACCAAACCAAAACCCACTGCTGCGACAGAGAACTTCTTTACAGAAGCAGACTGCCACATTCCTCACGTGGAACGATTGGTGCATTCGAACTGCCAAACTTTCTGTTAGCAGCCGAGTGCCTTAATCACTGTACAACCCAGACTCCTACTGTATACACACACACACCCAAACATACAAATGACATGAAGCCCCTTAGGGCCATGGACCTCACCTTGACTCCCAAGTCCTAATGAATCTCTAAGCAAGTGGGGACCAACAACTTAAAGCTTCCTTCCCACTCATACCTGGCTGAGACCTTTTCCTTAGTTTTGCTCGCTGTCTCCAAACGGCTTGGTCCAGGCTAGGTCCTGTTCCATTCTACTCACTTGGGCAGGTCCATCAGCAACCAATTACAGCTTACCCTCCTGTTTCTCTTCCAGTATGCCCGCTTGGTGGAGATCGTGGGCATGCATGACCTTGGAGTGGGCATCACCCTGGGGGCCCATCAGAGCATCGGTTTCAAAGGCATTCTACTTTTTGGCACAAAGGCCCAGAAAGAAAAATACCTTCCCAAGCTGGCATCTGGTGAGGCAGCCCTAGAGACAGGGAATTGGGGGTGTACTGGGCTTGGCACAAATTAGCCTGGTTGGCACAGAAGATAGCTGCACACCTGGGCCTGTTTGAGGGGGATTCTGGGGCAGCCTAATGAGTGTGCTGGTGGGAAAATGTAGACTGAATGTTCCCAGAGGGGTTAAGCAGAGGGAGAAGAGGGCTCTGCTGGGTTAACTTCGATGCCATCAGGATCCATGGTATAAAGCAGCTCTCTTCACAACAGGGGAGACTGTCGCGGCTTTCTGTCTAACTGAGCCCTCCAGTGGGTCAGATGCAGCATCCATCCGAAGCTCAGCTGTGCCCAGCCCTTGTGGAAAATATTATACCCTCAATGGAAGCAAGATCTGGATCAGGCAATCTTTTTCTCCTCTTCACCTTCCCCAATCCCCGGTTCCACTGCTCCGTCCTCCTTGCCCTGACTCTCCCCTAATTTTTTCACAGTAACGGGGGCCTGGCAGAAATCTTTACAGTCTTTGCCAAAACACCAGTTAAAGATGCATCCACCGGCTCCACAAAAGAGAAGATCACAGCTTTTGTGGTGGAAAGAAGCTTTGGGGGTGTTACCCAGTGAGTGGGTTGGGTGTTGGAGGAAGTGGCAGGGCCAAGAAGGGGTTAGTACTGGGCTGGGGGGGTGGGGGGAAGGGAACAAAAGCCAAACCAGATGCATAGCATGTTCCCGTTGGGATCAATATATATGGAAATGACCTTAAGCAAGCTTGGACTTCCAACAGTGAGTCAAACCCATGGTAGCAGGGCATGTGGCCTGTACTTCTTGTACTCTGGAAGTATATAGTTCCTCCTTGGTTCATAAGGAACGGGGCAGTTTCCTACTCTGATAGTGACTTGTTGAACACACCTCTGCTTCTCTACCCCACCCCATCACAGTGGGCCCCCTGAGAAGAAGATGGGCATCAAGGCCTCCAACACAGCAGAGGTGTATTTTGATGGGGTACGCGTACCATCAGAGAACGTGCTGGGTGAAGTGGGAGGCGGCTTCAAGGTTGCCATGCACATTCTCAACAATGGACGGTTTGGCATGGCTGCAGCGCTTGCCGGCACCATGAAGAGCATCATTGCTAAAGCGGTGAGTACCTGCCAGACTCTCCAGTTGCTCAACTCATACTGACCTATTCCCCACTGCCCTTGAGTTCATTCCAACTCCTAACACTATAGCACAGCAGAACTGCTCCATAGAGTTTTTGAGATTATAAATCTTCACAGGAACAGCCAGCCTCTCCATGGAGTGGTTGGTGGGTTTGAACTACCAACCTTGTGGATTCAGTTTATTCTACAATACCACCAGGGTTCCTATTGCTAACCTAATCTGAGTCATACTGCCCCCTTGCCATGTGTCCTTATTCCCTTGTAGGTGCATCCCCCCCACGAGAAGTACTGCCGTCCTGTGTCCCCCC
>NW_006408572.1:8837587-8857260 GCF_000296735.1 Chrysochloris asiatica
TGTTCCTGACTCGCTATCTTGGGCCTCCATCCAGCAGAAACTAGTCCCATCTCCAGCCCCTCTCCTAGGAGACTGTAGAACTACCATGCAACAGTGTGCCCTTTCCAGGTTGATCATGCTGCTAACCGTACCCAGTTTGGCGAGAAAATTCACAGCTTTGGGCTGATCCAGGAGAAGCTGGCCCGGATGGCTATGCTGCAGTATGTGACTGAGGTGAGAGGCCCTCTGCCCTGCTCCCTAGAGCTGTCTTCCCAAGTTGTGTCAGACTACAACCCCCAGCAGCACCTGGGGCAGTGGGTCTCCAGCTTCACACCAATGCCCTAGGGGATGCGGAGAGGCATAGTCAGCTCAGCTCAGCGTCTGCAGAACAGGAGTGTGCTCTGCCAAGGTGCTTCCCAAAAGTCTCATAAGTTACCTCTACCCCAAGTGTACCCCTTAATGCTGGGAACCCTTTCAATAAGTCAAAGTCTGAAATCCCTGATGAACTAACCCAGGGGACCACATATTTCGAGATGCATGATTATAGTGTTAGGGGTGATACATGGGCACTGTAAAGCTAGGTCCCACTTGGTCTGGTTTTGGAGACTTAAGGTCGCCTCTGATACAGCTCTTTTCAATTCTCCTTCCTATGTCTTGACCGTGCATTCTCAGTCCATGGCTTACATGGTGAGTGCCAACATGGACCAGGGATCCAAGGACTTCCAGATAGAGGCTGCCATCAGCAAAATCTTTGGCTCGGTGAGTTCCCAGGGTGTGCTGAGTCGGAGTGGTTTGGCTTCCAAACCGATCTAATCTAGTTCTCTGTCACTAGGAGGCAGCCTGGAAGGTGACAGATGAGTGCATCCAAATCATGGGGGGCATGGGCTTCATGAAGGTACACGATAGTCTGGTCCTCTGCATGGGGTAGAGCCAGGTGGTCGGGTAAGTCACGTCTCAGCAGGGATTTACAATCCGTCTTCTCTGATGGTAGGAACCTGGTGTGGAGCGTGTGCTTCGTGATATTCGCATTTTCCGGATCTTTGAGGGGACAAATGACATTCTCCGGCTGTTTGTGGCTCTGCAGGGCTGTATGGTAAGGAGGAAAAGAATTGGGAGGAGGCAAGAAAGACAGTGAGTCCTGACTGGTAGTGGATGGACCCTCCTCCCCCACAGGACAAAGGAAAAGAACTCTCTGGGCTTGGCAATGCTCTGAAGAACCCTTTTGGAAATGCTGGCCTCCTGTTAGGAGAGGCCGGGAAACAGCTGAGGCGGTAAGGTTAGGGGCAGGGCCCAGGCCAGGGGAGGGCAGGGTGGCATATGACAATAAACCAATCATCCTTCCCATACCATCTTCAGGCGGACAGGGCTGGGCAGTGGCCTGAGTCTCAGTGGAATCATCCACCCAGAATTGAGTCGGAGCGGTGACTTGGTAAGTGGTCAAGGGTGTGAGGGACATGGGAGTCAAGTGCAGTGAGAGGGCGTGTACACCCTCTGAGCATGTCCACCCTCCCAATCTCCTCAGGCAGTGCAGGCTCTGGAGCAGTTTGCCACGGTGGTGGAGGCCAAGCTGATAAAACATAAGAAGGGGATTGTCAGTGAGTGCGCTCTCCTCCCAGCCCCACCCCACCCCACCCCGTTCCACCCCACCCTGTTCAGAATCACACCCTCCCCACCCCCACTCCATCTACCTGACAGATGAGCAGTTTGTGCTGCAGCGCCTGGCAGACAGCGCCATTGACCTCTACGCCATGGTGGTGGTTCTCTCCAGGTGAGGAGCAGTGGGGAAGCCTGGGCCATAGGGGTTCCTGGGCCCAGCTCACAGCACAGACTTCTTCCCCTTCTACTTCCCACCAGGGCCTCAAGATCCCTGAGTGAGGGCCACCCCACAGCCCAGCATGAGAAAATGCTCTGTGACAGCTGGTGTATTGAGGTGAGACTCAAGTTACCTAGTATAGATAGGGGACTCGAGGCACACCCTGACACCCCCCTCTCCTCTCCATCCCACAGGCCGCAGCCCGGGTACGAGAGGGCATGGCTGCCCTCCAGTCGGACCCCCAGCAGCAGGAACTCTTCCGAAACTTCAAAAGTATCTCCCAGGCCATGGTGGAGCAGGGTGGGGTGGTCACCAGCAACCCCCTTGGCTTCTAAAAGCACTCTCAACCAGGGTCTGGCCAACTTACATGTGCCTTTTCGCAAACCAAAGCCCAGACCCCTTTCCCTCCTGACCCTGGTTCTGCCTTGAAGGGGTCTTCCTGCCCCCAGCACTGTGCCTGCTCTGAGGGAGCACTAACTGCCTCAGAAATAATAAAGTTTCTGACAAGTCAAACTTCGCTGCTGTGTTCTTTCCATTGGCTACCTGCATCCCTCCCAAAGAAAGAAGCCAGAGGCGGTGGGGAGTTTGCCTCTATTGCTTTATTTGGTGTTTTATACAAGTGACTAAAATAAATAGATTAACAAAGGCAGCTACATGGCCCCCCAAGACCCCAGTTTCCTTCAACTGCTGTCTGGGGTGACCAATCCCCTTCCTCCTCCCAGGGTACCACTGACCACCCACCACCCTGCACAGGGCATAACTAACTGGGTGACTGGAGTAGGAGGTCACATTTTGGGGTTAGAAGAGGGGCCTGGGAGAACAGGGATTCTTCATATAAAAGAGGAACTGTCTATAAAAAAATATTCCAAAAAGTGTAAGAAAGTCTATTTTTAATCCTCAAAAGGCTTATAAAAAAATAATAAAGCTAAAAATAATGAAAGGTCCCTTGTACACCCCCGAGAGAAGAGGGAGGAACCAGGCACGGCTGGTAGGAGTCACAGTGGCAACAGCCCCGACAGACAGCAGCAGCCAGTAGGCTGAGCAGGGCAGCCAGAGGCATTGTGAGCACGTGATTGACAGGACACCAATCACAGCAGGAGCACCAAGTGGCCCCACTGGGGGGGGGGTCTACATCACATCCACAAAGAACTCACTAGGGTTACCCATGGCCATGTGGAAGCTCTGGCGGCTGGCTGTCAGCTCAGGGGGCACAGAGCCCAAGTCTCTAATGGGAGGGGCCCCTGGGGGCTGCACTGCTGGGGGAACAGGAGGTGGGGGTGGGGGCATCATAACCACCATCATGGGGTTATAGGGGAGGGCCATGCCAGGAGGTGGCCCATAGGGATGGAGCCCTGGGTGGGCTCGGAGATTGGGGACAACCCCTGAAGAACCCCTCGATGGAGGAGGGCCCCCGTCACCAGCCCCACCAGGTTCCCCACCCCGTCGAAGGCTACCCCCCCGGCTGGAAGGCTCTGACTCACTGCCACTGCCGGATTTGGACTCAGGGGCCCGTTCCTCAGGCCTCCCAGTGCGCCCTGCCCCACCATCGCTCCGTGTAGACCCACTGCTCCGGCTCCCTGTGGGGGAAGGGGTGCAGCTGAGCCCAGCCCAGGGTCCCTGAGCCTCCCCAACCCTGCTCCCCCATCTCCTTCCCCTAAGACCCAGGCTATACCACCACCCATAAGGTGACTTACCCTCACTGTGCTGGCTGCTGGCACTGCCCCCACCATACGTGTAGGACGAAAGCTCATGGTAGGGTGGGGGCTGGGGACTGTATGGGTGGGGAGCTGGGTACTGATAGGAGAAGGTGGGTAGCAGGGGCCATGGGGTAGCCCCAGGTAGAGGAGCCAGGGTGTCCTGGTCCGAAGCTCCGCTGGAACCATCATTGTCATTCAAAGACAGGTTGACCAGGTCTGAAAAGTAAGATTAAGAAGTCACTGCTTCATCCAGGAGTGGAGGTCCCTGGGACCATAAGGGAGTGCAGGACCCAACCCAGAGAAACAGTGACGCCAGATGGAGGCAGAGACGATGATGTGGCAAGATGGAACGGTGGGAACTTTAGACCCAAAGAGGGAGAAGGGCTGTGTGCTGATGACCTGGGGGCAGGCTTGTAGGGTATACCCTTTGGTTGGTTGATGATGCTTTGAAGGGATTGTAACCATGGCAATGTAACGATATATGATAGGATGAATGTAAAGCTAATGTTCTCCCAGGTAAACTATCACATAATTCACAATAAAACATTTTTTTTTTTAAAGTTACTGCTTCAAGAGACCAGGACCCCCAGACAGAATGAACAAGAACGAGGCACCATTTCTCCGGAACCACCCATGATTGAGTCAACATAGAAGATTTGATGGTCTCTGACATGAAATTCCCCAGGGGAGGGGCAGAGCCAGTGCCTAGAGCTCACAGTCTTTGATCTGACTCAGGAAAAGTGCCCTTTCTCTCATGGACAAGGCCCTGAACAGGTCCCTGCTGTCTTGCTAACCGACCCTGTGGATTTTCAGCTCCACACCACCTGGCCAGTATCACCAACTGCTCCATGGGACAGTGACCCTGGCTGCAGTTTCTAGGCTGAGTTGGGTGTTGAAGAAAAGATCAGACCAGGCAAGCAACATCCCTCTCCAGGGAGTGGGGATGGGGACTCACAGCTCTCACAGCCACCACTGAGGTCTCCGAAGACATAGTAGCACTGCTCGGAGAAAGTGATCTTGTTGACAGTGTGCCGAATGAGGCCCGCCTTGAGCAACCCACTGGCATACTTTCGGGCCTCGCGCCGCTCGGGAAAGCCCTCCACATGATGGTAGAGCCAGTCAACCACATCTGAGCCTGGATGCCCAGAGGGAAAAAGGCCTTAGGTTCTCCTCCCTAACTCCTGTCTTTGCCACCTCCCCCCCATGCCCATCCCAGCTTGGGGCGCCTTCCTCCCTTTCAGGCGCACCCAGAAAGGCATTTGGGATAGTGATCTTGAGCCACATGCGGTCCCGAACTTCCAGTCCAGACTCTGGAGCTGCCATGGCCTTGGTCACAGATGCCATATCGGTATGGATGGAGAGACCCCGGCCTTCACAGCCTGCCAGCGGAGAAAAGGGGGCATCAGATGCAGGGTCCAATCACTCAGGGGGTGGGGCGGGCTGAGGCGGGCTGAGGGCTCACCATCAGGCAGAGAGGACCCAGATGTAATGGTGCTCATGGATGAAGAGCCAGGGTAGGCTGGGAAGGCGCCGGTCAGCGCGGCCGAGTGGGAGACCCAGGCGGCAGGGTCAATAGGCTGTATGGGCTCATCTGGGACAGGGAAGGCCAAGACAATCATAGCGAGTCCCAGAAAGTCAGCCCTGTCCATCCCTCAAACACACCCAAGCTCAGCTCTGACCCTCCCAGCCCTGCCCTATTCTCTCAGCTCAGTCCTGAGCATCACTCACTTCGGGGGAGCGTGAAGTAGGCTTGTGGAGAGGGGTCCCAACACTTGGCCACAGTCAGCACAATGGGGCTGTGGGGAGGAGGAGAAGGACAGTTGGGGAACAGGGCTGGTATATGCCATGGAGTTGACTGTAATGCACAATAACCCTATAGAACAGAGTAGAACTGCCCCACAGGGTTTCTCAGGCAATCAACTTTATGGGAGCAAATCACCAGGTCTTTTCTCCTAGAGCTGCTGATAGGTTCAAAGCATTGACCTATCAGCAGCCAAGTGCTTAACTACCATGCCACCAGGGTTCCTAAGAAGGTCAGGGAGAGGGGTGCAGAAAGAGATTTCTGGGGGGTGGAGGCCTGGGAAGAGAACGGGTTGAGGAATAGAAAGGGAGAAGACAAAACACATGGCTGGGCCAAAGGGGAGGGTGGACGGTTCCACAATACAGACAACTTCAATGGCATGGGTAACTCTCACAGACATTTTGCTAGGGGAACAAGTGTACACATTGTACAGCTCACTGACAAGCTCCAAGGACAGACAGACTGAACTGCGCTATTCAAAGACACAACAAGGAGTTATAAAACTAGCACTTGAAGGAAAGCTTTTCTTTGTTACGGGAATAACAAACAAGTCCAGAGAGTGACTACCTATAGAGGGAGTCAGGTGGTGGAAGCAGGAAGGACCACTGCGGGAGGGGGGTTGGGGGGGTAGAGGTGGCTGGGATATTGCAAGATCTTCTATTTTGTGATCGTGGTTTGGCGATCGGTGTACATGCTCTAGAGATACTCATTACAGTATATACATACATGAGTGGTTTATAATTGTTTACAACTGCAAAACGGAAGACGAAAAGGAAAACACAGGGAGGCCTTGGGAGCTGAGCACAGCTCAGGGGCTCACCCTGGCTTGTGTACAATGTCCCTCAGCACCCGCACAGCATCATCGTTGCTCATGTTCTCAAAGTTCATGTCATTCACCTGGAAATGAGGGCAAATGGGTGAGAGGCAGAGTCAGGACCAGTGGGAGGGCCTAGAGCCCCTGCCCAAGTCAGCACTGGTGGCCCTACCCCAACACACCTGTAAAAGCATGTCTCCAGGCTCAATGCGCCCATCAGCTGCCACAGCCCCACCCTTCATGATGGAGCCGATGTAGATGCCACCATCTCCTCGCTCATTGCTCTGGCCCACAATGGAGATGCCCAGAAAGTTGTATTTCTCTGTGGAGGGAGTCCATGGGACGAAGGGAAGCCCCAAGCCCTGTCCCCCCTGGAACCCAGGAGCCCAGGTTCTCTCTACCCCCCAGCCCAGGCTCACTGCATACCCATGTTGAGCGTTACTGTGATGATGTTAAGAGACATTGTGGAGTCAGTGACACTGCTGAAAGATGAGGTCTGTGGTGAGAAAAGGAAAGGCGATGGAATCCCCTTCGACAATCTAGGGATGATATAAGTCCTGGGGCGGGGGGGAGGGGGGGGGCGCACCTCATAGTCTCTGTCCTAGTGGCTTTAAATCAAAACCTGCCCCTCAACATCTCTAATCCACAGTTCTCCCCTGGGGACCCACTCACCCTCTCCAGGCGGGGTGGCCGCTGTTTCCTCCGCCGCCGGTGACGTTTGAGAAGGCGGGAGGCACTGCTCTGCTCTGTGGAGCTGCTGAACCTGGCATTCGGAATATGTGATCATAATTAACGTGTCACCTTGGCTATAAGATACAATTCCCAGTGACTTGGTCACACACTGCACTAGCTGCTGTTCCATAATGTTGTTGTTGTTATGTGCCGTGGAGTCAGTTCCGATCCATAGTGACCCTGTACAGGGTTTCCAAGGCTGTAAATCTTTACGGGAGCAAAAAGCCTCATCTTTCTCCCGCGGAACAGCTCGTAGTTTTGAACTGCTGACCTTGAGGTTTGTAGCCCGATTCGTAACCACTACGCTACCAGAGCTTCTTGCTGTTCCATAATATAATGTAATAAATAAGCTACCATCATATAATCTAATATAATCAGTCATTCCTTAAGGTACAGTCTGCCTCCAGACTATATTTTGACAGAACTCTGCACTCATTCCACCAGTCTGCCACCGGCCACCCACAATCCCATGAGCCAGCAATCCTATGAGCCTCTGGTCTATCACCAGACCTATGGACTTCTCAGTTCACATAACTGCACAAACTAATTTTACAGGTATATTAATTTGTCTATCTATAGATATATATATATATATGTTGTTATAAAAACCATAGAGTCAGTCACGACCCTGTATAGGCTTTCCAAGGAGTGGCTGGTGAGCTTGAACTGCCGACCTTGAGGTTTAAGCTGACTTTACAGTCCAGCACATTAACCCACACTGCCACACCAGACTCCATTTTGTTAAGTGCCACCAAGTATGTATATATGTACAAAACATATATATGTATAAAATGTACAACATATGTACAAGTACATATATTAGTTCATTAAGTGTTGGCAAGTCAGTTCCAACTCACAGCAACCTGTACAGGGTTTCTGAGGCTGTATATCTGCAGCCATCACTTGTTTGTCAGTCTGTCATACTATAGTGGCTTGCATGTTGTGATGCTGGAAGCTACGCCACTGGTATTTTAAATACCAGTATGGTAGACAGGTTTCAGCAGAGTTTCTAGACTCAGACAGATTAGGAAAAAGAAGAGACTATTTCTGAATGTTTAGCCACTGAAAGCCTTATGAATAGCAGTAGAACACTATCAGCACCAGAATACAGAATACTGAAAAACATTATGGATAACACCTGAAGACTGTCGGATATAGTGAAGGAAGATGAGTCCTTAAGGTTGGAAAGCACTCAAGGGGTGACTGGAAAAGACCTGCAGCCTCAAAGTAGAGGTGACCAAGAAGATGCAAATGGAGTAAGGCTTTCAAACCTTCACTGCAGATGCCGCACAACTCAAAATGAGAAATAGCTGTAATCATTAATTATCGGAACACGGAATGTGATGAAGTTATTAATATAGGAAAATTGGAAATTGTTAAAAACTAAATGTAATACAGATGCACAGATATCCTAGGCATTAGATTAGTGTGCTGAAATGGACTGGTAATGGTCACTTTGGAACTGACAATCATATGGTTTACTGTGCCAGAAATGACAAACAAAAGAGACATGGCATTGTACTCATCATCAAAAAGAACATTTGAAAATCTGTTTTGAAGTATAATGCAGTCTGATAAGGATGATATCCATACCCCTACAAGGAAGACCAGTTAATATCACTATTATTCGAATTTACACCCCAACCACTAAATCCAGTGATAATGAAATTGACGAATTCTACCGAGAACTTCAGTCTGAAATTGATCAAACATGCAATCAGATGTATCGATAATTACCAGTGAAAGAAATGCAAAGGTTGAAAACAAAGAGAAAAGATCAATAGTTGGAAAATATGGTCTTGGTGATAGAAACGATGCTGGAGGCAGCAAGATAAAATTTTGCAAGACCACTGACTTTTTCACTGCAAATACCTTTTTTAACCAACATAAAAGACAACTATACTCATGGACCTCACCAGCTGAAAGACACACAAATCATACTGACTACCTTTGTGGAAAGAGACTGTGGAAAACCTCCATGTTAGCAGTCAAAACACAGCCAAAGGGAAACGGTGAAATAATTGTTCATATGCTAGTTTAGGATGAAACTGAAAAAAATTACAAGCCAACTGAGCCAAAATATGACCTTGAACATATCCCACCTGAATCTGGAGATCTGAAGAACAGAGTTGATGTATTATAAAACTAATGACCAAAGACCAAAAGAGCTGTGGGATGACTTCAAGAACATCATACAGGAAGAAAGCAAAAGGTCATTAAGAAGACAAAAAAAAAGAAAAAGACCAAAATGATGTCAGAAGAGATTCTGAAACTTGTTCTCCAGTATAGAGATGCTGAAGCAAATGGAAGAAATGAGGTAAAAGCTGAACAAAAAATTTCAAAGGAAAGCTCAGGAAGACAAAGTCAACTATTATAATGAAATGTACAAAGACCTGGAGTTAAAAATTCAAAAGGGAAGAACACACTCAGCATTTCTTAAGTTGAAAGAACTGGAAAAAAAAAATTCAAGCCTTGACTTGCAATACTGAAGTATTCTATGGGCAAAATATTAAATGATGCAGAAAGCATCAAAAGAAAAGGAAGGAATATACAAAGTCACTGTACCAAAAGGAAATTGTCAACATTCAACCATTTCAAGAGTTACTATGATCAAGAGCCAATGGTAATGAAGGAAGAAGTCCAAGGTGCACTGAACATGCACACGACTCCGGGAATTGATGGAATACAAATTGAAATCTTTCAACAAACTGATGCAGCACTGGAGGCACGCATTCATTTATGCCAAGAAATTTGGAAGAATCTCTGATTAAAAGAAATCTATATTTGTGCTCATTCCAAAGACAGGTGACCCAACAGAATGCAAAAACCTGACAATATCATTAATATCATATATTAATGTAAGTAAAATTTTGCTAAAGATGGTTCAAAAACGGCTGCCAACAGTACACTGACAGAACTGCCAGAGGTTCAATCCAGATTCACACACCTATGTGGTACAAGGAGTATCACTGCTGACGTCAGATGGATCTTGGCTGAAAAAAAGAGAATAGTAGAAAGATGTTTGCCAATGCTCTTTATTGACCAGGCAAAGGCTTTAATTATGTGGATCATGACAAGCTAGGGACAACACTGCGAAGAATGGGTATTCTGAAACACTTAACTGTGCTTGTAAGAAACCCATACATAGACCAAGAGGAAGTCATTCAAACAGAACAAGGGGACACCTAAAATCAGAAAAGGTGTGTGCCAGGGTTGTATTCTTTCACCATACTTATTCAATCTGTATGCTGAGCTAATAATCTGAGAAACTGGATTATATGAAGAATGTGGCACCAGGATTAGAGGTGGTGGTGGTGGTGGTGATGTGCCGTGGAGTTGGTTCCAACTCATAGCAACAGGGTTTCTGAAGGATTAGAGAAAGACTCATTAATAACCTGCAATATGAAGATAAATAACCTTGGCTTGCTGAAAGCAAAGAGGACTTAAAATACTTACTGATGAAGATTAAAGACCACAACCTTCAGTATGGATTGTGTCTCAATGTAAAGAAAACAAAAATCCTCACCATTAGATAAATAAATAAATATGATGATAAATGGAGAAAAATTTGAAGTTGTCAAAAGACTTCATTTTTGCTTGGATTCACTATCAACACTCATGGAAGCAGCAGTCAAGAAATCAAATGACTTACTGTACTAGGCATCTGCTACACAAGGCCTCTTTAAAGTGTCCAAGAGCAAAGACGTCAGTTTGAGGACTAAATTTCCCCAACTCATGGTATTTTCAATAGCCTCACATGCATGTGAAAGTTGGACAATGAATAAAGAAGATCATAGAAGAATTGATGCTTTGGTGCTAAGAATTACTTTGGAGAATATTAAAAGTACCATACAGTGTCAGTAGAACAAATTTGTGGTGGAAGAAGTACAGCCAGAATGCTGCTTAGAAGTCAAGATGACCAGACTTCATCTGTAATACTTTGCACATATTACTAAGAGGGACCAGTCTCTGGAGAAGGACATTATGTTAGGTACAGTGGAGCATCAGTGAAAAACAGGAAGATCCTCAATGCGATGGATTGGCAGAGTGGCAGCAACTATGAGCTAAAGTTTAACAATGATTGTGAGGATGGCACAGGACCGGGAAGTGTTGCATTCTGTTGTGCATCGTGTTGCTATGGGTAACCGACTCAAAGAAACCTAACAAGGACAAATGTTTGCAGGAGCAGAAAGCCTCATCTTTCTCTCACAGAGCAACTGGTGGGCTCCAACCACTGATCTTGTGGTTTGCAGTCCAGTGCTTATCCTACAGAGTCACTGTGCTCTCTCTACATGTGCATGTACATACATACAAATCGTTGTTGTTGTTAAGTGCCATCGAGTTGGTTTCGAGGCATAGTAACCCTGTCTTGGGTTCCCAAGAAGTGTCTAGTGAGCTTCAACCACTGACCTTTAGGATAAGCACTGGACCAACCACTAGGTTAGTTTGAACCACAAGGTTGACAGTTCAAATTCACCAGCTGCTCCTCAGAAAACCTACACAGGGTGGCTATGAGTTGGAACCAACTTAATGGCACATAACAACAACAAATACATATATACACATTTAAAAAGTTCATGGACAAACAGAATCAAAAGACAACGAAAATGTTCCATAAACTTTTTTTTAAGCTCCCCTGTATATATAAAATCTACTACCATCAAATCCAAAGTCCTGGTGTGGTGCTGTGGGTTAATGTGCCGGACTGCAAAGTCATTTAAACAGCAAGACTGGCAGTTCAAGCTCACCAGCCGCTCCTAGGAAACCCTACATATAGGGTCGCAACTGACTCAGTAGCACTTAACAACCACCACCATCAAATCCAGATGCTGAAGCATAAGCACTGGACCACACGGTAGGTTTGATGTGCAAGGTTAGCAGTTCAAATTCACCAGCCACTCCTCAGAAACCCTATACAGGGTCGCTATGAGTCAGATCAACTCGACAGCATTTAACCATCAAATCGATTCTGACTCATAGTGGACCAGTCAGAACAGAGGAAAAGTACTCCTTAAGATTTCCAAGACTAAAAATCTTTCTGGGAGCAGACAGCCTCATCTTTTCCCTCACAGCAGCTGGTAGGTTTGAACCACTGACTAAAATTAGCAGCAGCCCACTGTGCTACCAGCTTGGGAGCTTCACAACATTCATGGAAAAATGGAATGAAAAGATAAAACAGATTTTTTCCACAGACTACTTAAGTCCCTCAGTAGTTCTGCTTCTCAGAAAAGAAAAGGAATGCTCACAGGCACAAGTGGTCAGGAGATCAGGGAGAATGAGAACACTACCTGGGAGGAAGGGAGAAAGGAAGGAAGGCAGGAAGGGGGCTGGGAGAAGCCATACCTGCTCATGGTGTCATCCTCGTCCGAGTCCCCCAGGCTGGTACTCTCCAGCTCACTGGTCATCAGGGTGGAGGAACTCTCGTAACCAGCCAAGTGGCGCTCCAGCCTCGAGGGTCCACTGGGCCTGTGGCCCCCACCTTAGTATGAACAGGGACCTCAGGAGCCAGGCCACATGCTCCTTACCCGCTCTGAGGCCTGGGTCTGGCCCGCCACATCCCAGTTCCCACTCTACACAGGGCCCTCACCGCCATGCTCACTGCTGTCTCTTCTGCGTGGTCGCTCCCGCCTCAGAGACACAACTGACTCTGTTTCTGTCTCCGGCTCCAGGTTTTCACGGCTGCTGGAGACGTTAGGGCTGGGAGGACAGAAATGGTTTCCACCCCTGTCAGTGGTGGAAACCCTCCACGTCCCCTCCTGTATGGCTTGCACTCCCACCTCATCTCCCTTCCCTGGTCTCAAGAACACCAAGAACTCACTGAAAAGATGGAGGTCTGGAGTCCCCAATGCCACTGGTCCTCTCTGGTGGCAAAGGGGGTAGTGGTGGGGGTGGAGGTACCAATTCTGTGCGAGGCTCATGGGCTGGGGGAACCATCTCGGGTTGAGGGGTATCTGATGACACTAGCTAGAGGAGTTCAAATGATATAAAACAGCTCAATTGGGAAGTAGGATGTATGTGATGGAAATAAGGAAAAGGATTAGCAAAGGGGACATGGAAAAGAGCCTCAAAACACCAATACTCTACAGTAGAGGCTCCAGAAGGAATAGGTCAAGGGGCTCCAGTCAGCTCTACAAAAGACTAGGAAGGCAGAGCCAGGGTCTCCACATCTGCACAGGGGCTGATCTATAGAAACAGACCAAGGTTTGATGGAACTCAGCAAATGAAGAAGGTTCTGGTCCTCAGAGCCAGGGCCCCTTACCCAGGACACCACCCTTCCATTGAAGCAGGGCAGGCGAGCATTGTCATCAGAAATTTCTTCCTTCACCACCCTGCCAAGACAAGATAAAGGTTAGTAAGACTGGACTAGCTCCCCTACTCCAAAGTTTCTACCATTGCCCTGTCTTTAGCCAGCCCAAGGGTGTTGGCTTTCTCTCTTGTCCAAGCCCTCTCCTCTTACACTGCTACAGTTCTTTTCCACCTGAAGAACTATTCAAATTCAATTCTCTCTCCTATATTTACTTCCACTTTCTCCAAATTCATCTTCAGATCACAGTAAGACTTCCTGAGTTGGAATTAAATCTCTCCACCAAGTCAGAACCAACTCAGCGGCTCTTAACAACACCTAATTTCAAAGACCATTCCATATGGTTACCTCAGCTGGTCAAAATATCTAACCTTAGGCACCTTGCTGACAGATCGCCCAATTTCCACCCTTATTCCTCACACACCTTCCCTGAAAAGGCTTTGGGTCTTCATCTACATCTTTTCTACTCAAGCTTTCCTTTGGTTTTCTCTAGCTTTCGTTCAGAGAGATCTTTCCAAATGTGCTGTCTTTGGCTAGGTGAAAATGCCCATTAGATCAAAGGATTAGTACCTTTGCATTAGGCTGAAAGCTCCAAGGAAGAGAGAAGCCCACCTTCGGACTCCCCTGTGCTTTATCAACACAAAACTCTGCCCTAAGTAATCTGCTCAAGACCGAACGGTCAGTCTGACATATCCACATGTGTAGCCTTGGGTTCCTGACGGTAAACTCAATCCTATTCTGTTCAATTCCATGTCCTGACCATGCAGCACATTACGTGGCATTTAGTCTTTCTTTTTTTTATATACTTAGTGGTGGCGGTGGGTATGTGCTGAGTAGGTTCAGACTCACAGCAACCCTGTTATAAGGTTTCTGAGGCTGTAAATCTTTACGGGAGCAGAAAGCCTCATCTTTCTCACACAGAGCTGCTGGTACATTTGAACTGCTCATCTTGGAGTTAGCAGGTCCACTTATATTTCACAGGGATCCTTCACATTTAATAGTCAAAGAGACTCTACTTTTCCTCCTCCTCTTTCATGCATACACCCCCCCTCCCAAGTTAGGACACCTGAACGTATGCCAACTCAATCTGTTTGGTGTCTTGTGACCAGTCCTTATTAACACAACTCAATCACTATCAATCTGTCTCAGAATGTCATTACCTTCTCAGTGTAACCCAATCTCAACCTAACCCAGCCTACTCCAAGACAAGTTACTCCATAATATCTTAACCTAGTTTATGGACTGTTAAGTACCACTGAGTTAGTTCCAACTCATAGTGACCCTGTATAGGGTTTCTGAGGAGTGGATAGTGGGTTTGAATCACCAACCTTGCAGTCAGCAACCAAGTATTTATCCTAAAGAACCACGCCACACCAGGACTCCCGCTTATGGATCAATCAGCCTTAACGCTAACATTGAATGTCCTGGGCCAAACGCCTGAACTAAACATGTTATTCCATCTCACAGATAAGGAAACCGAGGCACAAAAGTTCAATAAATTGCTCAAGATTACACTGCTGACATACTGAAGAACCATTATTTTAAACTCAAGGTATCTCCATGCAAAGCACTCAGACTATCCTAAACTAATAACTAATCCAATCTTCTTTAAAGAGCTAAAACTGAGGAAGTAAGGGCTCAATGCCAAAGGCTCTACACACAAAACGGCTTATTCTGCATTGTTTATAGTGCCAGTCTAGCCCAAAATAATGCTAAAGGTTCTATATTACTTACCCCAGGGTAACACAACCGTAGTCTATGTTCTAGCACAGTCTAGAACATGCCCACACACATCTGTCTGGACTAATATAAACTGGAATAGCCCAATACAACTTTGCTGTCTGTATTAATATAAACTGCCAACAGCCCTGTCTACTCTAATACTATGATCCAATATAAGCGGCTGTGATAAAAACATTAACCAAGGTAACTATGTCTACCCCAGTGGAGACCAGAACGGTGTAAGTTTTTCCTAGACTTCAAACAGAACATCCCAATACATCCGTATTACTATACACTAGAGTGACCAATCCCTGGTGAAGGACACTATGGTAGGTAGAGAGTCCACAAAAAAGAGCAAGACCCTTAATGAGGTGGGTTGGCACAGTGGTTGCAACTTGTCCAAATACACCTACTATTGTGAGAATGGCACAAAAACCTGCAACATTATGTTGTTATACATAGACTCATTTGAGTCAGGACCCACTCAACAGCAATTCACAGAATGTCCCAAACAACCCTGCCTGTTCCAGTATATGCTAGAACACCCCCAATATATGCTAAAATGCCCCAAATTGCACAAGATGGCCTAATCTTACATCAAAACATTCCAGAATATCTATATTCTACAGAATTGTTCAGAATGTACTAAATTACCAGACAATAGATTCACCTGGCTTACTTAGTACAATCGAGAACACCCCAAAATAAACCAGTGTGACACAATGTACTTCAGTACAGCCTAATCTGTTCTAATCTGGTTTAGGATAGCTCAGTCTGTCCTACAGCTTCGAGTGCCTCAATCCTCCCCAAGTATACCCTCGTCGGTCTCAATCTACCCCCAGCAGACTAAAATCTGCTCCACTATGAACACCCAGTATGCACCATAATAGACCTGTGCCCCTCAACATCGTTCAATCCATTTCAGCACAGGCCCCAGCAGTTTAGGCCTAGCGCTCACCCGAAATCCTGATCCATAGACTTGAAAAAGTACTTAGCTCCCGCAGGCCGCTGCAAGACGCTCTTGAAATCGCCGAGGGTAATGCGCTCGGCGGGGACAGGTATCTTCACCAGGTAGGGAGTCTCTTCCTCATCCAGGTGGTAAATCACCTTCGTCTCCCCGACACCACCGCCCGCCATGGTATCACCCGCGCTTCGCCGCCCACCCAAAGGGGCTAATCACTCTCGCCGCGCCTGCGCACACCAGCACACTGACGCGGGAGCGCGGACCGTACCGGAGCAGTTCCGGAGAGGTGCTCAAGAGAAATAAACGGTGGAGGTCAGCGGGGCGGAGGGCGGGGGTTCGCCCTGTAGTCGCGGACTCGCCGCGCGCCAACTCCGCCGACGTTGCGGGTACCCTCCACTGCCCCGCCCATCCATCACATCACGTGTCCTAACTCCGCCTCACGATCCCGTGCCGCCCTCGCATCACGTGATCACGCCCGGTCACGTGACCACACGATTTTTCCCCCCCCTTGCCACGTGACTGCTGCCTTTTCTGCAACGGTCTCCCAACCCTCAATGGCCCCGCCCCCGAAGGTGTCCCCACCCGCGTCCTCCACATATCCATGCTTAGGTTGACCTCCCTACCCTTGGGGAGCAGGTAACCAGATCCCACCACGGTGGGGTAGTCGAGGCAACTCCTCGGACACACTGGAGAGTGTATCATGGGGGTCCTATACAGTGAGTTGGGTAGAGTAATGCCTAACTGATGCCTGAATATCATGGGCTGGGAAAGGTCCAGAGCAGCGGCATTTCAAACTGGTAATTTTGAGTTGTTCTTCCAGCTTTTCCAAAGGCTCCCATCCAAGTAGTACAGTAAGGGCTATAAACACAAAAGAGCCCACTCTGCTTTATTTACAACACACAGGCCATCTGTACAAACAGCTAGCCATTATTATTAAAAACAAGAGAGAATGTCTCCTTTCTGCTTTCCTTCCTCCCTCAGCCAGACTCTGGTACTCTGCCTTTGAGCTCCCATGCCCCAAAGGGGAAGTCCAAAATTAAAAATATAACCGGTGTATAAGAAAATAAATGAGTGAGAGAGGAGAAGAAACGATGAGGGAGGGGAGTGCTATATTTACACTAGAGTTTCATAGACTCTATAAAATTCCATCCCATTTCCAACCTTGACACACAAAGTGAGGGGTGGCAGGTCCAAGGGGGCAGGGATTGTGTGTCTAGGGACCCAGACAAGCCTCTCACCCCCAAATGGAGTGGGTCCATGTTCAAATCCAGAGATTGGAAAGGAAGGAGGAAAGGGGAGGACAGCAACATGACACTCATTTCCAAGCAAGTCTCTCTTAGGAATTCCTGCTTGGAAGTGGGACAGTGCCCAAGCTCCAGGGGATGGGCTGAGGACCCTGAGGCTCAGTTCCCAAGTCGTGTTATCAGCTGAAGTTCCAGTCTGGAGATGGTGCTGTCAAGGCTCTCCAGATTTCGGAGGGCCTCCTAACCGCCGGGCCTCTGGCCGAAGTTCCTTGCATTTCTGGCAGTAAAAGAAGTCTGGGACATTGGTCTTCTTAATCTTAGCACAGGAGAGGTGAATCCATGTCCCACACAGGCTGCACTCAATCATGGGCCGCCCTGCAAAGGGCTTTCGGCAGTAACACGTGATCAGATCCCATGAGTCATCACCTGGAGAAAAGAAGGTTGGTTTGATGTTCTGCCCAAGTTCTTGAGTCCATTAACACCCCCAACACATCATCCTCCCAG
This sequence comes from Chrysochloris asiatica, assembly GCF_000296735.1. Classification (NCBI taxonomy): domain Eukaryota; kingdom Metazoa; phylum Chordata; class Mammalia; order Afrosoricida; family Chrysochloridae; genus Chrysochloris; species Chrysochloris asiatica. Next base: position 8,855,162 of record NW_006408572.1, read on the forward strand.
CTACCCCTAAACAGCCCAAACCCCCTCACCTGATTCTACCATGATGTCCTCATCCATGACCCGCATCTCGCCTTCACTAGAGCTGGCATCTCCATCTTGGCTTGTTTCGGTGCTGCCCACCTCCTTGCTTTCACTGTCAGTGGGAGGCACTCCTTCAGGGGGCCCTGTGGCAGAGGGCCTAGGAGCCTCAGGGGGTGTTGGGAGCACAAGGGCTGGGGCTTCACCCCCTACCACTGATGACATCTCATCTTCCTCCTCCTCTTCTTCCTCTTCCTCCTCCTCTTCTTCAGAGTCTGTATCACTGGGGGGTGCTCTGGGAGGCCCAGGAGGCGGGAGTCTATCCCCCCGGTCTGCCTTTTTCAACTTCCGTTTTTTGCTCTTTTTGATTCGAGATCTCTTTTCCCCATCACCAGGGGCTGGCCGAGGCCTCCGAAGCACCCCAAACCCAGTCCCTCCCCCTGGCCCCAACTTTCGGTTCTTTCGGTCCTTCTTTCGAGGAGGCTGTGTCAGGTCCCCCTGGGAAAGGGACACTGGGGTGAGAGCAGCAGGGGACCGGGAAGTGTGTGTCAGGGACGTGGGGGACAAGGAAGAGGCCACTTTGGGGCCATCCAAATCAAAGAGAGAGTCCTTGAGCTTCATCTTCTCAAGCAGGGTGGCACTGTCAGGGGCCTGCAGGCGAGAAAAGGTGGACCTTGGGGGTCCTGGCTGGGTGGGACCTGATTGAGCTGCCCTTCTCTTGGATGACTTTGCTTTCTTGACGAAAGTCTGGATGGTTCGGAGATCTGAGGGGGCTGAGTCCCAGCCGTCACTGTCTGCTGCACTCTCACCTCGCAATGGAGAGCTGGAGCCAGAGGCTGGCCAGTCGCTTTCCTTAAGAGGGAAAAGAGAACTGGGTCAGCAAGAGATCCAACGGCCATCGCAGACCTTGCAAAAATTCAGCCTGCAAGTCAAGAGACCAAATCTATACCCAAATACTTGCCCTAACCAGCAAAACCCACTCAAATGTATCCCATCCCAATTTCTAACAGCATCTGTTCTTGAGCACTTCCATGCTAACTTTGCCCTCAAATTCTAGTCCTCTCCTCTCCCCCTGGCTCAGGTACCCAAGGCCTTTGGAACAGATCCTTTGTATTCCACAGACCAGAGCCAAGTTCTCGAACTGTTTCTATACTGCTTCAATTGTTACCATTTTCAGCTCCCTAAAATTCATCCTTGGTGGCACAGAGGCCTAAGTATTAAGCTGCTTAACCTAAAGTCAGTGGTTCAAACCCACCAGGTGCAATGAGAAAGATGAAGATACTATAAAGACCTGCAGCCTAAAAACCCCAGGAAGCCAGTTCTACTGTCTTACAGGGTCACTATGGGTCAGAATGTATCTAGAAGCATTTTCCACCAGCAACACCTGCAAAACCACCCCCAAATCCAAGAACCTACCCTCTATCACTGCTTCCCAAGTCCCCCATTCCCACCCCCAAGACACTAATTTCCCCCAAAGAGCCCTGGAAATTACCCTAGTTTTACACGTAAACTAATACAACCTCATTTGCTCATTGCCCTTCCAAAGTCCTAGAACATGGAGACTAGCCTCAACCAGTTCTCCTATCCCTACCTCTTTGCTAGGAGGAATGTAACCAGCATAGGCCAAGACAAAACTGCAGAATTTGTTGAAATCTTCAATTGTTCTCCTCCGTTTTTCCGGTGGCTGAAGGAAAGGAAACAGGGATCACAGTGAGGCCAGAGAGGAGTTTTAAAAAGGGCATTCCCAAAGGCATAATCCCTGGAGCAAGAAAGCTCAAAAAGATACTTGGGAGGGAGGGAGGGGGAGGGGCAGGGCTCCTGAAGATAAGGGAAAACTCACCTGAGTCTCAGGCTTAAGGGTCGGAGGTGGATCTGTAAAAGAAAAGCTGAGTCAAAGCAATGGAAACAGTCCATGCAAAAATTCTACCTCTAAACCCTGAAGGTCTCAAGTGAACCCACTCCTCCTCTCCCAGGTCCCATAACCAGCCAGCAGGCCCCCAGCTGTGTTGGATCCGCCCCTGCTCCCCTCCCAGTCCCACGAGGGGCGGAGTCTGGACTCCGGGCCCTCCCCGGCCTCCCTA